>NC_134356.1:643902739-644202739 GCF_048569485.1 Anomaloglossus baeobatrachus | reverse complement strand
GGTGGGGTCAATTAATATGGCTTCAGTGTTCGGGTGATTAAAGTTTATAATATTCGTGACGCCACCTGTGGTTTGCGGCTATTAAGCCGCCGCTGCTGTATGGGGCCTCCAGGGCTGGTGGAATGGCAGCTTGGATGGTCCTGCTCCCCACAGGTGGAGCGGTACCCCGGGGCACAGTTGGTGCTTGTATGTGTCTATGCAGTGATGGAAGTCTATGCAGATGAAATAACAGAGGCAACACCAGGGGCTGCAGTTTCAAGATGTTTACTCACAGTTGGTTATTTGACACGGCAGCTGTCCGGTTGCCCACTGGTGTGCTGGAATCCCCTGTCAGGGATCTCCGCTGATCCCGGGTAGATCTGGGAATGAAAGCCGGTACACCCCTCTATGTGTTCCTTTCTTCAGCTGACTCCTTAAGCCTTGCCCTTGTTGGCTGAACCTGGCTCGGCCTCCACTGCAGCCTCCAGGCCAGGGGCTTGCCTGTCAGTAGTTTTACCCCCTTTCCAGAGGTTCTGCTGTGGGCTATGGCCCGGGGGGTTTGCAACTTCCCTGGGCCTCGGTTTTTACTTTTGGAGTTGACTTCTCCTCCTCTAGTTTCTAGGGACCGTCCCCTGTGTGCAGCTTGATCTCTCTACCGATGTTTCTGTGGAACAGGCCACAAGCCTGAAAGCTATCTGTGGCCCTGGAATCCCTTCTGTTCTCTACTTGGTGTCACCTGGACCTACTGGGCCCCAGGGTCTTCCCCAGGAAGCGTCACTTTCTTCTTCTTGCTCCTGACTGACTAGAGCACTTCTTCTTTCAGCTCTCTCTGCAGACTCTCACTTCTCACTCCCCTCCTCCCTGAGGTAAACTGAAACTCTCTCTCTTGACCTTCCTTGTCTACTCTGCTCTCGGGTGGCTCCTCCCACCCACCCAGTTGCTAAGCTGCCACCCCATGGAAGCAGGGATGGGTCTTACGGCCCCTCCCAGCATGCAGCATGGGGGGGTAGCTGCCACTATCCCTGGTCCCTGTGTGCACCTAACAATGGGTGTAGTGCAGATTTGCCTGTGGACCGGCGTTCACTCCTTTCCTTACCCAGGATGGGACATCACACCTCTGGCTGGGGTGCAATGTTCCTGTGGCGACGGAAGCCTCAGGGGCGCCACAAGAGCATTTTTCATCAGACGATACCTCAAAGAAGTGACATGCACTTTCTCTACTCTCATCAAGGATTTTTCAATATCTGAAGTGGGAAAAAAACCCACTCAAAATACCAATATGAACAGCAAAATCGTTTTACAATAAAAATAAGAAGGAAGAGTCTTTTAATGTTTTTTTGAGCGAATTTTAAGAAGACTTTTGAAACGGACCTGCTCTAAAAGATGACTTTAAAAATTCATTTTTGACATACACCGTGTACAGAATTATTAGGCAAGTTGTATTTTAGAGGATTTTTTTTATTATTGATCAACAACTATGTTCTCAATCAACCCACATGACTCATAAATATCAAAGCTTAATATTTTTGGAAGTTGGAGTGTTTTTTTTTAGATTTGGCTATCTTAGGAGGATATCTGTTTGTGCAGGTAACTATTACAGTGCAGAATTATTAGGCAACTTAATAAAAAAAACAAATCTATTCCCATCTCACTTGTTTATTTTCACCATATAAACCAAATAAACTGCACAAAATTTAGAAATAAACATTTCTGACATTCAAAAACAAAACCCCAAAAAATTTGTGAACAATATAGCCACCTTTCTTTCTGATGACACTCAGCAGCCGACCATCCATAGATTCTGTAAGTTGCTTGATCTGTTTACGATCAACATTGCGTGCAGCAGCCACCACAGCCTCCAGACACTGTTCCGAGAGGTGGACTGTTTTCCCTCCCTGTAAATCTCAGATTTTATGAGGGACCACAGGTTCTCTATGGGGTTCAGATCAGGTGAACAAGGGGCCATGTCATTATTTTTTCATCTTTTAGACCTTTACTTGCCAGCCACACTGTGGAGTAGTTGGATGCATGTGATGGAGCATTGTCCTGCATGAAAATCATGTTTTTCTTGAACGATACCGACTTCTTCCTGTATCACTGCTTGAAGAAGTTGTCTTCCAGAAACTGGCAGTAGGTCTGGGAGTTGAGCTTCACTCCATCCTCAACCTGAAAAGGTCCCACAAGTTCATCTTTGATGATACCAGCCAATACCAGAACCCCACCTCCACCTTGCTGGCGTCTGAGTCGGAGTGGAGCTCTCTGCCCTTTACTGATTCAGCCTCTGGCCCATCCATCTGGCCCATCAAGAGTCACTCTCATTTCATCAGTCCATAAAACTTTTAAAAAATCAGTCTTAAGATATTTCTTGGCCCAGTCTTGACGTTTTATCTTATCTACCTTACCTTGGCCATGTCCCTGAGTATGGCACACCTTGTGCTTGTTGATACTCCAGTAACGTTGCAGCTCTGAATTATGGCCAAACTGGTGGCAAGTGGCATCTTGGCAGCTTCACGCTTGATTTTCCTCAATTCATGGGCAGTTCTTTTGCGCCTTTTTTGTCCAACACGCTTCTTGCGACCCTGTTGGCTATTTGCCATGAAACGCTTGATTGTTCGGTGATCACGCTTCAAACGTTTGGCAATTTCAAGACTGCTACATCCCTCTGCAAGACATCTCACAATTTTGGACTTTTCAGAGCCCGTCAAATCTCTCTTCTGACCCATTTTGCCAAAGGAAAGGAAGTTGCCTAATAATTAAGCACCCCTTATATAGGGTGTTGATGTCATTACACCTCCCCCCTGCTCATTACAGAGATGCACATCATCTGATTTACTTAATTGGTAGTTGGCTCTCAGCCTATACAGCTCGGAGTAGGACAACATGTATAAAAAGTATCATGTGATCAAAATACTCATTTTCCTAATAATTCTGCACACAGTGTATATAGACAGAGGGAGGGGGCATTCGTGTTTGCTATCTTTGTACTCCCATTAGGCCAGTGCCTAGAGATGTCTCTCATCATTATACTGATGGACGTAATACACTGCAAAATAGAATTATTGCAGTATAACATATCAGTAAAAAGGAATAATTTTGTTACATTTTCAAGGAGGACAAAACATTTTTAAAAAAATGGAAATAAAATGTTAAAAACAGATATAAAAAATATTAAACACACTTTATATATAAGATATAGAAAAAGTAAACATAATTGGTACTTCACAACCATAACAACTATATTCTTAGTGGATGCATATAAGATGATACCAGGCTTACTATACATAACATGATATTCGCTTACTGCACATTGTGTTAAGCATTAGTCTTAATTCCAGGATCGGGCTCTGCTTCCTTCCCCTTTGGCCACTGTCATTTGCTGTGCTTCATGTTTGGTTTCACAGGTTCCCATTATACATAACATATGGCATTAATCAAGGCCTTTTAAAATTGACTTACCATTTGATATCTGATGTGTTAAGTTGCTGTATGTTTTGTAGTTTAAAACCCTCTAGTCCCTTCAGCTGCAATCACATCTGCAAACTCCTGTGTTTCCGCAGCCTGCACCTAATTTTCCTCAATCCTGCTGATTAATCCTTTGTCTGCTGTAAGCATTATGAACTGTTATTTAGAGATTGTTCACATTACTTTGCAATAATTTATGTGGGTTCTACAACCTGCATCTAACTCTTCATCTGCTTGCCTGTGTTTTTCTACCTGCTGTCTGTTTATCGATAGCCTACCAAGAGTTAAAATCTTCTAGTCAGCTTGTTAGGCTTCTTTGATCACATGTTGTAAGCAAACCAATCACATCTACTCCTCTCATATTTATGCGGGAAAGAGTCTGTGAGGAGACAGACTGAACTGACAGAGATATAGGAGTGGTTGTGCCTCTGACATGGTCTAATTTTGACTTCCGCGAGTTGGACCGTGAGAGAACACAGACGTTAGCCAGACCAGGACCCAAAAGAAGGGAAGACGTTGCCTGGTTGAGCTCAGCCGCCCAGTGCCAGAAGAGAAG
This sequence comes from Anomaloglossus baeobatrachus, assembly GCF_048569485.1. Classification (NCBI taxonomy): domain Eukaryota; kingdom Metazoa; phylum Chordata; class Amphibia; order Anura; family Aromobatidae; genus Anomaloglossus; species Anomaloglossus baeobatrachus. Next base: position 644,198,742 of record NC_134356.1, on the reverse strand, counting down.
AAAAGTTTCCACTTGCCTCGCCTGGAGAATTGCCAACAAACCCTGCTGTTACCGGAGAGAGACGGTTTATCACAACGGTACCGTGAGTCTGCATTTGTGCACCTTGGTTAGGGCGTAGTGTAGGCCGCCGTAATTAGAGCGCGGTAGCCGCGCTGCCCGAGTAGTGCAGGCCAGTCAGACTGTAGCATAGTATAGGTAAGTGTATTTTTTGTGTTCTCTTCCCGCTTTGTTTTGTGATAGTTGAGGCGATGGCTGTAGTTCTCCTCAGCTAAGCAGTTTACTTGTTTATTACCTCTGCAATTCCTCATACCCCCTTCCTGCTGCCCTGCAGCAGTTGCGTGTTCCTGCCTGTAAATAAACCCTGTTTATCTGTAGTCTTGTCTTGTGCCGTAACGTTCTCCGCACTGCGGTGGTCCCTAGGCCTTCACTTCAGAGACTTGGAGCGTTACTGCTAGAGTCTCGTCATCCAGACCTTTCTGCCTGGGGCTACTTTGTTAGAAGGTCGGCCTCTAGTCTCAGTGATATCTCACGTTCTATTTCTGGGTGAACCCTTCAGGATAACACCATCTACAATACGGTCTCCTTTCTACTTTTCTCTTACCACAGATCAACCACTGCATGCAGTTTCGCTGACCTGCAGGCTATACGTCCATTTGTGTCACGCACGAGTCTTCACTAACTTTCTAGAAGGAACCATCTCTTGCCTTATCAGCTAACCCCTCCCATTGTGGGCTAGTCCCAACACTTAACTATCTCTTACCCTATAGTCTGGTATCTACTTATACAAGTGCTGTGCAACATACAGGAACACATTACAATACATCATATTACTATCACAATTTACTTGTCACAATATTTACAAAGACGCAGGACACAATTCACATTACAATACATGACAATTCAATAATGTAATTAGGGAAAGAAATGCAACAACAACAGTCCACCTCCTTATATATGTGTAAAGAAGACATTTATTGTTTTTGGCAGTGACATATTTAATAAAAATCCAGTAAAAGATTAAAAACCACTTCTATTAAGAGAGTCAGACGATCAGGATGTATTTACGCAATAGGAAAAACACTCGCATGACAATAGTCATAAAATAATTTTTCACATCCTCATTGAGAATAGACTGTGTGGGTGTGGGAGACGCTTTCTCTTTGATTTCGGATGAAGGAAGGTGCACATGACAAGAGTATATTTAGATTAAAAAATTTTTTTTTTTTTATATATATATATATATATATATATATATATATATATATATATAATATATATATATACACACACACACGAACAGTACAGACCAAGAGTTTGGAGACACACCTTCTTATTCAAAGAATTTTCCTTATTTTCATGACTCTGAAAATTGTAGATTCACATTGAAGGCATAAAAACTATGAATTAAAACATGTGGAATGAAATACTTCACAAGAAAGTGTGAAACAACTGAAAGTATGTCTTATATTCTAGGTTCTTCAAATTATCCACCTTTTGCTTTGATTACTGCTTTGCACACTCTTGGCATTCTCTTGATGAGCTTAAAGAGGTAGTCACCGGAAATGGTCTTCACTTCACAGGTGTGCCCTGTCAGGTTTAATAAGTGGGATTATTTGCCTTATAAATGGGGTTGGGACCATCAGTTGTGTTGTACAGATGTCTGGTGGATACACAGCTGATATTCCTACTGAATAGACTGTTAGAATTTGTATTATGGCAAGAAAAAAGCAGCTAAGTAAAGAAAAATGGGTGGCCATCATTACTTTAAGAAATGAAGGTCAGTCAGTGCGAAAAATTGGGAAAACTTTGAAAGTGTCCCCAAGTGCAGTGACAAAAACCATCAAATGCTACAAAGAAACTGGCTCACACGAGGACCGCCCCAGCAAAGGAAGACCAAGAGTCACCTCTGCTGCGGAGGATAAGTTTATCCTAGTCACCAGCCTCAGAAATTGCAGGTTAACAGCAGCTCAGATTAGAGACCAGGTCAATGCCACACAGAGTTCTAGCAGCAGACACATCTCTAGAACAACTGTTAAGAGGAGACTTTGTGCAGCAGGCATTCATGGTAAAATAGCTGCTACGAAACCACTGCTAAGGACAGGCAACAAGCAGAAGAGACTTGTTTGGGCTAAAGAACACAAGGAATGGACATTAGACCAGTGGAAATCTGTGCTTTGGTCTGATGAGTCCAAATTTGAGATCTTTGGATCCAACCACCGTGTCTTTGTGTGACGCAGAAAAGGTGAACGGATGGACTCTACATGCCTGGTTCCCACCGTGAAGCATGGAGGAGGAGGTGAGATGGTGTGGGGGTGCTTTGCTGGTAACACTGTTGGGGATTTATTCAAAATTGAAAGCATACTGAACCAGCATGGCTACCACAGCATCTTGCAGCGGCATGCTATTCCATCCGGTTTGCATTTAGTTGGACCATCATTTATTTTTCAACAGGACAATGACCCCAAAGACACCTCCAGGCTGTGTAAGGGCTATTTGACTAAGAAGGAGAGTGATGGGGTGCTACGCCAGATGACCTGACCTCCACAGTCACCAGACCTGAACCCAATCGAGATGGTTTGGGGTGAGCTGGACCGCAGAGTGAAGGCAAAAGGGACAACAAATGCTAAGCATCTCTGGGAACTCCATCAAGACTGTTGGAAGACCATTTCCGGTGACTACCTCTCGAAGCTCATCAAGAGAATGCCAAGAGTGTGCAAAGCAGTAATCAAAGCGAAAGGTGGCTACTTTAAAGAACCTAGAATATAAGACATATTTTCAGTTGTTTCACACTTTTGTGTTAAGTATTTCATTCCACATGTGTTCATTCATACTTTTGATGCCTTCAATGTGAATCTACAGTTTTCAGAGTCATGAAAATAAACAAAACTCTTTGAATGAGAAGGTGTGTCCAAACCTTTGGTCTGTACTGTATATATATATATATATATATATATATACATATATATATGACCCCCGATAGACCTTCATTACAAAATGGGTACATAATGTCTATGTTCCGAATGCAATACAGACAACATTAGTAGTGAATCTTCTACCATTTGCCTACTTTAATAAGTTGATTGCTGTGAAGGTCATTTTAAGGTCTGACTACAGTCACCACAGGAGTAGTATTACTAATATCTATTCCCTGCTCCTTGTAATATACTAACCATTCGCCATCTTCTGCTCTTGCATCACTCCAGTCCCATTACGCCATCTTGTAATGCAGCTCCTAACTGACCAGAAGTCAGCAGTAACGATCACAAGCTCTCAATGTAAGCCCATGAGAGCCTCGTTCTGGCCTTGTTATTTTTTGACAGTGAGGCTGATCAATGAGTGGAACAGGCTGCCAGGAGAGGTGGTGAGTTCTCCTTCGATGAACGTCTGCAAAGAGAGACTGGACACACATCTCTCTGAGATGGTTTAGTGAACCTACATTGAGCAGGGGTTGGACATGATGACTCTATATGTCCCTTCCAACTCTAACATTCTATGATTATAAATCTAGCGGTGGGAAGCAGGCATGGGTATGGTGGATGCCAGGAGCTCAAACCATTACCAACATTGAGGCAACCGTCCACAACGTCATGGAAGATGATGATTATGGTGATAATAATGATTGTGTTGTGGATAATACCTCGGAGCCGTTTTTGGGGTGCCTAGCAGCTGGTGTCATCAGAGGAGGAGGGTGTTGGTGTCAGTGATAAAGAGAAGAACTGATATTTGGCCAAAAAATGTTTTAGAGGAAATACTGATTCTTCTGGCACATCCGAGCAGACCAGTTTGTCTTCTGTAAGTGTGGTAAGATGGCTAGTGGCCATGTACTGTTCTCAATGGGAGGTATGTATTGCAGAGGTGGTTATCCTCTGTGATGTAAACTTGGTTGTAAGCTGTAGTACACTTAGCAATAAGACAGTTTTTAGAGAGCTACAGGGCTGGTTTTAACAAGCAGCCAGAGAGATGGGCAGGTCTGGATGCTCACATACCCCCACTTGTGGATGTGGTATGAGTGTTTAAATGGAGACTGTTTGTCTCACACTTAAGGGCACTTTACATGCTGCGATCTCGCTAGCGAGATCGCAAATGATTGTACCCGCCCCCGCCGGTTGTGCGACACGGGCAAATCACTGCCCATGCTGCACAACCTCGCTTACCCCCGTCACACGCACTTACCTGCCCTGCGACGTCGCTCTGGCCGGCGATCCACCTCCTTTCTAAGGGGGCGGTTCGTGTGGCGTCATAGCGACGTCACACGGCAGGCGTCCAATAGAAGCGGAGGGGCGGAGATGAGCGGGACGTAACATCCCGCCCACCTCCTTCCTTCCGCATTGCCGGTGGAGGCAGGTAAGAAGATGTTCGCCGCTCCTGCGGTGTCACACACAGCGATGTGTGGTGCCGCAGGAACAAGGAACAACATCGCTAATAAGCAGAGAACGATTTTTAGTTTCAGGAAGACCTCTCCGTGGCAAACCATTTTGACCGCTTTTGTGATCATTTAAGCCCCCTTTAGTCTGTGTGTGGAGGTTGAAACACCTCCTGTGGGATTGTGTGCTGTGAAATCTTGTGCAGTTGCACTCTGCAGATATATGTACCGCCCCGGGGCTCGGCCGGCTACCGAGCCGCTCGGATCCGTGCTCGTCGGTGGGTGGCTCGAGCTCTCCTCGGACCCGGGGGTCACGTCGCTCTGAAAGGGGGTTGGCGCTACACGTAGGGACTTCGGTGGGGAGGTCCACGGCCAGAGCCGCAGTGGTTTGCAGGGGATTTAAGTTTGTGAGGCCACCCACGGGTTGTGGTGAATGGATGGACACCACCGCTGATGTTGACTAGGCTCTCGGGGACGGTGTTGCGCAGCTTGGTGTTGACTCCCTCCGTGGGTAGGGGGATGATGGTCCCGGGGGCCTGAGGGAGGTGCTGAGGTGAGGGGATGAATGCGTGCTGGGGTGTCGGTGCGGTGCGCGGCCCGAAGGCACTGGTGTATTCACTATGATAAACACGCTGGAGTCTCTGGTAAACCAAACAAGATGGTGAACGGTGCCCGCAGCCGGCTGCATTTTTTCCCCTTATCAGGTTGGTGGTTTCTGCCTTTCTCCTGCACCTCTCTTGTGTAAAAATCACGACTCCTATGCCTGAGCAACAGTAGTCCGCTCCCCGGCTTGCTATGTGTTGGGAGAGCACTCTTTGCCTGCAGACGCAGGCCCCTCGGGTCTCTATGCCTGGGCGGTGGCTTTACTCCTATGGTTGAGCTATTGTCTTCAGTCGGGTCTTATGTGGGAAAGGTCCTAAAGTCCAGTCCTCAGTCAGTTGATTTGACTCAGCCCAGTTGTTTCTGGGCCTCGTACTGGGTCTGAGTACCCCTCCTGGTGCTCCGGTTTCCAATCGGTTCCCCGGTTCGGTACCGGCGGGCCACCGCCCATCCCCGGTCCCTACGGTTCTACCGGCTGTAATCCCAGCTCCTGCAGGCGGCCACCACCGTCTGCCTCCTTGCCAGAGGTGACTGGGCTCCAACCCAGACACCTGGTGTAGACTTTGGTAGGCCCATGCACAGGTGTGCCCTTGAATTTGACTCCACTCCACTCCACTGTCAAAGATCAACTCTCACTAACTGTTTTCCCGCCTCCGGGCCTGTGAACTTCTTGGTGGGTGGAGCCAACTGCCTGGCTCCGCCCCCTGGTGTGAACATCAAACCCGGAGGGAGGTGACAAAGGTTTTGTAGTTTGGCTGCTGTCACCTTACTAAGTTGGGCGTGGGGGTGGAACTACCTGAGACGACCTGGCTAGTCCAGGGCGTCACATATATGTTTGGACTTTTTACTTTCTCTTTATTACTTTGTACTGTAAATGTGGCGCCCCTGAGGCTCAGGTCGCCACAGGGTACTGCGCCCCAATTAGGGTGCGGTATCTATCTCAGGTAAGGAGGGGGTTAATCACCGGTGTTCCACATGCACACACATTACATACAGCTTAGGAACCTTCACATAGGGTGGGTTGGCTCAGGGTAGGCAGGGGGGTGGTCATAACGGTCATGGGACTTCCCGGTCACTGAAGCCAACCACCTGGGGGGCGGGTGCCACTTGGGGGTAGAGGAAGGTGCAACACACTCACATAGTCAGTCAAGTAGGGACCATAGTTCTGGCAAGGTCACTTTGGAAAACTTGGACTTTACTGGGCCCTGAGGCTTGGAGTGGGAGCTCAACCGCGGTTCCTAACTGCTGAGGGTGACACCCTAGAATTAGGACACACTCTCTCCTTCTCTCTTCAACACACCAATGGTGACTCCTTACCGGATCTGGGATTGACCTGAGCCCATCACGTCAGTAACCAGTGTGACTGGGCTGGCAGCTGAAGTTGTGAGTAAACTACACCCTGAACCCGCAGAGACTGTGTTGGCTCATCCTTACCGGCGCTGCCGCCCAGCAATTAGGCGCCAACGGCCATTAATCCCCTCATCATCCACCCGGGGCCCGCTCCGCCTGTGGGGAGCGATACCATCCCGGCTGACTTAACACCTGCCCTGGCGAAGAACCCAACAGCGGCGGCTATATTCTGGCCGCATACCACAGGTGATGTCACGACAAACCTTTCCCAATACCTCGCTTCCTCCACCATTTACTGTACGCCTCGGGGCAACGGAACCGGGCAAGGCCACCCCGTGACAATGCCTGACCCGACTCGAAATGGCCCGGCGACAAGTAGGTTAACCACCTATCCCGTGGGGCACTACATAAAAGGCTGTTTTGTTTCTATTCTTCTGAAGAGGTTTATTAGGATGGCTGGATATAATGAAAATCATTCCTGTGCTTGCTTCAAACTTATATCTGTACTGTGCTACTACTGACGTTAAGGATGCCAGTGCTTGCCCTACACAGCAGGATATCCTCTTGCCTGTCTTTTCATATTCTATATTGTACAGCTGTGGCCACTGCCAGCAGACAGCCACACATCTCCTGCATGCCCATTGTATTCTATAACTATATTGTAGTGCTGCTGCAGGGGCTGCTGTCGCGGGCGAGGAGGAGGGTGTCAGCACACCGCGCTCGCCCCTTCTGCTCGGGTCCGGCGGCTGCCGCTGCTCAGTGGTGGCTCGAGCTGTGGGCCGGATCCCGGGGGTTCTCGAGCGGCGCTCCTCGCCCGTGAGTGAAAGGGGGGAAGTTGGGTGTTGGGGTATTGTCCGTGACGCCACCCACGGTTGTGGTGATGTGTAGCACCACCGCTGCTCAATACGGGGATCCCGGGGATGGTGAAGTGGAGCAGCTAGGTGTTGTGTTGCCCCTCCGTGGGTAGGGGTTGGTGATCCCGGGGCCCGGTGATGAGATGTGGGATGCAGGGCCTGGTGGGCGCAGGGACGCGGGGGCAGCGCTGCGCCTTGCGGCACTGTGGTACTCACTCAGCCTGAGACAGTGACACAGTTCTCGGTAAACAGACGGCTGGTTGGTCGGTCCCACGGACGGCTGCACTTGCTCACCCAGTCGGTAGCGGTGATGTCCCTTTTCCTTGCACCTGATGTTGTCTGTTGGTCGCGATGGGTTCCCACCGGTAACCCGCTCCCCGGCTTCAAGCTGGGCCGGAGGAGCTCTACTCTTTGCCCGCAGGCGCTGGCCCTCAGAAACTGGTGCCCTGGCGGTGGCGGTGTCTCTGTTGTACAGGTTGGGCTGTTGCCTTCAATCGGGACTTGGTTGTTGGGGGATCTACGTCCCCTTCACTGACGGATTTGGCAAATTTGGCGACTCCTAGCCTTGCCGGGGTCCGAGAGGCCCCTGCCCTGGTGCTGACTGTCTTTTGGTACGCTGCTCCAGACCGCCGGGTCACTACCCGTCCGCGGTCCTTCCAGGAACTTCCAAACGGTCACCCCTTTAGACAATCACCACTGTTGCTAACCTTGCTGACTCCGTCCTGCACACAGCTGGACTCACTTCAAGCTTTCCTTCTGTAACTGTTCTCACTTTCCTTCAGCTTCTCTTACTCCTCCTTTACCACCTCCACGTCACTTCACTACTTTCACCTCCTTAGCTCATCTTAGCTGTTTACTCATTCCCCTCCCTAGCTGAACTGCTGGTTTTTCCCGCCTCCAGAGCTGTGTCCTCCTCGGTGGGCGGAGCCAACCGCCTGGCCCACCCCCTGGTGTGAACCCCAGCCTCTGGAGGAAGGCAACAAGGATTTTGTTTAGCTTTGGTGTTCCTAACTGGGATGTAGGGTGTGATGGTGCATGACCTGTGACCCCTGGCTTGCCCAGGCCGTCACATTCCCCCTTAGCAAAATGCAGACCGTCCGCGGGCTGCCGATCCAACACCGGTTTTATTTTTCTGTAAAAGGGGATAACAAGGTTAATAAACATAAATACATTTTTAATAACTCTTCCCTTACGGGAGGCACATTTCTTAAACGTTGCAACGGTTTACGGTTACGGTTTCCGCTCTCTCCCACCCAAGTAACCTGGCCCTGATGCTGCCCCTAAAACCCAGGCAGCACCCCTTGACCCACAGTCCAGCACACGGTACCCGAGCGGGATCTGTCCTTCCCCTCCAGAGGGTAACCACTGGTCCCTTTGGTGGCTGGGCCCCAGCCGGCTCTGCTGCGGGCCCTCCCTCCAATCTGCCTCTCCGGAGGCGGCCTGCGGAAAACGGTAACGGTAAACAACATATTTACAAGCCACTAACGTCTGTGGTTGCCCTGCAAGTTCACGGGCTTGTCCATGGATAGTTCCCATGCAAACAACTTGTAAACGGTCCCCACGGGGACAACGGTGCCGGCTCCGGCCGGTTGCAGATCACACAGACAATCAGGTGAAACTTCGGTAATCATTTTCTTCTTATCATTTTTCAACTTTCAACACAAACTTAAACTCAGTGGTGGTCCCAACGGGGACGGTGCAATGGGCATCCGCTGCCCTACTCCGGATATTCAGCTAACGCAGCTCCATCCCCCTCCACCAGCATATCCAACATGCACTGACATGCCTGCGGTGACAGGGGCACCCGGTACCCATTTCCACCGGTACACGGGGCATGGACGACTACTGGGGCTCCTACATAGTGGGAACGCTCACCTGCTCCTTCAACTGCAACAGCGGACCCGGAGCTGGGGCAGGAGTCGTCATCTCTTATTCCTGCGTCAGGCGGGTTGCCGCCAGCTGCCGCAGCCTCCTGGTCTCCAGCATCCAATACTTCAGCCCCTTCTGCGGTAGCATGGAGCAGCAGAGTAGGCGAGCTTATACTGAGGCGCCCCATACGTAACGGCAAGGGCGATGCATAGGTCGAGACTTGGCCGGGCCCCTCAGCCGCAGCGGCCGGTCCAGGTAGGACATAGGGACGGGGGTCACCAGTCGGTTCTGCTACATCTATTCCCCTGTCGTACATCGGGGTAGTGGTAATCAGCATCTCCACCTCGTTGGTCCACTGCTCCATCATCCGGAGGATTTGTTCCTGCTGACGCTGGTGGAACTGAATCACCCGGGCCTTCATCCAGGCCACGGTCCCGGGCTCAGGGTCCGGCACAGTCTCTACTGGGACTTCAGGCACCACGCTGTTAAGGGGCCGCGGTTCTAGCGGTGCCCCTTGGTGCATTTCATGGCCGTCTTGGACGTCTGCAGCCGGCTGGTCCGCCGGAGCGGCTGGGCAGGGTATCGCAACCGGTTGGGCGGGTAGCGGGCCTAATGGCGGAGCGGCAGTAGCTATCATAGATATCGGGAGGAGAGGCAGGGTGAGCGGAAGCCGGCCGGGCCCCTCAGCTCCAACGGCCGATCCTTCAGGACTACAGGGGCGTGGGTCGCTTACCCGCTCCTCCAAATCCTCTTCCACCTCGCGTCTCCACATAGCAGCCACCACGTCCTCCATGTCGGTCTCCCACTCCTCCAGGAGGAGTTGCATGTGGGCCTGCAGACGGTTACTCAGCGGGACGGTCCGGTCCCTCAACCACGTCGCCGTGCCGGGCGCAGGGGCTTCCTCGTTGGGAGTTGGGTTGTACATCTTGGCAATCGTGCCTTCCAGGAACCCAGTATGTCTGCAGAGTCCTGGCGTCCCTGCCTTTATAGCTGCAGCTACATGCAGCCAGCCGCCATCGCGTCCCCCTTAGCTCTTTCCGGCCCCTCCTCACTCGGGGCGGGGTTTTGGCCTTCGCGCCTCTACTACTCGAGAAGACGCTCGAGCGGGAACTTTTCGCGCCAAAGATGGCGGCTTTTGAAATTTTTCAGCCGGATACCTCCGGCGGTCACAAGGCGCACCTCTACCAGACGGCAGAGCGGTAGGATCCTGTTCGTGACGCCAAGTTGTCGCGGGCGGGGAGGAGGGTGTCAGCACACCGCGCTCGCCCCTTCTGCTCGGGTCCGGCGGCTGCCGCTGCTCAGTGGTGGCTCGAGCTGTGGGCCGGATCCCGGGGGTTCTCGAGCGGCGCTCCTCGCCCGTGAGTGAAAGGGGGGAAGTTGGGTGTTGGGGTATTGTCCGTGACGCCACCCACGGTTGTGGTGATGTATAGCACCACCGCTGCTCAATACGGGGATCCCGGGGATGGTGAAGTGGAGCAGCTAGGTGTTGTGTTGCCCCTCCGTGGGTAGGGGTTGGTGATCCCGGGGCCCGGTGATGAGATGTGGGATGCAGGGCCTGGTGGGCGCAGGGACGCGGGGGCAGCGCTGTGCCTTGCGGCACTGTGGTACTCACTCAGCCTGAGACAGTGACACAGTTCTCGGTAAACAGACGGCTGGTTGGTCGGTTCCACGGACGGCTGCACTTGCTCACCCAGTCGATAGCGGTGATGTCCCTTTTCCTTGCACCTGATGTTGTCTGTTGGTCGCGATGGGTTCCCACCGGTAACCCGCTCCCCGGCTTCAAGCTGGGCCGGAGGAGCTCTACTCTTTGCCCGCAGGCGCTGGCCCTCAGAAACTGGTGCCCTGGCGGTGGCGGTGTCTCTGTTGTACAGGTTGGGCTGTTGCCTTCAATCGGGACTTGGTTGTTGGGGGATCTACGTCCCCTTCACTGACGGATTTGGCAAATTTGGCGACTCCTAGCCTTGCCGGGGTCCGAGAGGCCCCTGCCCTGGTGCTGACTGTTTTTTGGTACGCTGCTCCAGACCGCCGGGTCACTACCCGTCCGCGGTCCTTCCAGGAACTTCCAAACGGTCACCCCTTCAGACAATCACCACTGTTGCTAACCTTGCTGACTCCGTCCTGCACACAGCTGGACTCACGTCAAGCTTTCCTTCTGTAACTGTTCTCACTTTCCTTCAGCTTCTCTTACTCCTCCCTTACCACCTCCACTTCACTTCACTACTTTCACCTCCTTAGCTCATCTTAGCTGTTTACTCCTTCACCTCCCTAGCTGAACTGCTGGTTTTTGCCGCCTCCAGAGCTGTGTCCTCCTCGGTGGGCGGAGCCAACCGCCTGGCCCACCCCCTGGTGTGAACCCCAGCCTCTGGAGGAAGGCAACAAGAATTTTGTTTAGCTTTGGTGTTCCTAACTGGGATGTAGGGTGTGATGGTGCATGACCTGTGATGCCTGGCTTGCCCATGGCGTCACACTGCAAGTGCTGGCCCTACACAACCCGACATCTCCTTGCCTATCCTTTATGTTCTATACTGTGCCGATGGTACCAGCTCCACTGCACTGCTGACATCTCCTGCTCCTACTTGTCTATTATGTTCTATAGCTATATCATACTGATGCTTGTACAATGTAAAAGAAGTCGAAACTGTGCCCAATAAAGGATATTTTTTGCAATGCTTTTTAACAAGCCATTAATTCTCCACTTTCAAAACAACAAACCTGTTGCTGCTCCCATAAAAAGGGATAGTTTCTGGATTTCTTCATTTCCCAAGCGCCAAAGCCGTTGCTGATCTCAAAATAAGGATAATTTTTGGAAGACTTGTTAAAAAACTATAATTTCTTAGTTTAAACATCAAAACTGTTTCTACTCTCCAAACAGGGATAATTTTTGGACCATTTCTACATATTAAAAAGCATAAATAGTCTTCCAGTGCAGTGTTATAAAAAAGGCTGTTGGTTACCACCAGTTACCATCTGATTAGCCATAGCCACATATAATGAGGTCACTTGAGTATTACTAAGATGTTTGTGTATTGTGTTAAAGGGCTTGAATTAGGTTCAATACAGCCCTAGGAGACCTCAGAATTTTAGACATGTCCTTTCCAGGCAATTGAAAATTTTGGAGTTTAGCGATTTATGTCAAAAACTTGGAAATATTCAACAAAGCTGAGAAAGTCAAATTTCAAAAGATTCGCACATCCATTGAAGCAACTTTGAATTGGTTGACCTACCACTTTCCCTACAGGGGCTCTGTAGAGATTCCCTCATTATTCCATGGGCCTGCGCTGATCCCGGTCGGTTAATTCTTTTTAATAAATAAAGATTAGGCCCATGATCAATGTTTGCAGTGTTTTGGATGTAGTGTATTTCGGCTGCGTCCAAAACGCTGCGATGTACAGTACAAGCACAGTGGATGGGATTTATAGAAATCTATGCAGACTATGTGTGTAAGTCCCGCAGCAAAAACTGACCTGCGGTGCGGCTTTCCAAGCTGCAAGGATGTCAATTCATTGCCGTGGTGTTGCAACCATCTTTTGTAGGGAGAATACAAGCGAGAGACCGCAGCGCCCCAAACCCTGACCATGGGCACGGGCAGCTGCCGTCTCCTGCATTCTGTGTAGGAGATTCGCGGCATCCAGGCCACAGCGGGCCCTGATCGTGGGCACTGTGAGACTGTGACCGGGGTTATCTATGACGGCCGGTATGTCTCGCCCAGGTTGTGCTCACTCCATGATAGAAAGTAAATCCACTATAGGGTTAATGCTGTTTCCCTACAGGCTTAAGGAAGGGTTAAAAGGAAACAGGAACGAGGGCAGGTGTGCCGGGTGTGGGGGAAGTGACCAGAACTTCCTGAGCCCTCTGCTGGAGAGGCACATGTATTTTGTTATGGACTTTTTGTTTGGACATTAAAACCGTGTGCTGTGAACCTTGATGCCTGGATCCCGTGTCTTCTGCTGCGCAGCCGACCACGCTACCTCACATATGGTGGAGAATGCGGGCATGACAGCCGGTGAGGTGTAGCATCCATCCCTGGTGACCCAGCTGCGCATGTCCTGGATTCGAGCGGCTATACTACAGCCCAAACCCGGCGACGCCATGGAGGACATACTAAAGCATTTGGCTCAGGCTAATGCACAGCAGCAACAGACCAATGCACACCTGCTCCAATCCTTGCAAGTGCAGGAAAAAAAACTCCAAGAACAGTTGGATCAGGCCAATGCACGTCAGCAGCAATCCTTGCAAGTGCAGGTCAAAATGCACCAAGAACAGATGGAGCAGGCCAATGCACGTCAGCAGCAATCCTTGCAAGTGCATGACAAAAGGCACCAAGAACAGATGGAGCAGGCCAATGCACGTCAGCAGCAAGCCTTACAATTGCAGGAAAAAAGGCACCAAGAACAGATGGTTCTCCTGGCCAAGTCGATCCGTGCCGGACCGGCAGCAACAACCCCGGGACCGGGTGACGACGGCAGCGTCCGGAAAGCGGTGAGACAAGCGTTGCAAAAGATGACCCCGGGTGATGATGTGGAAGCGTTCCTGGCGGTGTTTGAGCGGGTGGCCGAGCGGGAAAAGCTGCCGACCCCGCAGTGGGCTGAGGTATTGTCGCCCTATCTGACGGGGGAACCCCAAAAAGCGTACCTGGACCTCGGTACCGAGGACGCCATTGACTATGTGACCCTGAAAGCCGAAATACTGGCTCGGTTGGGGGTGAATACCTATGTACGGGCTCAGCGGGTAAATCAGTGGTTCTATGAGGAAGCCAAACCCGTACGCTCCCAGGCCTATGACTTATTACATCTTGTAAAAAAGTGGTTGCAGCCTGACACTCTGAGCCCGGCGCAAATGGTGGAAAGGGTAGTAGTGGATCGTTTTGTGCGCACTTTACCCGTCACCGTTCAACGGTGGGTAGGACAGGGTGACCCGAGTACCCTGGACCAATTAGTGTCCCTGGTAGAGCGGCATGTGGCTACGCAGGACTTGATACGGGACACTGAGACTTTGCGTACCGCCCGTCGGTCCGGCCCCTCCAAGCCTAGGGCCAAGGACCCACCGCTGACAACGGTACAGGAGTCCCCTACCGTCCCGTCTGAGGCCGCGGCCGCCATTCCTGAGGTCCGGAAGGTTCTGTACCCTAAACGACAACCCGTCAAGGGGGTTTCCGTCCCCATTAGATGTTGGCGGTGCCAGCGGGTGGGACATATGGAAGCCCAGTGTCCACTCACCACGGAGCCCATGGATTGTGGGGTTACCCGGCGGGGTTCAATGTATGCTCAGGTGGTGTGTACCGCTGACCTGGTCTCCCCAGAGACAGAGCCCCACTTGTGCCAAATACAGGTGAATGGATGTCCGGTTACAGGATTGTTGGATTCCGGAAGCTTAGTGACCCTTGTGCGATCCACCTTGAGAGCTAAAGTAAAGGCCACAGGACGCACTGTGGGGGTGGTTTGCATACATGGGGACCGCCACGACTATCCCACGGGGATTGTCACCATCACAGCACCTTGCGGTCAGGTGCAACATGAGGTGGGACTTCTTAACACTCTTCCTTATGACGTGATCCTAGGAAGGGATCTGCCCTATTTTTGGACTTTATGGAGGGGACCCCCTAAGTCCCCTCAGATATTGGTCGGTCCGGGACCTGAGCCCTACAATCCTGAATCCGGGACACCTGCCGTAGGGGTCACGATGATAGGGACAGAGTGTGAACCCGATAGGTCACCCCTAGAGGTATTGGCAGGAGAGGCTGAGACGGTCGAGCCCATCCCGGAGTTGGAGGCGTCCCCGGATACGTTTGGGACAGCCCAACTCCAGGACCCTACGTTAATACATGCCCGGAGTCGGGTGACAGTAGTTGACGGGGTGGCACAGCTGCCCAGTGCCCAGGTAAGGTACCCCCATTTCGCTCTTAAGCAGGATTTACTCTACCGGGTAGATGAAATACGGGGCGTAGGGGTAGAACAGTTGGTGGTGCCCCAGCCGCATCGCCGGCGGGTCCTCGACTTGGCTCATAAACACCTGATGAGTGGCCACCTAGGGGTCAAGAAAACGCAGGAGCGAATATTGCAAAGGTTCTATTGGCCCGGGGTCTTTGGGGAGGTAAAACGGTTCTGCGAAACCTGCCCGGAGTGTCAGCTTACTGCACCCCTGACCCATTTTCGCAGTCCGTTGGTACCGTTACCCATTATAGAAGTCCCTTTTGAACGGATAGGGATGGATCTGGTGGGGCCCCTCGTAAAGTCCGCTCGAGGGCACCAACACATCCTAGTGATCGTTGACTATGCCACCCGGTATCCCGAGGCGATACCTCTCAGACATACTGCAGCAAAGCTTATAGCTCGGGAGTTGTTTGCTGTGTTCTGCCGGGTGGGATTGCCCAAGGAGATCCTTACGGATCAGGGGACCCCATTTATGTCTAAAGTGACCAAAGAGCTATGCAGGCTACTCCAGATCAAGCAGTTGCGTACGTCTGTGTATCATCCGCAAACGGACGGTTTAGTCGAGCGTTTCAATAAAACCCTGAAAACCATGCTAAGAAGGGTGATTTCAAAAGACGGGAAAGACTGGGATATGATGCTTCCCTATTTGATGTTTGCCATACGAGAGGTGCCACAGGCATCCACGGGGTTTTCGCCTTTTGAATTGTTATACGGGCGACATCCCCGGGGATTGTTGGACCTGGCAAAGGAAACATGGGAACAAGAGCCCACCCCCCATAAAAGTGTGATTGAACACATTTTGGGTATGCAGAACCGCATAAGCGCGGTCATGCCAATTGTGAAGGAGCACTTACAGGAGGCTCAGGCCGCGCAAAGCGGCCGCTACAATAGACAAGCCACCGTGCGGACCTTTCAACCCGGGGTTCGGGTGTTGGTATTGATCCCCACGGCGGAGAGCAAATTCCTGGCTCAGTGGCAAGGCCCCTACGAGATAAAGGAAAGAGTAGGGGTGGTTAACTATAAAGTATTGCAGCCCGGTAGGCGGAAACCTGAACAAATATACCATGTCAACCTATTAAAACCTTGGCAGGAACGGGAAAGCCTGATGGCTGTTTTTTCCCCACCTCCCTCCTCTTCGGGTCGTTCACATCCGGCTCCAGCGACCTCCGGAGAGGACGAACCGGAAGTAAGGATTGGAGAAGCCCTCACCAAGCAACAGAGGCGAGAGGCCAGACGGTTGGTTCAGCAGAACCCCGATGTCTTCTCCGAGCTGCCCGGTAGGACCAGTCTGATACGACATGATATTGTCACCGAGCCCCACCTGAAGGTACGCCTGAAGTCATACCGGGTACCGGAGGCTCGACGACAAGCCATATCGGAGGAAGTAAAGACAATGTTACGCCTGGGGGTCATCGAAAAATCCCGGAGTGAATGGGCTAGTCCGATTGTCCTAATACCAAAACCCGATGGCTCCTTAAGGTTCTGCAATGACTTTAGGAGATTGAACGAAATATCCAAGTTCGATCTCTACCCCATGCCCCGGGTGGATGAGCTGATTGATAGGCTGGGACAGGCGCGATATTTTACCACGCTCGACCTGACCAAAGGGTACTGGCAGGTGCCACTAACGGAGTCCGCCAAGGAGAAAACCGCTTTTGTTACGCCGGAGGGTCTCTTCCACTATGTTGTCTTGCCTTTTGGGTTACATGGCGCTCCGGCCACGTTCCAGAGGTTGATGGACTTAGTGCTGGAACCCCACCAGGCGTATGCATCAGCGTACCTGGATGACATCATTATTTACAGCTCCGATTGGCAGACCCACTTGGAACAGGTACAAGCGGTGGTGGACGCGCTTCGATCAGCCGGATTGACAGCCAATCCCAAGAAATGTGCATTGGGACTCACGGAAGCCCGCTACTTGGGCTACGTGATAGGCCAAGGAGTGATTAAGCCCCAAATTAACAAGGTTGAGGCGATCCAGAAGTGGCCTAGACCCCTGACCACGAAGCAGGTTAGGGCCTTCCTGGGTATCGTGGGGTACTACAGGAGGTTTGTAAAGGATTTTGCGGGACTATCAGCCCCCTTGACGGACCTTCTCAAAGGCAAGAAGTCCGTCATGGTGCGGTGGACCAGCAGGCCGAGGACTCCTTCCGGGCCCTGAAGGGGGTCCTGTGCGGACAGCCCGTTCTGGTCAACCCTGATTTCCGGAAGGAGTTCATTGTACAGACTGACGCCTCGGAGGTCGGCCTGGGGGCACTGCTGTCTCAGGTGGTTCAGGGGGAGGAACACCCCGTCACCTTCTTAAGTAGGAAGCTCACCCCTCCCGAGCGGAATTATAGCGTAGTGGAGAAGGAGTGCCTGGCGATCAAGTGGGCCTTGGAGTCCCTACGCTATTACCTGCTGGGACGGCAGTTTCGCTTGGTGACGGATCACTCTCCACTGGTCTGGATGAGGTCCGCCAAGGAACGGAATGCCCGGGTTACCCGGTGGTTCCTTTCTCTGCAGAACTTCCGGTTTACGGTTGAACACCGGGCCGGTAGGTTGCAGGGCAACGCCGATGCCTTGTCCCGCGGCCCGTGCTTGATGGCTGGAGTTCAACCCCGCACGCTTGAACTGAGGGGGGGGGTATGTGAGACTGTGACCGGGGTTATCTATGACGGCCGGTATGTCTCGCCCAGGTTGTGCTCACTCCATGATAGAAAGTAAATCCACTATAGGGTTAATGCTGTTTCCCTACAGGCTTAAGGAAGGGTTAAAAGGAAACAGGAACGAGGGCAGGTGTGCCGGGTGTGGGGGAAGTGACCAGAACTTCCTGAGCCCTCTGCTGGAGAGGCACATGTATTTTGTTATGGACTTTTTGTTTGGACATTAAAACCGTGTGCTGTGAACCTTGATGCCTGGATCCCGTGTCTTCTGCTGCGCAGCCGACCACGCTACCTCACAGCACGTACCCTAGTAGAACATTTTTTGAGCACCATATCTGGATTTTTTGATTGTAGTTCTTTAAAAATTCAGAGACAGAATCAGATCCTGAGAACAATATGAGATCCAGCATAGCTAAATTACCACAGAGAAGCCTCATGGTCTCGGGAGGGCACCTGGTGTACCCATGACCAAACCACCCGCTGAAGTTCTCCACATCTGTATGACTAGAGCTTGTCTTATGTCATTCTGTGTATAACAGAGGTAGAGAATGGATCTTATGGACCTCTACGGTTGCACCCTTATGGAACGGCTCAAAATGCAGTTAGGAGTATGAGCCTTAACCCTAATACTACAATAATGTAGTCCCAGTACAGAAAGTCTTTTAGGAAGGACAGACCTCTATTGCCATTATACAGGGGTATACATAGAAATCATGGGACCCAATAACAAAGGACCGAATAATGGCACATTGATATGTGAGGTGGGATCTGGAGAGGCCCTCCTCACTTTGTGGTATATGTCTCCATGGAGTGTTTTCCAAAGCTGCAGTCCAGGGTATGATCATAGACTTGTATAATACTTTAGTAGGAGGTACTTGGATTTGGACCATTAATCACAGCGACACCTAAAACAGCGAGAGTCCTATTTTTCAGGGTAAGTTTTATCCCCATCTTGAAATCTGAGCCCTGGCAAAGATCCCAAAAATAAATCCTTATGATCTTCACAGATGATAACAAAATGTCACCACACTAATGGAGACACATGATGATAGCTGGAGCTTTGTTGGCGTGACACAATAAATGAGATTAGAGTACATTGTAGTGTAGTGACATTATAGCCAGACACTGAGTATTACCACAAGAATCATCCAGACATATGGTTAGCCAAGAGGTGTATCTGGGGGGGTAGCCAGGCATTTGCCATGGGGGCGCAATTTTGGTGCCTGACGCAGCGGTCTGAGGTATCTCCCTGGTGGATGCATTTTGCTGCCCCCACCATCTCCCTGTAGTGGGGTTCAGCCATTTTCTGAGCCAGCTTACAACCAGCTCAGAGAGGATATCATGTACCGTCTCCCTCACCCTCATTCAACTGTACTCACATCTTTCAGGTCATCTGATCGTGCTTGTCACATCACTCTTCGGCATCGTGTATGTATGAAGAATTTTGGTGTGGTAAGCACTCCAGTGAAGCTGAAGAGAGGGGAGCAGGGAGCAAGAATGTGTGAGGAAACAGTATGAGGAGCGAGGGGGCAATTGGTGTGGAAACATTATGGGGAGAGGAGATGCATGAGAAGACAGTATGGCGAGCTAGGGAGGAATGTGTGAAGAGACAGAATGGGGTGAATATGTGAGAATACAGTATGGGGACCAGGTAGGACCTATCAGGAGACAGAACGAAGAGTGTAGCATGTGTGAGGAAATAGTAGGAGGAGTGGATGGGGGAATGGGTTTGGAAACAGTATGGAGAGTGGACTGAGGGGGAATATGTGAGGAGACATTAGCTGGGGGATCTGGGAAGAGATAGTATGAATAAAAAATGGGGGAATATTTACAAGGGACAGTTCATGATGGCACCCGTGGTGTGTGGTAAGGGAGTACAGCCACTGCCGACGGGAGTACCCAGGGGCTGATGGAGCGGGGCAGCCAGATGGTGATCCCTCCACAGGTAGGGAAGGCCTTGGGGCTCCGGAGAGAGGTGAAACGGAATGGTGAAGGTGAGTTGGGCAGGTCAGGACCTGAGGAGGCAAGTGTACTCACTCAAGCAGTGCAGTTGTTAGTGTGGCCAATAAGCAAACTCTGACACAGAAGTAAACCAAGTCTCTGGGTGCCGCTGCCACTCTGGGGAGCCCATCCGGGTGTCCGTCCCCACTGGTATTGCTTAGTGGTCCGGAGCCTGCCTCCATGTGTGACGCCCTGGGCAAGCCAGGGGTCACAGGTCACAACACCACATGCACCCCACATTCCCTGCAGGTACACCAGCTAACCCCAAAATCCTTGTTGCCTTCCTCCAGGGGCTGATGTTCACACCAGGGGGTGGGCCAGGCGGTTGGCTCCGCCCACCGAGGAGTTCACAGCCCTGGAGGCGGGAAGAACCAGGCAGTGAAGTTGAGGAGTGTAAAGTAGAAGGAAGTGAAGTGGTAGTGGAGCAAAGGAGAGGAGCTTGTAAGAGGAGTAAAGAAGTGAAAAGAAACAGTTTTGTAAAGCCTGAAGTTAGTCCGGGTGTGTGCCCCGGACTGTGACAGCAAGGTCAGCAGACGGAGGTGATTGTCTGTAGTGGGACTGCTCGGAGGTTGCTGGAAGGACCGCGGACGGGTGGTGACCCGGCGGTCTGGAGCAGTATACGAAGACAGTCAGCACCAGGGCAGGGGCTTTTCGGATCCCGGCAAGGCTAGGAGTCGCCATAATTTGCCAAATCCATCAGTGAAGGGGACGTCTGTCTCCTAACAACCAAGTCCCGATTGAAGGCAACAGTCCGACCATTAAGGGGAGACACCGCCACCGCCAGGGCACCAGTTTCCCAGGGCCAGCGCCTGCGGGCAAGAGTAGAGCTCCTTCGGCCCAGCTTGAAGCCGAGGAGTGGGTAACCGGTGGGGACCCATCGCTACTAAAGAGACATTCCATAGGTGCAGGGAAGAGACCATCACCGCTAACTGCAGGGAACCGCAGCACCGTGAACCGTCCGAGGGACCCGTCCAACCAGCCGTTTGTTTACCGAGAACTGTGTCGTGTTTACTGGCTGAGTGAGTACCTCCGTGCCGTGCGGCACAGCGCTGCCCCTGCGCCCCTGCACCTCCACAGGCCCCATACCCGCCTGTCCGCCATTCCAATCCCATCACCGGGCCCCGGGAGCACCACAACCCCTACCCACGGAGGGGCACATCAACAACTGGGTGCTCCATACCATCACTCCCGGGCTCCCCATACAGAGCAGCGGTGGTGTTAACAAATCACCACAACCGTGGGTGGCGTCACGGACAATAAACAATCCCAATCACCCAAGCCCCTTTTCACTCACGGGCGAGGAGCGCCGCTCGAGTCCCCGGGATCCGGCCCGTCGCTCGAGCCACCGAGCAGCGGCAGCAGGCCGCAGTGCCAGCCGGACCCGAGCAGTAGGGAGAGCGCGGCGTCCCCTCCTCCGCCCGCGACACATGCACAATTTTGTAGAAGTTCCTGAGTGACCCTTCGGCCTGAAGCTATCAGGGTCCTGCTCCCTATATGGAAATAGTGGAGCTGTGCTCTCGATGGCTTTCGCTTGGGATTTCTGTGGGCTGCATAAGCTGGAAAACCCTATCCTCCTCGTTGTGTTGATGCCTTCGATCTCTGAGCTCTTAGGGAAAGTTCATAAAGAGACTATCCTCCACAGGTGAATATCAGGTTGCATGAAGCTACTCCCTGATCTAGGATCCTGTACCCCGTCGTGTTCGGTACTGGTCCGGTTACTGGACTTTCTGGTGCCAACCGTTCTCCAAAATTAAGTCAGTACACTCTTTTCCATTACCCTGCAACCAGGTCTCCGACTCCTCTGGTCCCAGATCACCATCCACAATCCAACCAAGGTCACACAGGGAGCTACAACTCCCCCAGCTTCTCACTCTCTGAGGGCTACTACTCATCTGACTTCCTCTCTCCCACCAATCTTCCTGACCCCTAGGCGGGTGGCTCTTTTCCAGCTAGATCACCCACTGGTGTGCCTGACAGGGTGTGGTGTGAGGTGTGGTTAGGATTTGAGTGCTGATGGAAGAAATACCAGTAGTTAGGATTCCAGAACCATGGAGGGTGGGTTCCGCACCATGAGAAACAGGGGTGCAGTTCTCTGTGACACCCTGATAGATTCAGAGGCGTCACATGTGTTCCAGTGAATTTGCAGTGTGTCACAGTTTTGTTTTTTCCATGTCTGACTTTACCTGTGTTTCCATCTCACTTCTGCCCCTTCCTTCCCTGGTCAGAAGAAGTTTAAGATTACATCTGGTCAGGAGCACAGCCAGTCATGGGACTCTGGCTCCTCCACCATCAGGAGTAACCCTGAGGTTAGGGATAGCTTAGGGTCCCATAGTGTGAGGGACAGCACAGGAGCCGCTGTCCCTCAGTAATCCCACAGTCACATCGAGACAGATGAGGTGTGAATGTGAAAAGTTAGCACGGTGTCTGGACAAGATGAAGAAGAAGAGAAAAAAAATGCTCCAATCAGAGAAGATGTCACCTGTAAGGTACCTGCATATAAATATTTATTTGTGATGCTGACTAATTCTCATCAATACTGTAGTTTCTGTATGGTCTGCGGTCTGATGATGACTGATAACAACTCCCAGTTTCTTCTTACCATTGTCAATGATATACTGGGAGTTGTAGGTTCATGAGATACAAATAAATATGGGGCTGACCTGACGTAACAATTGACGTATCATGGACTGATGGTGGTTCTGGTACTGAATTCATGTACAAATGGTGGTCTATTCATGGACTGATTGATGGTGGTTCAGGTGATATATTCATGTACTAATGGTGGTTCTGGTGATGTATTTCTGTACTGAAGGGGGTTCTAGTGGTGTATTTCTGCACTGCTTGTGGATGTATTCCTGTGTTATTGTCGCGGGCGGGGAGGAGGGTGTCAGCACTGCGCTCACCCCTCTGCTCGGGTCCGGCGGCTGCTGCTCAGTGGTGGCTCGAGCGGTGTGCCGGATCCCGGGGGTTCTCGAGCGGCGCTCCTCGCCCGTGAGTGAAAGGGGATTGGGTGTTGGGATATTGTCTATTGTCCGTGACGCCACCCACGGTTGTGGTGATTTCACCACCGCTGCGCTATAGGGGAATCCCGGGAATGATGGTGTGTAGCAGCGAGATGTTGTGTTGCCCCTCCGTGGGTAGGGGTTGGTGATCCCGGGGCCCAGTGATGGAGTTAGATGCAGGGCCCGGTGGGCGCAGGGACGCGGGGGCAGCGCTGTGCCTTGCGGCACTGTGGTACTCACTCAGCCTGAGACGTTGACACAGTTGTACGGTAAACCACACGGCTGGAAAGACGGTTCCCACGGACGGCTGCACTTGCGGTCCCCAGAAGGTGACGGTGATGTCCCTTTTCCTGCACCTAATCTTGTTGATGGTTGCGATGGGTCCCCACCGGTAACCCGCTCCCCGGCTTCAAGCTGGACCGGAGGAGCTCTACTCTTTGCCCGCAGGCGCTGGCCCTTAGAAACTGGTGCCCTGGCGGTGGCGGTGTCTCTACTGTAATGGTTGAGCTGTTGCCTTCAATCGGGACTTGGTTGTTGGGGGATCTACGTCCCCTTCACTGACGGATTCGGCAAATTTGGCAACTCCTAGCCTTGCCGGGGTCCGAGAGGCCCCTGCCCTGGTGCTGACTGTTCTTTGCACGCTGCTACAGACCGTCGGGTCACCACCCGTCCGCGGTCCTTCCAGGAGCTCCCGAGCAGTCACCCCTGCGGACTATCACCGCCGTCTGCTGACCTTGCTGTCTCTCAGCCCGGGGCACACACCCGGACCAACTTCAGGCTTTACAACTGTCACTTTTCTGTCCTCCTTTGCCACTTCACTTTTGCTTCCTTTCACTTTTACCTCCTAAACTAATCTGCCTGGTTTTCCCGCCTCCAGAGCTGTGAACTCCTCGGTGGGCGGAGCCAACCGCCTGGCCCACCCCCTGGTGTGAACATCAGCCTCTGGAGGAAGGCAACAAGGATTTTCGGTTAGCTGGTGTGCCAAACTGGGGTGTAGGGTGTGGTGGTGTAATGACCTGTGACCCCTGGCTTGCCCAGGGCGTCACATTCCCCCTTAGCAAAATGCAGACCGTCCGCGGGCTGCCCGTCCAACACCGGTTTTATTTTTCTGAAAATGCATAAAAGTTAACGGTAACATATTTACATTTTTTTTTTCATAATTCTTCCCATAACGGGAGGCACTTTACTTAAACGTTTCAAACGGTTTACGGTCACGGTTTCCGCTCTCTCCCACCCAAGCAACCTGGCCCTGATGCTGCCCCTAAAACCCAGGCAGCACTCCTTGACCAACAGTCCAGCACACGGTACCCGAGCGGGATCTGTCCTTCCCCTCCAGAGGGTAGCCACCGGTTACTATGGTTGCTGGGCCCCAGCCAGCTCTACTGCGGGCCCTCCCTCCAACCTGCCTCTCCCGAGGCGGCATTGCGGAAACGGTAACGGCAAACAACTTATTTACAAGCCACTTAACGTTTGTGGTTGCCCTGCAAGTTCACGGGCTTGTCCATGAATAGTTCCCATGCAAACTTTTCAAACGGTCCCCACGGGGACAACGGTGCCGGCTCCGGCCGGTTGCAAATCACGGTTGTTAATCAGGTGAAGTACACGGTAATCATTTTTCATCATTTTGTAAAACTTTCAAACACAAACAACTATTCAGACTTTGGTCCCAACGGGGACTGCTGCAGCGGGAATCCGCTGACCTTGAGGCGGTTACCACCGCAGGGGGTCGGCCCACTCCGGGACCGAGCGGTACATGGGGTTTTCCTTCCACTGGCAGTTCAACCCCGAACCACTGACAGCCGTTAAGAATGGCGGCGGAGGCGGCATACTTGGGACCTCTTCCTCCATCAACGACATTCTCTCCGGACCCCCGGCTGCGGTGCTGATGTCCGTCTCCCACTCAATCAGGGCCGGTTCTGGGGTTTGGGTGGACTGATCGCGACGCGGCACGGCTGCAGCGGCCCCTTGCTCACGGGCCCCCACTACGGCAACCATCCTTCGCATCTCCACTTTCCAATCCATCAACTGCTGCAAGCTCTGCGCCCTCACCTTCAAGCAGAACCGACCCAACTCCCGCTCCAGCCACTCAGCGGTCCCGGCGGGGAGCTCACCCGGGCCGCAGTCTTCAAAGGCTACTCCTCCTCGTTTCCTCCAGAGCTGGGGTGCTCCGGTTGCGGGGATTCCCGCACTCCAATTCGAGGACGCTGCCATTTCTCCATTCGTGTCCCTGTCTTTTTTAGCTGCGTTGTTACATGCAGCCAGCCGCCATCGCGTCCCCCTTAGCTTCTCTTCAGCCACTCCCCTTTTGGGGCGGGGTTTTGGCCTTCGCGCCTCTGCTGCTCGAGAAGACGCTCAAGCGGGGACTTTTCGCGCCAAAGATGGCGGCTTCTGAAATTTTTCAGCCGGATACCTCCGGCGGTAACAAGGCGCACCTCTACCAAACGGCAGAGCGGTAGGATCCTGTTCGTGACGCCAAGTTGTCGCGGGCGGGGAGGAGGGTGTCAGCACTGCGCTCACCCCTCTGCTCGGGTCCGGTGGCTGCTGCTCAGTGGTGGCTCGAGCGGTGTGCCGGATCCCGGGGGTTCTCGAGCGGCGCTCCTCGCCCGTGAGTGAAAGGGGATTGGGTGTTGGGATATTGTCTATTGTCCGTGACGCCACCCACGGTTGTGGTGATTTCACCACTGCTGCGCTATAGGGGAATCCCGGGAATGATGGTGTGTAGCAGCGAGATGTTGTGTTGCCCCTCCGTGGGTAGGGGTTGGTGATCCCGGGGCCCAGTGATGGAGTTAGATGCAGGGCCCGGTGGGCGCAGGGACGCGGGGGCAGCGCTGTGCCTTGCGGCACTGTGGTACTCACTCAGCCTGAGACGTTGACACAATTGTACGGTAAACAACACGGCTGGAAAGACGGTTCCCACGGACGGCTGCACTTGCGGTCCCCAGAAGGTGACGGTGATGTCCCTTTTCCTGCACCTAATCTTGTTGATGGTTGCGATGGGTCCCCACCGGTAACCCGCTCCCCGGCTTCAAGCTGGACCGGAGGAGCTCTACTCTTTGCCCGCAGGCGCTGGCCCTTAGAAACTGGTGCCCTGGTGGTGGCGGTGTCTCTACTGTAATGGTTGAGCTGTTGCCTTCAATCGGGACTTGGTTGTTGGGGGATCTACGTCCCCTTCACTGACGGATTCGGCAAATTTTAGCGACTCCTAGCCTTGCCGGGGTCCGAGAGGCCCCTGCCCTGGTGCTGACTGTCTTTTGCACGCTGCTCCAGACCGCCAGGTCACCACCCGTCCGCGGTCCTTCCAGGAGCTCCCGAGCAGTCACCCCTGCGGACTATCACCGCCGTCTGCTGACCTTGCTGTCTCTCAGCCCGGGGCACACACCCGGACCAACTTCAGGCTTTACAACTGTCCCTTTTCTGTCCTCCTTTGCCACTTCACTTTTGCTTCCTTTCACTTTTACCTCCTAAACTAATCTGCCTGGTTTTCCCGCCTCCAGAGTTGTGAACTCCTCGGTGGGCGGAGCCAACCGCCTGGCCCACCCCCTGGTGTGAACATCAGCCTCTGGAGGAAGGCAACAAGGATTTTCGGTTAGCTGGTGTGCCTAACTGGGGTGTAGGGTGTGGTGGTGTAATGACCTGTGACCCCTGGCTTGCCCAGGGCGTCACATTATTAGTTCTGATCCTATACACAAGTAACAATCCATAACATGTAAGATGCATGATTATGTTACTAAAATGTGTTGTGATATCTGACAAGTTAAGGATTACTGTGTTTCTATTTATATTAGGACCATTAAATAGGTTGTCCAAGTTTTTAATGAACATTTGCAGTCACTCTATATGGCTGCAGATTTCGTAATTCTCACTGTGCACACTGCACACTGTCAGGATTCTCTGATGCTGGTGGTGAGTGCGGGAAGTAATGAAAGCGCAAGTATGTGATTTGTATACATGCAGTCATGTGCCGGGTAGACATGCTTAGCCTCGCTCAATACAAGTGAATTTACTGATCAGTCCTTATTTAGGCTGCACACTCTGGCTGACAGGGCTTGTAGATTCAGGCCATGTGACGTTGTCATGGGTCCTTCTACACTTTGATGTTACTGCAGGCTTCTGCTTGGTCAATGTCATGCAGGAGGCAGAAATACCCTCACTTGGACTTAACTAAAGTTCACTTATTAGGTGTCACATATTTGATTATGTATTTCCTTTATGTATATTCGAGCAACAGAAAAAATCCCCCAGAAAATAAGGCAAATTGAACATAATTTCACACAAAGCTCCACAAATGGACTGGACAAAATTGTTAGTACCTTTTCAAAATTGTGGGTAAAAAACTTTGTTTCAACCATGTGGTGCTCGATCAATCTCACCTGTGGCAAGTAACAGGTGTGGGCAATATGAAAATCACACCTGAAACCAGTTAACAAGGGGAGAAGTTGACTCAATCTTTGCATTGTGTATACAGTGGGTACGGAAAGTATTTAGACCCCTTTGAATTTTTCACTCTGTTTCATTGCAGCCATTTGGTAAATTCAAAAAAAGTTCATTTTTTCTATTATTATTCTATCATTAATGTACACTCTGCACACCCCATCCCCCATCTTGACAGATAAAAAACAGAAATGTAGCCATTTTTGTAAATTTATTAAACAAGAAAAACTGAAATATCACACGGTCATAAGTATTCAGACCCTTTGCTCAGATACTCATATTTAAGTCACATGCTGTCCATTTCCTTGTGATCCTCCTTGAGATGGTTCTACTCCTTCATTGAAGTCCAGCTGTGTATAATTAAACTGATAGAACCGGATTTAGGAAGGCGCACACCTGTCTATATAAGACCTCACAGCTCACAGTGCATGTTACACCAAATGAGAATCATGCAGAGGAAGAAATCCAGCATCATGGAGATTTTGTAGAAATAAAACTTAATTTTATTGTAGCAGAATACAAACATGCAGACTGTGCAGTGGGCACAGAGGCACAGGTGAAACAATGTGGGTTATCCAATGCGTTTCGACCAGAGAGTCTTATTCATGGCCATACCTCAAATAGTATAATGCAGGTCATATATAATGCACAGCCCATAGTCCTCAACATAGTATAATGCACAGCCCATAGTCCTCCATATAGTATAATACACAACCCATAGTCCTCCATGTAGTATTATGGCCACCGTGTAATTACTGACTTAAAAAAACAACAACTCACCTCTTCTTGGTGCTCTGATCTTGGAAGGGAGCATTCTGCACAGCAGCCATGATACTGCAAACCAGCCATGGATTTACTTGGACCCCTGGGAAAGTTCACCAAAGGACCTCAGTATATTTTGGTGGCCCTTGATTATGCCACATGACATCCGAAGGCAGTGCCATTAAGAAATTCCTCTGCTAAACGTATTGTTCATGAACTGGTCCATATTTTCTCTTAAAATGGCCTGTTGAAAGATATATTAATGGATCAGGGGGCTCCATTTATGTAAAAAGTCATGAGGGAATTATGAAAGGCCCTGAAAATTTCACAGTTTCGGACTTTGGTATACCACACACCAATCGATGAGTTGATAGATAGGTTTAACAAAACCTTAAATGCCATGCTAAAGAAGGTGGTAGAAAAGGACGGCTGGGACTGGGTCTGTCTACTTCCCTATCTGTTCCCTATCTAGGGTTCTCTGTTTGGGAAGTTACCGAAGCTTTCAAAGGCTTCTCACAGTTTTCAAGGTTCTCACGAAGCATCACATGCTAGTCAACCTAAAGCCCTATCGAATCTCAGAAGCTTGGTGAGAGGTTATCTTGATGGAGGTGAAAAGGAGTTTGAACCCAGGGGTCATTGAAGAGTCCAAGAGTGGCTTGTCCAATCAAATTGTGTTGGTAGCAAAGCCAGATGGGGAGTGGCACTTTTGTTACAACTACAGCAAGATCAATGAGGTCTCGAAGTTTGCCCAGGGTAGACAAGCGTATTGAGAAGCTAGGGTCAGCTCGATACATCACCACCCTTGACCTCACAAAAGAATATTGGCAGATTTTCCTGCCCCAGGAAGCCAAGAATAATCAGGCTTTCTCAACACTGGACGAATGTTACCAATACGTCAGGATGCCGTTCGGGTTGCAAGGAGCTTTGGCCACTTTCCAGAGAGCTATACACTGGGTCTTAGCACCACACAAAAAGTATGTGGAAAAATGACATCATGATATTCAGCCAAGATTGGGGAAGTCACCTAGACAAAGTTCAGGCGAAACGAGTCATCCTAAGGAAGGCAGGATTTACCATCAATCAAAAGAAATGCACCATGGGGATGAAAGAAGCCAAGTATTTGGGCAGGGGCATGATCAAACTCCAAGTGAGTGAGATAGAGGCAATACAGAGCTGGCTACAACCGCTCTCGAAGAAGCAGGTCAGAGTCTTCCTAGGCACCGTAGACTATTACCTTAGATAGTGTTGGTGTCACTGGACTTCTCCAACTACTTAATGGTCCAGACGAATGTGTAGGTTGTCGGCCTGGACACTGTCCTGTCACAGAAGGAGCACTGTTAACAGGGAGGAGTACCCTGTAATAAGATCTGTCCTCGTGCGGGAGGAACTCCTCCATCTTAGAGAATGAGCTCTTGACTATCAAGTGGGCACTCCAGATGTTAAAGTATTACTTGTTAGGCTGAAAATTTAAGTTAGTGTTTGACCATGCCCAACCAAGGTGGATGCACGACAGGAAGGGGAACAATGCCCAGGTAACTAGGTGGTTTTTGGCTCTGCAAGAGTTTAGTTTTCATGTGGAGCTGATGCCCTCTCAAAGGTGCACTGTTTCTTGGTGGAAGGTGTGGACCTGAAAGACTGAGAAAGAACTTTACTATTAAGCGGGTGAGCCAATACTGATGTGTGGACTGTTTTAATTTATTTTCACCTTTACGCTGGAGAAAGACTCTTTATTTTGTTTTAACTGGTAGTTTTATGAACTGTAATAAAACATCCTGATTTTACAGAGATGGTTGGCCTGTGTGAATGCTACCAACCACCTCAAAATGAGTAAATCCCTGTAATACAGTCATATGAAAAAGTTTGGGCACCCCTATTAATGTGAACCTTTTTTCTTTATAACAATTTGGGCTTTTGCAACAGCTATTTCAGTTTCATATATCTAATAACTGATGGACTGAGTAATATTTCTGGATTGAAATGAGGTTTATTGTACTAACAGAAAATGTGCAATCTGCATTTAAACAAAATTTGACCAGTGCAAAAGTATGGGCACCCTTATCAATTTCTTGATTTGAACACTCCTAACTACTTTTTACTGACTTTCTAAAGCACTAAATTGGTTTTGTAACCTCACTGAGCTTTGAACTTCATAAGCAGGTGTATCCAATCATGAGAAAAGGTATTTAAGGTGGCCACTTGCAAGTTGTTCTCCTATTTGAATCTCCTATGAAGAGTGGCATCATGGGCTCCTCAAAACAACTCTCAAATGATCTGAGAACAAAGATTATTCAACATAGTTGTTCAGGGGAAGGATAGAAAAAGTTGTCTCAGAGATTTAAACTGTCAGTTTCCACTGTGAGGAACATAGTATGGAAATGGAAGAACACAGGTACAGTTCTTGTTAAGCCCAGAAGTGGCAGGCCAAGAAAAATATCAGAAAGGCAGAGAAGAGAATGGTGAGAACAGTCAAGGACAATCCACAGACCACCTCCAAAGACCTGCAGCTTCATCTTGCTGCAGATGGTGTCAATGTGCATCGGTCAACAATACAGCGCACGTTGCACAAGGAGAAGCTGTATGGGAGAGTGATGTGAAAGAAGCCGTTTCTGCAAGCACGCCACAAACAGAGTCGCCTGAGGTATGCAAAAGTACATTTGGACAAGCCAGTTACATTTTGGAAGAAGGTCCTGTGGACTGATGAAACAAAGATTGAGTTGTTTGGTCATACAAAAAGGCATTATGCATGGAGGCAAAAAAATACGGCATTCCAAGAAAAGCACTTGCTACCCATAGTAAAATTTGGTGGAGGTTCCATCATGCTTTGGGGCTGTGTGACCAATGCCAGCAGCGGGAATCTTGTTAAAGTTGAGGGTCGCATGGATTCAACTCAGTATCAGCAGATTCTTGACAATAATGTGCAAGAATCAGTGACGAAGTTGAAGTAACGCAGGGGATGGATATTTCAGCAAGACAATGATCCAAAACACGGCTCCAAATCTACTCAGGCATTCATGCAGAGGAACAATTACAATGTTCTGGAATGGCCATCCCAGTCCCCAGACCTGAATATCATTGAACATCTGTGGGATGATGTGAAGCGTGCTGTCCATGCTCGGCGACCATCAAACTTAACTGAACTGGAATTGTTTTGTAAACAGGAATGGTCAAATATACCTTCATCCAGGATCCAGGAACTCATTAAAAGCTACAGGAAGCGACTAGAGGCTGTGATTTTTGCAAAAGGAGGATCTACAAAATATTAATGTCACTTTTATGTTGAGGTGCCCATACTTTTGCACCGGTCAAATTTTGTTTAAATGCAGATTGCACATTTTCTGTTAGTACAATAAACCTCATTTCAATCCAGAAATATTACTCAGTCCATCAGTTATTAGATATATGAAACTGAAATAGCTGCTGCAAAAACCCAAATTGTTATAAAGAAAAAAGGTTAACATTAATAGGGGTGCCCAAACTTTTTCATATGACTGTATATACAGTCATGGCGAAAAGTGTTGACACCTTTGAAATTGTTCCAGAAAGTGAAGTATTTCTCACAGAAAATGATTGCAATTACCCAAGTTTTGCTATACACGTTTATTTCCTTTGTGTGTATTAGAACAACACAAAAAAACTAAGAAAAAAAAGGCAAGTAAGATATAATTTTATGCAATATCCAAAAAATGGGCAGCAAAAAATTGTTGGCACCTTTGCAAAATTGTGAGTAAATAACTTTGTTTCAAGCATGTGATGCTCGTTCAAGCTCACCACTGGCAAGTAACAGGAGTGGGCAAAATGAAAATCACAACAGAAATCAGATAAAAAGGGGAGACGTTGACTTAATCTTTGTATAGTGTGTGTGTGTGTGTGTGTGTGTGTGCCACACTAAGCATGGAGATCAGAAAGAGGAGAAGAGAACTGTCTGAGAACTTGAGAACCAAAATTGATGAAAATTATCAACAATCTTGAGGTTACAAGTCCATCTCCAAGATATTGATATTCCTTCATCCACAGTGCACAACATGTTATAACCCATGGTAATGTAGCTAATCTCTTTGGACGTGGATGGCAGAAAAAAATGAGAGGTTGTAAAGCAGGATAGTCTGGATGGTGTCCTGCAAACTCGGAGTGCATTAGTGTCAGCGCAAACTATCCTTTGACATCTGAATGAAATTAAACACTATGACAGGTAGCTCAGAAGGACCCCACTGCTGACACAGAGACATAAAAATGCTAGACTGCAATTTGCCAAAATGTATGTGAATAAGGCAAAATCCTTCTGGGAAAGTGTCTTGTGGACAGATGAGTCCAAGATAGAGCTTTTTGGTAAAGCACATTATTCTACCGAAAATGGAATGAGGCCTACAAAGAAAGAGCACAATACCTACAGTCAAATATGGTGGAGGTTTAAAGGTATTTTGGGATTGATTTGCTGCCTGTGGAACTGGGTACCATGACTGTGTACAACGCATCATGAAATCTGAAGATTACCAAAGGATTTTGGGTGGCAATGTAGTGGCCAGTGTCAGAAAGCTGGGTTTGTGTCCAACCTTATGGGTCTTCCAGCGGGACAGTGACCTCAAATATTCTTCAAGAAGCCCCAGAAATGGATGGAAACAAAGTGCCGGAGAGTTCTGAAGTGGCAGCAATGAGTCCGGATCTAAATCCAATTGAACTGCTGTTGGGAGAAGACACCTTCAAATATGAGAGACCTGGAGCAGTTTGCAAAATATGTGGATCGAAGAAAGATGGTAAGTGCAGGTCAACATTCAACTGCATATTGGTGATGGTATTGGAGGAGAAGATGATCAGGGCACTACTTCTATAACTGGTTTAGTTAATATTCACATAATGTGTTAAACCGCCACATACTAGTTAATGAAGCACAAGGGATTTGGCCACAGGAAAACAATAGTACAACTCCGAGGTGCACGCTCAAATAAGCCGACAAAAATTCCAATGGTACACTAGACAGAAAAAGAGCAGGTACTCACCGGTTTTTGCTGTGTGAATCAGTGGACCTTTAATCGTGCATGGAAGTTACATGTGGCAAGCGGGGAGGGGGTGAGACAGGACAGCACATTTAGACGATGGCCGTTTCGCACTCTATAGTAGTGCCTACTACTACTATAGAGTGCGAAACGGCCGTTGTCTAAACGTGCTGTCCTGTCTCACCCCCTCCCCGCTTGCCACATGTAACTTCCATGCACGATTAAAGGTCCATTGATTCACACAGCAAAAACCGGTGAGTGCCTGCTCTTTTTCTGTCTAGTGTACCATTTGCATATTGGTGATGAATTGGAAATAGCTGAAGTCAGTAGGACTCGGGTAAGTTTCTAAATTCCCAGATTTGTACACGTTGGAATGATAATTTTGTATTCAGGTTTTTTCTTCTTTCTTTCTTTTTCCTCGATTCACACAATGTAGGAGAATTGTTCTCCTGCCCAGGGTCTTGGCGCCTCGGGTCAGGGAGAAGATCTTTGTCACAACTGATGTCTTTCGAATACAAAACTGACCACATGAGAAGGTTCAACAATAATAATTGCATGATATACAATGCAGAGGACAATGTAGGCAACCGCATTGGATTTCACATTTCCCATTTGTACAAGATGTGGAATTCCATTTCCCCAAAATAACAAACGTCATGTCAGGGAGCACAAAAATAAGCATTTTAATTGCATCTATTTCAGGCGTACACCATGCTAACAGCATAAATAAAAAACAATTAAAGCAATTACCTGTGTTACTTTTCCAAATACAATAACATTTCATGTACAACATATTGCACTTGGCCGGCTACTGTGTTTACTGTGTAGACATGTGTACCCCACACCCTCCAAACAAACAGGTGTGAGCTCCCGTCATAGAGTATGATTGCGGTTTTATACAGAAGCACAACATAGAAATGGAAGGGGATGGCACGTGTAGGATCTGATACGCTTAAGGGCTCATTCAGACATCTGTACCAATTGGTCAAAGCATGGACCACTAAAGTACAGACAGGCCAGTCTCTCCCGACCCGAGCGTGACAGCCATATATTTTGTATGAGGCTGTTACTTTCGGGTTGGAAAACCTTTGTCCAGTCCGGGCACTGAGATCCGAGACCGGACCAAAATCTACGGACGACTGAATGGTCCGTAACTAAAACAGGTTGTTGAGGGTTAGGACATTGCTGAGATATCCACTGGAAGCTGCAGAACCTGAGTACAGTCACTACACAGCCTGCCAAGCTGGAGAGGTCTGGCTATGTACAAATTATTATTATTATTTACTATTATAGCGTCATTTATGCCACGGTGCTTTTGTGGCGCCCCTGACCTAGTCAGGCACCACTGTGTACTGCACCCATGCTGGGGGCAGTGCAATACAGGTAATCCAGAAGGCTGACCGAGGTGTGACTACACAGGCGCATAGTAATCAGGTCTCACACATCTACCTTTGGGAGGACCCCTGGGGAATCCAGGAGGGGGCGTGGCCTCCATGTCCACTCCAGGGGTGTGGTAGAGAGCCTGGTTGCTAGGTGGCGTAGGCAGACACAGTGGGGAGAGGAAGTAGAGAGAAGTGAGGAGCATGGAAGTGGAGCTCAGAGAGAGCAGATGTGCAGGACCCACTAGTGAGCCAGTTAGTGAGTGCAGCTCAGGGAGAGCAGTCGCATGCAGCAGACTCTGGAGTCTGTCACAAGCTGACAACGTACGCACAGTGACTACCAACGGGGAAGATCGGTCACCTGGTAGTGCCACCTGAAATCCACCCAAGACTAGAGAGAGCAAAGGAGTGGCAGAGTAAGGGGACTGCCAGGGAAGTACCAGGCCCGCACGGGTAACAGGTAACAGTGCAGAGATTTATCCAATTTTCTTCTGCCAAACCTGCCGGTGGGGGCACTTCAGACCCACACCATACCACCACAGAGTCCGCAGCCACGTAGCAAAGATAGGGCCCATAGTTCACAGGAGGCAAGCAGCCGGAGTGACCTGGTCCAGGCTACAAGCAAACGGGCCAAAACGAGGGGAGAACAGGCAGCAGCAACTTCCCTGGGTGACCCCCGTAGCGACTTCAAGTCGGGGTCACCACAAAAACGCACAGGGCTAGGAAGGCGAGTTGGTAGTCACCCTCATCAGCCAGCCGGAAGGATACCTGGTTCCAGCCTGGTTCATCCCAGCTACGCCCAGGTTACTCACCCTGCCATCTACTGTGAGTAAAAACCCTGAAAGACTGCCTGGACTGTGTTTGAGTCATTCTGCGCCTTGTGGTCCCACACACTTACACAGGGCCCTGGGGCTTTCCTCACTCTCGGGAGGCCACTACAACTGACTGCACCCACCATCAGCCCCAGGCACCACTTAATATGCAGTGGCGGTCCCCACTGACCGCAATACCGAGAGTGGTGTCACGAAAATCCTAAAGAGAAGGTTCCCTACGTGTGACCAGACTGTTCCATCCACGTGGAGTCCCTGAAGGTAATGCATCGACAGAACACCTGTGGGGCTTCACATCTGGTGTCACGAACAGGATAAGGACTAGACCTGTACAGACAGGTGACCATGTGCCTGGGCAGTCCGCTTGAAAAATTGGCAGCGCCGCCATATTGCCATCTTGAAAAGCGCGCCAAAGAACAACAGGAGCCCGCGCTAGAAGAAGTGACCGAACATGAAGAGGTGTAGCTACCCAGAGAACCCCTGCAGAGTCCTGACCTCGCAAGTGATGAGAGCGGAGGTGTGCAGAGACGGCGGGAAAGAGAGGAAGCCACAAGCCTGCTGCTGGGAGAAGAGCTGCAGGAAGTGAAGCTGGGAGGCTGCAGAGAAGATCTGGAGAGCAGCGACGACACAGAGAAAATGGCGTTCACACGCAGTGACCCAGATCTAGGCTCCGCTGCCTGGTGGGACGGGGAGCTGGACCAGTGGTGTGAAAGGCTGGAGGCGAAGGTGATGCAGCAGATCCGGGAAGGACACGCAGAGCTCAGAGAGATGGCTGGAGTCACCTGGGCCCATGAGAAGTGTACGGCGAGGCAAGCGACGCGCGGAGCAGCGACTGCCCAGACACCGGATATGCCGCCGAGGGGTGAGTCAGCTGATGCCCCTGCCTGCGCGAGTGTCCCGATCCCCGCTGCTACGCCCGCGGTCCCTGGAGAGACGCCCGGTGCGGCGACGCCAACCCACTCCGCAGCCATGCCAGGTGCAGCCCGCAAAGCCCAGGCCACCGCCACGCCAGACCTGGCCCGCCAAGGTCCCGCAGCAGCAGCGACGCTCATCCACGCCGCAGTAGCGACACCAACCCAGGCTGCAGCTCCGCCAGGTGCGGCCCGCCAAGCCCAGGCCGCCGCCATGCCAGGCCCGGCCCGCCAAGGTCTTGCCGCAGCAGCGACGCTCATCCACGCCGCAGGAGTGATGCTGACTCAGGCCGCCGCCATGCTAGGCGCGGCCCGCCAAGACAAGGCCGCAGCCTTGCCAGGCTCGGCCCGCCAAGACCAGGCCGCCGCCATGCTGGCTGCAGCCTTCCAAGACAAGGCTGCAAGGCCATCTACCTTGGCCTGCAAGGCCAGAGCAGACCCCGCTCCCCAGTCTAGGGAACCGGGTCCCAAGTCCCCGCCAGAAGAAGAAGACCCAGTGTTTCTGAAGTTTAAAGCGGATTTGGAAGCATGGTTCCCCAAGGAAATGGTGGACCGCCATCTGCTCCCCTGGCGCTCACCCAGAGTGCTCTCCGTGACTCCCTCGGCTGAAAGCCCACCACCCTGGCCTGCTGATGAGAATCCATCCCCAGCGCTGCCGCAAGAGGAGTGCTCAGAAGAACTAAGGAGGAGGGGAGGCCAGGAGGCTGAGGAGCTGACCCCAGAGCCATCAGCAGTGGATGCAGCACCAGGCCCAGAGCCAGAGATGCTGCCGTATTGCCGCTGGGAGGAGAGCCCGACACCCCCTGCTGAAGAAGAGCTGACTGTCTTCATGCCCAGTATGTACATCACCTGGGAGCCTGCAAGCAGTGAGGTGGCAGTCCAGCAGAATCCGCCCGCAAGACACGGCGCCGCAGCAGAACGAAGTTTTTCCCTGCACAGCAGTCTCCAGATAGGAAGGACAAAGTAACAGCCAGAGACTTGGAGGAGAAGCAGTCTTTAAGGAGAGCTAAATCCCAGGTCAGAGGTCCTCTTTGCCATGGAGTTGTGGAGGAGTTCAGTTTGAAAAGTGGATACGGCTTCATTGTTGCACCCAGCATCAAGGAAGGGATATTTGTAAGCAGGAGAGACGTCCGTTCCATTTGCCCAGAGGATACCCTGGCAGAAACTTACAGATGGGAGATCTGGTCGAGTTCACAAATCACCAAGGTAAACGCTGCTGGTATGCACTGGATGTGGTGCCATGCCCCAGGAATCCATACTGTAGCCCAGCAGTCTCCACCCAGCCTACCCCAAGGTCAACAGAACAAGATAAAGACAAAAGAAGAATAGAACAAGAAAAAGAAACAGAAACAGAAGAAGGTAAAGACAAAGAACCAATTGATGACACTACTACTGATGACGACGACAGACATGTGGAGAATGACAGGTGCCACAGCCCTACAGGCCAAACCCTGGTACAGAGGAGGAATCCTTGCAAAGAAAAGTAAAAGTACAGCAAAGTTACGAGTTTGAAGTTTGCAACGTTTACAAAAGTTCAAGAAATGTGCTCACATAGACTAATGTGAGAAACCTCTTTTTGCACTTTGAAAAATGGACCATAGGCTATGAACTGGCTATAGCCACAAACTCTCGCAGTGTTTATAGTTACCTTGAATGGTACCACCACCAGAGCCAGCCTGTTTAGGGGCCTGGCTCGCCTGTGACCAGGGAGCATGCCTGTTTATGGGGACTGGCTCTCCACCACAAAGAGGGTACCTGGTCAGCACCAACTGTGGAGGCCACCTCTACATCCTGCCAGAAGAGGCTGAAGGCGTGGCTCCACCGAGCCAGGTATACCCTGAAAACCACCAGACCAAGAAAGCCGCCTCCACATCCTGCCAGAAGTGGCTGAAGGCGCGACTCGACGGGAGAGGAAGATTGGAGGAAAGGTCTAGGGAAACGGATTGCCCAGACCTGGTTGCTAAAAGGACCGGTGACCTGCCTCCTGAGAGGGTTTTGGGTGGGTAACGGACTTGTGGGTGGAGGGTGGTGATGTATGGTACCTGGTGGTTTTAAAATGTTTTACTGTTTTATGCATTTTAACATGTTGTCTTGCAGCCCGAGGACGTGCTGGTGATAACTAAGGGGGAATGTGGCGCCCCTGACCTACTCAGGCACCAAGGAGTACTGCACCCATGCTGAGGGCAGTGCAATACAGGTAATCCAGAAGGCTGAGCGAGGTGTGACTACACAGGCGCATAGTAATCAGGTCTCACACATCTACCTTTGGGAGGACCCCTGGGGAATCAGGGAGGGGGCGTGGCCACCATGTCTACTCAAGGGGTGTGGTAGAGAGCCTGGTTGCTAGGTGGCGTAGGCAGGCACAGTGGGGAGAGGAAGTAGAGAGAAGTGAGGAGTCTGGAAGTGGAGCTCAGAGAGAGCAGACATGCAGGACCCACTAGTGAGCCAGTTAGTGAGTGCAGCTCAGGGAGAGCAGTCGCATGCAGCAGACTCTGGAGTCTGTCACAATCTGACAACGTACGCACAGTGACTACTAACGGGGGAGATTGGTCACCTGGTAGTGCCACCCGAAATCCACCCAAGGCTAGAGAGAGCAAAGGAGTGGCAGAGTAAGGGGACTGCCAGGGAGGTACCAGGCCCGCACGGGTAACAGGTCCCAGTGCAGAGATTTATCCAATTTTCTTCTGCCAAACCTGCCGGTGGGGGCACTTCAGACCCACACCATACCACCACAGAGTCCGCAGCCACGTAGCAAAGATAGGGCCCATAGTTCACAGGAGGCAAGCAGCCGGAGTGACCTGGTCCAGGCTACAAGCAAATGGGCCGAAACGAGGCGAGAACAGGCAGCAGCAACTTCCCTGGGTGACCCCCGTAGCGACTTCAAGTCGGGGTCACCACAAAAACTCACAGGGCTAGGAAGGCAAGTTGGTAGTCACCCTCATCAGCCAGCCGGAAGGATACCTGGTTCCAGCCTGGTTCATCCCACCTACGCCCAGGTTACTCACCCTGCCATCTACTGTGAGTAAAAACCCTGAAAGACTGCCTGGACTGTGTTTGAGTCATTTTGCGCCTTGTGGTCCCACACACTTACACAGGGCCCTGGGGCTTGCCTCACTGTCGGGAGGCCACTACAACTGACTGCACCCACCATCAGCCCCAGGCACCCCTTAATCTGCAGTGGTGGTCCCCACTGACCGCAATACCAAGAGTGGTGTCACGAAAATCCTAAAGAGAAGGTTCCCTACCTGTGACCAGACTGTTCCATCCACGTGGAGTCCCTGAAGGTAATGCACCGACACAACACCTGTGGGGCTTCACACTTTACATGTGAAAAGGGGTATACATAATAGAAACAAGTACAGCAATCATGAACAACACAAAACACAGACTGGTACAGGAGGAGAGAGGACCCTGTCTATGAGGGCTCACTGTCTACAGGGGATAGAGGAGACATTATGCTGCTGCAATATCTAACACTGTGAGGGCGAACAGAGAGGGATACCAGTACCAGAACCAGGAGCTGAAATGTTTTTGAAGAGCACTCCACTAGATAAGACTTAAGCGGGCTTTACATGCTGCGACATCACTAGCAATGTCGCTGGTGAAAGCACCCGGCCCCGTCGGTTGTGTGTCACGGGCAAATCGCTGCCCTTGGCGCACAGCATCACTAACACCCGTCACACATACTTACCTGCCTAGCGACGTCCCTGTGGCCGGCGAACTGCCTCCCTTCTAAGGGGGCGGTGTGTGGCGTCACAGCGGTGTCACTGAGCAGCTGCCCAATAGAAGCGGAGGGGCGAAGATGAGCGGCCTGAACATCCCGCCCACCTCCTTCCTTCCTCATTGCGTGCGGCCGCAGGTACAGTGATGTTCCTCGTTCCTGCGGTGTCACACAAAGCGATGTGTGCTGCCGCAGGACCGACAAACAACCTGCGTCCTGCAACAGCAACGATAATCGGGATTAGAACGACGTGTCAACGATCAGGTGAGTAATTTTGATCGTTAACTGTCGTTAGTGCGTTTCACACGCAACGACGTCACTAACGAGGCCGGATGTGCGTCATGAATTCCGTGACCCCAACGACATCTGGTTAGCATTGTCGTTGTGTGTAAGGCCCACTTTACAGACTCTACAGAAGCAAAATGGATGAAAAATTCTCAATTAACTTTGTGTTAAGGAAGCAAATAAACAACAACAAAAACAACCATATAATAAAGCATAGTTTGATTGACTGGATCCCCGGAGATCAGCACCATAATTAATTAACTAACTATTTTAATGAACTTTAAAATGTGACCATAATGTTCCTGGCTCTGGTCCTTGGATACAACATTGGGTTTGCCAGGAAAGGTCATTGTGTTCTCATGTTTACTCCAATCAGAAAGTCAACAAGCCGGTGCTCTGCACAGTTCTTGACCAAGCTCAGTTATGAATTTCCAATTTTCCAGATTTCTCAGTCACATGTACTTGGAATATGACATCAATATTGCATTTGATTCAAGCACATATCACCTAAATCCTACTTCTATCATCTTCAGAAAAATCTTTGATATGTACGAAGGTTGAAACATCTAATGAGGCCATTGTGTAGGGAGTAGGAGCAGAGTCAGCTGTGACTTATTGGGAATCATAGATCTTGTGTTATCAGCTGTTTATAGAGTTGTTACCTTAATTTGCAATCTTTGCTCTGATGATAAAGAAACTGCTGGAAACTCTTCCTGTAAGGAAGTAAAATTGCAGGTTTACTAACTCAATTTTTTTTTAATAAAGTGCTTATTATTAAAAAAAAATGCCAAAAATAATGAAAAAAATAAATAAAATACATGTAACACAAAAAACATACTTTAAAAGAAACTGTCAGGTTGGATAATGCTATTAGCCGACAGATAGGGGGTTAATCTACAGGTTATTAACATTATGAAGATGCCCCGCTAAAGTGCAGCTACCGGAAGAAAATGAACTTCATTCTTCCTAGTAGCTTCCAGCTTTTAGTCATGCAGGCATGTATGGTACACAGCTAACATGTGGAAGAAGGCGCTCTGGTCAGATGAGACCAAAGTAGAACTTTTTGGGCTGAACATAAAACGCTATGTGTGGTAGAAAACTAACATTGCACATTACCCTGAAAACACCATCCCCACCGTCATACATGGTGGTTTCATCATCCTGCTGTGGGGAGGATTTTCTTCAGAAGGGGCAGGGAAGATGGTCAAAGATGATGGGTCAATCCTGGAGGAAAACCTTTTAAAGGCTGCAAAGGACTTGAGACTGGGGCATAGTTTCACCTTCCAGCAGGACAATGACCCTACAGCCTGCCAGAGCTACAATGGAGGGTTTAGATCAAAGTATAATCACGTGTGTGAATGACCCAGTCATAGTCCAGACTGAAATCCCTTTCAGAATCTGTGGCAAGACTTGAAGATTGCTTATTACAGGCGTGTATCTTTTATTTTACACTTCACAAGTACTTGTAATTTATTGTTTTTAAATCACAGAAAATTCCATTAAATACATGTAACTTTGTGGATTTAATGTGGAAAAAATGTGGTATGAATACTTTTTCAAGGCACCATAGCAGCATATGAAATTAATAATATTTTGTATTCTGTAAAGTAAACCATCTTTTCATAGTGTCATGTGTCATGCTACAGTGTATACTAGGATCGCCTTTTAGTAGTGTCTTTATTCTGTACTTATAATTTAATTCGGTAATGGCTGCTAAGTCACATGAAACAGTTGTAGGGCTGTAATAATGCGTTAAGTGTAGATGTAACATGACGAGTGAGTGCATTGTGGTATTATAAAGTATATTCTTTCTTAGGTGTAATGTTTCAAAATAGTTTGACTAGTGATGAGTGGGCATTACCATGCTCGGGTGCTCGGTACTCTTAACTAGTGATGAGCGGACACTACCATGCTCGGGTGCTCGGAACTGGTAACTAGTGATGAGCAAGCACTACCATGCTTGGGTGCTCAGTACTTGTAACTACTGATGAGTGAGCACTACCATGCTCAGGTGCTTCATACTCATAACTGTAATGCCTGCCTGGAGCCACAGACTCAGACCGGCTGTAAAGGGAAGCTAGAGAAAAGCCGCTCAAAAGCAGGACCCCGAGAACTCTGCAACCCTTGAACTCCTATACAGGGATTTGGAATTACACAGAGCCTCAGAGATCACCACCTGTGGAAGGCTGTAGTCCGTGGTGGTCAGGCAGGGTCAAAAAACAGGAAATGCTAAACAGGAACAGAATCAGCTGGCAAGGGCGTAGTGAGGAGACAAAGCAGAGGTCAAATCCGGAACTGGCAGCAAGGTACAAAAACGACAGGCAGGAAGGTAGTCAAAAAACAAGCAAAGGTCAGCGCACAGGACTCAAAATACAAACAGCACATGACCAAGGAGTACAGAACTATCTCTGGCAGTAGTCACATGACAGAAGGGGGAATAAGAAGGGTGTGGTATTTTCCCATTGGCTGCAGCTGAATGATGGTAAACTTCAGCTGGAAGACACACGCCACCTACAGTCAGCCAGTGGTACTGCAGGTCCCAGGGAAACCCAGCCCAGTGGATGAGCGGAGCCTACACCCAGCAAAGCCACTGGCACGACCCCTCTCCCATCACCATCCACAGTGGGAACACGGCGTCGCCTGGTGATCGGAGCAGAAATCGCAGAGGCGGACTCCGGGGGGGGGGGGGGGGGACATGACAGTAACTAATGATGAGCGAGCATACCATGCTTGGGTGCTCGGTACTCGTGACTAGTGATGAGTGAGCACTACCATGCTTGGGTGCTCGGTACTCATGACTAGTGGTGAGTGAGCACTACCATGCTCGGGTGCTCGGTACTCATGACCAGTGATGAACAAGCACTACCATGCTCGGGTGCTCGGTAATTGAAAGCCAGATTGGATGCTTGCACAGGCTCGACTCGAGTACCCAAGTATAATGG
Organism: Anomaloglossus baeobatrachus; assembly: GCF_048569485.1. Classification (NCBI taxonomy): domain Eukaryota; kingdom Metazoa; phylum Chordata; class Amphibia; order Anura; family Aromobatidae; genus Anomaloglossus; species Anomaloglossus baeobatrachus. The sequence continues at coordinate 644,155,876 of NC_134356.1, read as the reverse complement.
AAGTCAAAGGAAAACTTGAGCTTTCTTTGGGGAGATCTACTTGAATTGAGTCCGCCCAAGCGTCCAGCCTGCTCATTTCGAGTACAGAGCACCAAAGCATGGTAGTGCTAGCTCATCACTAGTTATGACCAATAGGACGCCCAGCAATCCCAAGATCGGGCCTCTGGATCCCTGAAAAAGTGGCTGTGCAGCCTTGTGCCGAATAGAGATGAACATTCTCGACCTCTGCTATTTTTGGTTTATTGGACTGCCGGCATTAACCGAGTCCTGTACTCTCCAGTGCCATAAACTGGAATGAATGGAGTGGAGATCGAGCATGTGCATCTCAACTCCATGCAGGACAGAGCTGCAGAGCATCGTTTTCAAGGATCTCATGGAAGATATAGGAGGAAGAAATGTCAGGAACGGACTTGTTACACCGGTGTCTTCTACTACAGGACCGTGTCGGTATCAGTCAGCTCTGCACTACCAGTCATTTTGCTACACATTGGTAAAAAAAGACGGTGAAGGGCTGGAGGTTAATCATCGGGGGTGAGGGTCTGCATACTATATACGGGGGGCCATGGGGATGAATAATAAACCTGAATCCAGTTTATATTTGGTAAAGAACATTTCTGCAGTCTTATAGGGATATTTTATGCTTTTGTTTGCTAAATAGCTCCATATTCCAGTTACACCTGGCTAAGTGACAGCCCCAGGACACGACGCTTCGTTGGATATGGCGAGGACTCCCTTGTTGTCACTGACCTGAGTGCATTATGCGTCCTTTGTATGGGGCAAAAACAATAATTTCAGTAATGGACTTTGAATACAAGTAAACACTTGGAGAGGAGAGATACTTTACAGGTAATACTCATATGTTTACTCATGGTGTAGCAACATTCAAGAACCACAATGGAAGAACATGATATAGTTACATAGAGATGTGGATGGATGTTTGTGTAAGGATCGTATATCAGAATATTGAGAATGATACAAATACGGCAAAAAAACAACATAGAATAATATGTGGTTCTCCGTATATGACCGCAATACGAGTCTACCGGTGCCAAAGTGATCCTGAATACCAGGGCCGGTTTTAGGCTAAGTGGGACTCTGGGCAAAACTTAAAAGTGGGGCCTCAACTGCTGACATATTGCACCATCGCACACAAACATTGAAGTTGCGTTTACAGAAGCCGATATCAGACCTTTAAATGAGCGCAATCAACTGTAGTAAAGTAATCCGGCATTTGTATATAGACCTCCTCACAAAGAACAATGGGGGTTAGAATGATCCCTAATAGATCATTCCATTCTCATACAGATCATGTTAATGGCAGCACATCTCCTGTTTAGACCGGGCGATGTGCTACCGAGAAAAATGGTCCTGATTCAATAAGACTGGCACTGTGCAGGCCAGTCTTAATAAATGAAGACATTGGAGTAATATTCCCCCATTTCCTTGAGATGGCTGGATTGTTATTGTAAATAAGCACTTGTACCATGCCCCTCCCCCCATCTCATTGTAGATTGTAAGCTCTCACGAGCAGGGTTGCCTTTTTTCCCTTTAAATATTGTATATTCTATAATTGTTACTTGTTTGTATATATTTATGTATATGATATGTATATGAGCCTCCTGAATTGTAAAGCGCTGCGGAATATGTTGACGCTATAGAAATAAAGATTATTATTATTATTATTATAAGGTGCACACCACTTAATCAATTAGGAGACTTACCAGTTCTGTGCACCTCCAGTTTAAATGTAGATACACACACACCCACACACACACACACACACACACACATATATATACACACAAATGAATACACACACAGCACATACATATATAATAATATATATTATATTACATATACACAGACACAGAACCACCATCAGTACATGTATACAGCACCAAACTTAGTACAGCGATGGATTGTAATGTCAGATCAGCTCCATATATCTTTAAATTACTTGAATCTACAATTCGCAGTATGTTCTTAATACGTAATGAGATGCTGGGGGTTGTTGTTATCAGTCATCATCAGTCTGCGAACCATACAGGAACCACAGTACTGATGAGAATTAGTCAGTATGGCAATTATTTACATCCAAGTACCTTATAAATTATGTATTCTCAGAATGAAGTTGTTCCTGTCCCTGTCCCTTTTGTCTCCATGTAGTACAGACAGCATGAGGAGATTTTACTCCCACAGCTTTTCTCTCTAGATTTCCCTCTTCTTCGTCTTCAGCAGCACTTCCTAACATTGTGCCCTTAAAAATAAAAGTATCATTATACTGCCCCAAAAATATAAAAATCTTACATGACATTGTCACGCTAGGTACGGGAAACAGCAAGCGAGCAGCGAAAGGGAAGGGAAACCCTGTGTCTATGGAAGGGGGAGATGGTGACCCCTGATGAAGCCTACCATTGGGTCTTGGCTTCCCTCACCACCCTAGATAGGTTCCCCACCTATGCGCTGTGTCAGATACCTGACCCTGGCTGACTCTGAAGAAGACCCTAGGTAGGGAACAGATGGGATGAGCGCTTAGTCAACCCCACTAAGCTCTAAAGAAAACACAGGGATAACAAAGAGGGGGAAAGTGAACAAACAACTTATCTCCAGATGACTCAGGGAGAGAAGCTGCAACAACCACAAAGTTTCTCCAGATGTATACAAGCCGACTACTTACACTGAAGACTTGTTAAGGGTATAAGAGATATCACCTACACCGAGTAATAGGAAGTGAAGGTCTATAAACACACCAAGGGAAGTGCTGATGAAAAGCAGCTGAAATGGTGAGGAACTACACAGGGTCCCAAAGGAAAGGTATAAAAACCAAGCAGAAATTATAGAAGGCCAGGGAACAGTTTGCGCAGCCAAACTCTACGACCTTCTATAGCCGGACACAAAAGACCTGTCTGTCACCCGTGATACACCCATGGCAGCTGTGCCCCTGAATAAATAATTGCTTCCCACGGTGCTTCCTGTACAAAATATGCTGTTCACACTGCCCCTCGCCATAATATGCCTCCACACACTGCCCATCTCCATATGCCCCCATACACTGCGCCTCTCCATAATTTCTCCCCAAACACTACGCTGCGCCATATTACACCCCCAAACACTGCCACTCTTCAAAATAGCAGCCCAAACTGCTCCTTTCCATAAGGTCCCCCGAAACCTACCCTTTCTATATCTCCCCCATGTCACAATACCTAAAACTGCATAATAGTAGATGGAGACAGCTGCAGCCCCAAAGAAATAGGATGAAGTCTCGGAAGTAAAAACAGGTATCACAGCTGCACTTATCACCAATACAAGCCAGGAATTAATTAATCCAAGTCATTTATTGCATGTGCTAATACAGGTCAACACGTTTCAGGGGTCACAGCCCCCTTCCTTAGGACAATATAGCAAAGACAAGGATACACTTGGATTAATTAATTCCTGGCTTGTATTGGTGCAGCGGTGATACGCGTTTTTACTTTCGAGACTTCATCCTATTTCTTTGGGGCTGCAGCTATCTCCATCTACTATTACGCAGTTTTAGGTGTTGTGACCTTTCAAAACCCCTATAGGTGAGTGCACCTTACTTTATATCTCAGCTTTTTATATGGTAAGACCCTATGCACTTTTTTTTCTACAGTCTCTGAAACCCTATATCTTTCCCATAGTATATCTCTGCCTAAAGTCCCCCCACACCTCATTATATAATGCTCCCTTTCACAATCCCCGTAATTGCTCCATAATGTCCCAATTTTCTCCATAATGTGCCCCATTGCCTCGTAATGTCCCTTGTAAAGTAACGCCATTTGTCCCCCATCACAGCCCTCATCTAAAATCATACCATATCTCATCTTTGGCTCATCATGGAGCGCTTACCAGAGCCCACCATATCCTCTCCACCTCTAGAGGCATGGCACCAGCAGCAGTGTGATGATGTCAGAAGCGTGTTGACCTCATCATGCCACTGCATGTCGGTGCGGGGTTGAGGAGCTTTTTTTTACATGGCTCTGCACATTTTCATAACCAGTCAATGCAAAATCAACACCAGTAAACTTATCCACTTAGGATGAGAAGATCCCCTGGTGCATTAGGCAGTAAACTAATAGTATAGGTGTATACGGCTGTACGCTGGTGTCTGTAGGTGTATATGGCTGTATGCTGGTGTCTGTAGGTGTATACGGCTGTACGCAGGTGTCTGCAGGTGTATACGGCTGTACGCTGTGTGTAGGTGTATATGGCTGTACGCTGTGTGTAGGTGTATACAGCTGTACGCTGTGTGTAGGTTTGTCTTTATATGTATATGGCTGTACGCTGTGTGTGCACGTCTATGCCGTGTGGGTGTACATGTCTGTATATGTGTACACATCTACCAGAGATAAGAATTGGATCTGATGGGCCCTGTGTTCTCCAGTCTGACACTGACTATTGCAGTATATGGAGTAAGCGTTCAGGTGATCACAGGCTCATGTTCCATATGTAGACTAAAAACTAACAGTAAAACAAAATAAATAAATATATATATATAAAAAAAATATAAAAATAAAACCAACCCGCTTTTCCCATTAGAGATAAAGAATAACAATTTACAAATATTTGGTATTGACATGTTCATAAGAGTCAGATCTATAAAAATATAAAATTAATTTACCTGATCGGTAAAAACTGTAATGAGAAAAAGACCAGAACTGGATTTTTTTTGATCACCACTCCTCCCTAAAAAATGCATTAAAAACAGATCAAAATGTCGTACCTACCCTCCAAAACATAGTCATACAGTTACACAAAGAACAAGTTGTCTCCCAGCTCAATCAACGGAAAAAAAAAGGGAACTGGTCTCGTAAAATAACAATAAAAAACAAAATTTGTTATATTTTTTCTTTTTTTATTTTTTTACAACTTTATGGGGTTTTTTTTACCATTTAAATGAAAAAATGAATAAATAAATAAATCTATACAAGGTTGGCATAGTCATAATTGTACTGACCTGGAGAATCATCCGTTAGAGAATTTTTTACAACAGACTGTACCCATAAAAATCCAACCGCCAAAAAACATGACAGAATGCGATTTTTTTTCCACAATTTTACAACATTTGGAATTCTATGGGCATAATAGCATGGATCACACATAAAAGAACCACAATCTGTGGGAGTTTAACTGTGAAAGTAGAGCATCTCGTTAATAAATTCCAGGACTTTGCATCACACCTAGACTTTTATGTAATCAATCAAAACATTGCGATAAGAACATCGACACTTGAACAAGAATTAATTCAAAAAAAGGTCATCAAGCTAAAGAAGATGGGAGCCATGTGATGGCCGGCCTAGCTTCCTCAGACTTCTGTAAAACTAAATGTTCATGTGCGGTTTCCGTTGGGACCGTAGGTTCCAGCTATTACCTCAACCCGCCTCCATCTCTTCCTGCGGACTCCTCACCTTAGATGGGGGTAGCATAGGTGGCAAAAACCACACGAAAGTCTCTGATGCACACAACTGGAACTTTTTTATTGTTGCATGCTCTTTTTCCATCTTTCAGGTCAATAGGATCCTCGTGCTGTGTCCTTCGTGCTCAGAGGAAAACCCACTTGCTCTCACCAACTTGCCATAGGTACTTTCCTCCAGTAGCTAAGTCCTAAACGTTATCTTCCCCCCAGTATCCGGTCCTCTGTGGCTGCCGTGTCTCACTCAGACCCCCTGTCCTTGGGGTGAGGTCTTGACACATATGGGGGGATACCCCCCCTTTCAGGCAGACCCTAACACGGAGTCCTGCCTAGCTCTCACAGTTCCTGCCGCTTCCCTGACTAAATCCTTCCTCACACATCCTGTAACCCTCTGCTTACTCCTCCCACCTGTCTCCATTTCCTTGACAATCCTCTTACTGTACTTTCCATGTTCCCTATTCTACTGCTGCCATCCCCCTCCTGCTCCTTATTCCCTAGTTCCACCTAACCCTACTTCTATACTTGGCCCTGTACTATATCTCCTGCCAAACGCAGCACAAGAGACCAGTACATACTATACACAGTATTTACAACATATAAAAGCATACTTTTCCTCATTATCTAATCTATACCAGCGGTAACCGCTAGATGGAGCTGACCCATGTGCCCGTTCGGCTCTGCTACATCCTACCGCTACCTTTACACGTACAATACACATTTACACCATCTTCATATGAGAGGGCACTATTCAACGTCCACCTACACTAACACCTGACAGATCTGATTACAGGAAAGCCAAACAATGCGACCAACAAGAAAACGGCAGCACCAATGATGTAACACTACACAAAAAAACAAAAACAGTCTGTCTCGATGACAGGCACTGAAATAATGGGGCAAGAAAGGTAAACAATTCTTAAATTTCCAATATAGGTATAAGATACCAAATGGTCTTTACCAATGAGACATCTTTTCATAATTATGAACCCTGAAGGGCATGGACATGGGACAGACATAAACAGAAGGGGGACAGCTTAACTATGAAATGGGAAGGCAACCAGCCTCCTTCACACGTGTTTATGGTCATGTGTCCAACACATGATTGGTTAGAACCTATCAAAAGCTGAAGGCTTCGAGGCTTCTTTAAGATGTAGAGTAAATTAGTAAGCTGCATTACTTTATTTTCATAACCTTTTGCTTAAAGTCCCCCATACACATTAGATGAAAGTTCAAAAAAGTGCATCACCATAACATGGTACATTTATTGTATGATCTTCAGGGGGGTGCTTACAGCTCAGTCAAATATTTGGCTAACAGCTATCTCACGTGAGTGGCCAGCTTTAGATCAAGTGTAGCATCTGTTCTTATTAGTCTATCTTGGGTACCACATACGTTGTACAATATTGATTATTGAGCTTTAGTTCACTGCTTTGTGTGTGGCTCCTGTGGCGCCCTAGGACCTGGTCGCCACAACGGCATTGCCCTCCTGAGGGTTAATGCTGAGCCTGGAGGTAATGGGGAAATCTACTGGCCAGTAAGTTAACATCCACCGCAGTTTCTCCCTCAGGCCAGTAGGGGGAGCTCTGAACCTGAAGTTTCAGGGAGCTTCCTTAAGCCTGACCTGGGGGAGGAGTTAGTTAGTCTGTAGGGAGCAGCAGAAGTGAACAGACACAGAGTGAGCTGTCCTGTGAATCTGGGGCCTAGAGCTGGAGCAGTTTGGCCCAGAGAAGCAGGAGTAGCTGAGAGGCAGCAGAGAGACTCGGACATCGGAGTCTGTGGTTGCCAGGGTATAAAATCCGTCCCTGGTAGCCGAATCCGAAGGGCAGGGGAGCTGCAAGCACCTGGCCCAGACACATCCAAGGTACAGCTGCAGCATCAGGGCCCGGTGTGGACCCCAGCGGAGAAGCACCAGGGAGTGGGCCTGCGCAGCCACCTACAGAGGGAAGGGACGTGCTATTGGTCCCAGCAGCGAAGAGGGCCATTGCTGGATTCAGAGAAGCAGGGTCCTATCATCACCAAGAAAGGTACAGGAGTAGGCCTCATACTCATCTGGCCAGAAAGATCACCCCAAGTACTTCCAGGCCGACCGGATCCCCATCACCACCTGTAACGGTCTCCCAGGACTGGACTGTTCCCAGAGTAAAAGAGGAAAAGGTAAAGAGACTGTTGTTTGTGCCTGGTTCTTTCCTCGCCTGTCGGCCTTGCACCGTGTTAGTCACACAGCACCATAGACTTTCACAAGCACCAACTGTGCCCCGGGCATTGCTCCACCTGTGGGGAGCAGTACCATCATAGCTGCCATAATATCATCCCGGAGGCCTCACACGGCAGCGGCGGCTTATTAGCCGCATACCACAGGTGGCGTCACGAACACAACCATTAACAAGCAAGCCACATATTCTACTGACACCCACCAGGGCCACGGAGCCGGGCCCAGCCACCACTGACTACCACCGGACTAGTCCAGCCCGGCACCGGGTGTCCCATAGCCCTGGGGTGGGCGAGTCAACTTTTGGCGTCACGAACAGGATTTCGTGCCCGGTCACACCGGGTACTGTGCGCCTGAAGAACTGTGTAAAAGACTGTGTACTGGTTGTAAATTGCCGCCGCCATTAGCCGCGCCGAGCGCAGGAAGAAGGGGGGCGTGCCTGACAAAGAGCGCGAAGGGAGCGCGCCATCAGAGCAGAGCGCTGTTAACCCCGCGCGACCCAGAAGAAAATTTGAAAAGTGAACGGAGCCTGGTAAGGTTCACTAAGGGGGAGGAAGATGTCCGACTCCGAGGGAGAGCAGGTGGCTGCCATCGCCCAGGGCGCCGCAGCACCGGCCGAAGTAGTCCCAGTCGCCATCGCCCCAGCCCCCACTGTAGCGCCGGTAATGCCGATCACCATGCCGTACATACCAGGAGCAGAATGGCTGCCGCAGTACTCCGGGGAGTCCCATACCTTGAGTGACTTCAGAGAAAGCCTGCACAGCTTGTTCCGGGTGTATCCTCTGACTGAGAGCCAGAAGGTGGGCATAGTAATGGGACAGCTAGCCGGCGCAGCCCAGCGTGAAGCGAAGTCCTGGCCTGATACAGATAAAGGGACAGCAGCCCAGATACTGGCCAAGCTAAAGAGTACGTTTGACACCCGCACCGCAGCAGAGATAAAGATGAGATTCTTTGGGTGCAAGCAGCGGGCCACAGACAGCATAAGGGACTATGCCTTAAACTTGCAGGAGGCCCTGAAAGCAGTTAAACAGGTGGATCCAGAGAGTGTACGTGAAGAAGACAAACTCCTAACTGAGCAGTTCATAGAGGGGCTCCTGTCAGATGCCCACAGGACCCAGCTGCGTATCATGGTCCTGCAGAACCCTGCTCTGGACTTTGCCAAGTTTAAGGACCAGGCCATCAGGGTACTGAGAGAATCTACACCGAATGACCCAGTACCCCTCCGGCCTCTTGCTATCACGTACCCCGGGGTGGTGCCTGCAACACGAGCCACTGCAGGGGCTGAGGCGCAGTCCCTGGATAAGGATCCCACTGCAGAGCTCAGACAGCAGTTCCAGGAGCTGACCAAGACTGTGGCTGCCCTTGCCAAGACCGTGCAGTCTCTACAAGTGACCCCACCGCCTGCAAGAATCGAGTTGGCCTCCAGCCCAGATGACGTCCCATGGATGCGACAGAGGAGGATTCCGCCGACCCGAGGCAGAGACACAGACCGGTATGATTCAACTGGACAACCGATCTGCCGCCACTGCAACCAGGCGGGCCACATTGCACGACGCTGTCCTTTAAACGGGCCGAGCCTGGGGCCAGGAGCCAACCCCCAGGTGTGAGGAAGCCCGGCTCAAACCCCAGCCGCAGCAAGTATGTGGGAGGACGCCCGGTCCTTCCCATTGTGCTGGATGGGATCCCTTTGAATGCCCTCCTGGATACGGGGTCCCAGGTAACAACCATCCCCCACAAACTGTACAAAAGATATTGGGCTGATTCAGACATTGACCATGGCCCAGATGATGATTTAACGATTGTGGCCAGTAATGGTCAGCCCTTACCTCAAATTGGGTACAAAGAAGTAACCATTAAAGTGGGGCGGGTGGAATTGCCATGTCAGGGGATGATAATTGTAGATATAGATCGCAAAGAATCTGACCCACTGCTAACCCTTGGTACAAATGTGATAGAAAATTGTATTGCCGAAGTGATAATTTTGTTGCAACAGGCGTCTGAAACTGCCAGCTCCGGGCAGCAGCGTGTCCTACAGAGGGAGATCAGAGCCCTGATGAGGAGGCAGCAGGTAGAGCTGGCCGGAGGAGAAATTGGCAGTGTGAGGGTAAGTGACCCCCTCCCCATTGTAATACCCCCAAGAAGTGAAATGTTGATATGGTGTCGGGCAGCAATAGGCCTCAAGGGTCAGGATTACCATGCCTTGGTAGAACCAGTGTATTCAGACAGTAGGCCTGGAGTCCTGATAGCCAGAGGGGTAGCGGACGTCCGCAAGGGGAGAGTGCCCGTCCGTGTCCTGAATTGTGGGGAGGAGGAGGCCAAATTGCCCCGGTACGCCACTGTAGCAAAACTGTACACTGTCAGTAACAATACCATTAAAGCAGTGGAACCCTTGATCCCGTCCGACCAGGCGGAAGACAATGGCTCCAAGGGGCAGCCGGAAGACTGGTGCCAAAAATTACATGTAGGCACCGACTCCACCCCCTCGCACCAAAAGCATGGGGTTTACCGGGTGGTACAGGAGTACGAGCGGGTCTTCAGCAAACACCCCCTAGATTTTGGGCAGGTGAAAGGGGTTAAACATCAAATCCCCACGGGTGATCATCATCCCATTAAAGAGAGATACCGCCCTGTACCCCCCGCACAGTATCAGTGTGCCAAGGAAATGTTACGGGAAATGAAGGAGGCTGGGGTTATCAGAGATAGTTGTAGCCCCTGGGCAGCTCCACTAGTGCTCGTAAAGAAAAAAGATGGTACAATGAGAATGTGTGTAGATTACAGGCAAATTAACCGCATTACACATAAAGATGCTTATCCACTGCCCAGAATAGAGGAGTCACTCACAGCCTTAAAGTCAGCTAACTATTTCTCCACCTTGGATCTCACCAGTGGGTATTGGCAGGTTCCCGTGGCAGAGGCGGACAAGGAGAAGACTGCATTCACGACACCAATGGGCCTCTGTGAGTTCAATTGTATGCCATTCGGGCTCTGCAACGCCCCAGGGACATTCCAAAGGTTGATGGAGTGCTGCTTGGGCCACCACAACTTTGAAACCGTGCTGTTGTACCTGGATGACGTAATAGTCTACTCCAAGACTTATGAGGACCACCTGAAGCACTTAGCAGAAGTGTTTGAATCCTTGTCGAAATATGGCCTGAAGATCAAGCCGTCCAAATGTCACCTCTTGAAGCCAAAGGTACAGTACCTGGGTCATGTGGTCAGCGCAGAAGGTGTGGCACCTGATCCGGAGAAAGTCACTGTAATCAAGGACTGGCCAAGACCCACCACAGTGAAGGAGGTGCGGCAGTTCCTTGGACTGGTGGGCTACTACCGAAGGTTCATTGATGGTTTCACCAAGATAGCAGCGCCCCTTCAAGATCTCCTGGTGGGCCAGCCAAAGCAGGCTAAGAAGCAGAGCCCTCCATTTGAATGGAGCAGCCAACTGGAAACATCCTTTGTCCGGCTGAAAGGGGCTCTCACGGGAGAAGAAATTCTGGCCTACCCTGACTACAGCCAACCGTTTGTACTGTATACAGACGCCAGCAACGTGGGACTGGGAGCAGTTCTGTCCCAGGTACAGGGAGGCAGAGAGAGGGTGATAGCGTACGCCAGTAGGAAGCTTCGGCCCACAGAAAGGAATCCAGAAAACTACAGTTCCTTCAAGCTGGAGTTCCTCGCTATTGTTTGGGCAGTGACTGAACGCTTCAAGCACTATCTGGCATCGGCCAAGTTCACCATCTTCACGGACAACAATCCGTTGACACACCTGGCAACAGCCAAGTTAGGTGCGATGGAACAGCGATGGATGGCCCGGCTGTCTAACTTTGACTTTACCATCAAGTATCGGGCTGGCAAGAAGAATAACAATGCTGATGCGCTGTCCAGAATGCCTCACTTGCCCGAGTCTGGAGAAGACATGGATGAACTCGAAGAGATAGAGTTACCGGCTTTCCATCACCAAGGTGTGTCCCAGTGTGAGCATGCTGTGGGAGTGAAGCGCTCAAGCCAGCACGGGGTCTCGGTCAACCCCTTACTCCACCATAATTGGGAAGAAACACAGAACGGTGACCCGGCCGTGCGATTGGTCAAAGAGAAGCTAGCGCAAGCTGAGACCCATCTTGGCCCAGACGCTCCAGAGGAAGCCCAGCAGCTGTGGAAGGAGAGGGGACGACTGTTCACCTACCAGGGCAAGCTCTGCAAGAGATATGTCAACTATCGAACAAATGAACTTGTCTGGCAGATAGTGGTTCCGCAGAGGGATGCTCCAATGGTCCTAGCAGCGTATCATGATAACGCCGGGCACTTCGGGTGGAAGAAGTTGGAGGCCTTACTCCGTGATCGGTTCTACTGGGTGCACATGAGAAAGATGATCGAGAAATGGTGCCGAGACTGTGGCCCGTGTAACTTGAGGCGGAAGGATGATGCCAGCCAAAGGTCTCCCCTACAGCCAATTGTCACGAAACAGCCCCTGGAGTTGGTGGCCCTGGACCACGTGAAGTTAACACCAAGCCGGTCAGGCTATGTGTACGCCCTCACCATTGTGGACCATTACTCTCGTTTCCTGGTAGTAGTGCCTGTGAAGGACCAGACAGCCAGGACGGCAGCTAGAGCGTTCCAGGCATCCTTTTGTCGACCGCACGGCTATCCGGAAAGGGTACTGACGGATCAGGGTCCTGCATTCGAGGCTGAAGTGTTCCAAGAGTTCTGTAACATGTACGGTTGTAAGAAAATTCGAACCACACCGTACCACCCCCAGACCAATGGACTGTGCGAGAAAATGAACCATGTGGTTATTGATATGCTGAAGACCCTACCGCTGGAAGAGAGGAACCAATGGCCAGAAAAGTTGCCAGATCTGGTAGACTTGTACAACCACATCCCAGTGAATTCGACCAACTGCAGCCCCGCTTACCTGATGCGAGCCAGACCAGGCAAGTTGCCTGTAGACTTTGAGATGGGGACTGTGTCGCCTGAGGCGGTTCAAGAAATAGAGGATTGGGACACAGAACGGCAGCAGCGGTACCGTAAGGTCCAGGAGTGCGTAGAGAGGAGCCTGTCTCAAGCAAGAACGAGACAAGAACAGCATTACAATCAAACAGCCCCAGCAACTCCCTTAGCACCTGGAGAACAAGTCCTCAAGAAGAAGCGGAAGGCGCATAAATTGGATGATCAGTGGGAAAGCGAGCCCTACACCATTATCCCCTCCAACTTTGACAATAGTAAGGTATGCCTCATAAGCAAAGATGAAGGCAAGACCTATCAAGCAATTTCCCGAGACCGCCTGAAAGCGTGCCCTGAACGGTGCAGAATCCAAAGAGAAATGGAAGGAGTACAAGGAAGTCCCCAAAGTCAAGAGAAAGAAGGGGAGATGATTCAAACCATCCTTGGAAAGTTCCCCAAAACTTGGACCCGAATAAACAATGCCATAGTGGTACCAGTTTTGACGTTTCCGCAGTTGGTCGAGCCAGAAACGGAAAAGGTTCCGGATCCACCTAAAGAATCGTCCGCTCCAGCACGAGATGACACGCCAGCAGTGGAACAGGAGGATCAACCCCCTGTCAGTGGTGAACCTGTCATACCCTTGGCGACTCTTAGATCACAAAGGCAACCATCACGCTTACCTATGGGGGTTAGGCCCACCTGTAGTGCTGAGATAGAAGACGTACCACGTAGTCAGGGGCAAACACCAGAGCTACGTAGGTCCCAGCGCAGCACTCGGGGACAACCCCCTTTAAGGTATAGGGAGTCTACTGTATAAAGTAAAGAGTACTTATTAGAGTGTAAATAGTTATGCAAAATGTCTGTCATGTTGTGCACAAAATGTTTTCTTTTTCTTTGATTGCGAAAATGGACAATTGGGCCACTGGACTATGGGTGGCCAACACCTAAATTGTTCATAGTTAGCACCAGTGTGCTCAAACACCCCTGAAGAAAAACCCGTCCGGCGTGCATAGAGTGGGGTCATCAATGCTCTGACGCACGCCCAGAGCCTACGTTGGGGGTTTGATCGCGGCGGGTCCCCCATGGAGCAGTGTAATGGACACCCGGCAGGGAGCCACACTGGACTCTTATAGAAATGTTTAAGATTGTAACGTTAAAGAGAATGTGCCTCCCATATTGGGATGAAATGTATGACATGTTATGTTTTGTTTCTACAGTCCGGGAGTACTGAATTTAACTAAGGGGGAGTGTGGCGCCCTAGGACCTGGTCGCCACAACGGCATTGCCCTCCTGAGGGTTAATGCTGAGCCTGGAGGTAATGGGGAAATCTACTGGCCAGTAAGTTAACATCCACCGCAGTTTCTCCCTCAGGCCAGTAGGGGGAGCTCTGAACCTGAAGTTTCAGGGAGCTTCCTTAAGCCTGACCTGGGGGAGGAGTTAGTTAGTCTGTAGGGAGCAGCAGAAGTGAACAGACACAGAGTGAGCTGTCCTGTGAATCTGGGGCCTAGAGCTGGAGCAGTTTGGCCCAGAGAAGCAGGAGTAGCTGAGAGGCAGCAGAGAGACTCGGACATCGGAGTCTGTGGTTGCCAGGGTATAAAATCCGTCCCTGGTAGCCGAATCCGAAGGGCAGGGGAGCTGCAAGCACCTGGCCCAGACACATCCAAGGTACAGCTGCAGCATCAGGGCCCGGTGTGGACCCCAGCGGAGAAGCACCAGGGAGTGGGCCTGCGCAGCCACCTACAGAGGGAAGGGACGTGCTATTGGTCCCAGCAGCGAAGAGGGCCATTGCTGGATTCAGAGAAGCAGGGTCCTATCATCACCAAGAAAGGTACAGGAGTAGGCCTCATACTCATCTGGCCAGAAAGATCACCCCAAGTACTTCCAGGCCGACCGGATCCCCATCACCACCTGTAACGGTCTCCCAGGACTGGACTGTTCCCAGAGTAAAAGAGGAAAAGGTAAAGAGACTGTTGTTTGTGCCTGGTTCTTTCCTCGCCTGTCGGCCCTGCACCGTGTTAGTCACACAGCACCATAGACTTTCACAAGCACCAACTGTGCCCCGGGCATTGCTCCACCTGTGGGGAGCAGTACCATCATAGCTGCCATAATATCATCCCGGAGGCCTCACACGGCAGCGGCGGCTTATTAGCCGCATACCACAGGTGGCGTCACGAACACAACCATTAACAAGCAAGCCACATATTCTACTGACACCCACCAGGGCCACGGAGCCGGGCCCAGCCACCACTGACTACCACCGGACTAGTCCAGCCCGGCACCGGGTGTCCCATAGCCCTGGGGTGGGCGAGTCACTCCTCTTGGAAAAAAAAGAGAGAACTGATTCTTGACCACCTCATGGTCTGTTGCTTAAAGGTTCGGTGTAATAATGTTTCAGTATTACTACTTCGATCTTGAAAAGAGAATATCTACTACAGGAAGAATGTCTTCACTTTTTAATTAATTAAGAAGATTTTGAGGCTAATAAGCCTTTGAAGAGGACCTCCATCTTCAAGGAATATTGAAGACCAAAGATATACAACACCTCCCCTCCAAGGGGTTTCCTCCAAGGAACTTCACCAGAGTAGAAGATTTGCAGTGTTTGACTCAATCTGGTCAGGAGGTATTCTCACGTCCAGTCCTACTGGTTTAGTGAGGGTGATTACAAGTCTGCATGGGTCACAATTCTGATCAAGGGGTTGCCCTTAACCACTTTACGCTGTTCGGGAGCTACCCTTCAGCAGATTGCTGAGCTTGTAACATTCATCAATGTACACATCTTCTGACAAGGGTGAGCACTTGAAGCTACTCCAGATCCTTTAGCCCCATTTTGACACTATCAGGTCTTTATCGATGGTTGTGGACGTCAACTGCTCCATTGAAGAGAAAGACGCAGTTCTGGCACTGCTGTCCAGTTGGATGTCATCTTCTAGCAGTTTATGTGAATGGTGACCAATGCTTCTCTGCAGGGCACTCTGGTTGGAGACTCCATAAATTCATTCACCTAATGTCACACTTTGTTCTTTGATTAGTTAGGCAATTTAGGCATTCTTGGTCCCTTACTTCTTCTGTAGACCTCAAAGAGTTTTTATATGTTTATTAGGCTATTTTAAACATAAAATGTAATGTAGTTTTCTGGCTGTTAAGAATTACCCCTATAACTTGTCTGAATAATTTGGAGGACAGAGCACAAAAACCTGTAGATGCTGTAAGTAGAGTGCATCGCTCCAGCATAATAGACCATCTGTCTTCTTATCTCAGTGTTATCATATCAAAACCAAAGTACTGGTCCGTTTGAACAGTATTTTGATTCTCACTTCATAAATCCGATTTCTTCACTCTGTGGTTTAGGAAAAAGGAACATGAAGTTATTTTGCAAGAACATTTTTCTCTCATCGCAGAATGTCACTGAGTCTGTCACCAAAGAGGAGCTGCGGCCTGGCAAGAGCTGCCAAACCACATGTGTCTGCCGAAGAGATTCAATGCTCTGCAGTTCTTTACTCACAAGACATGCAATGAACCCAGACAGTGTGACCTTTCTTCATTTTGAAATCCCAGTCTAGGGTGGACTAAGAAGAACTAAAAATTGAAAAAATAAATTTCCAAAATTGTTATTTATTTTTAGGCCACCATTGATTCCATAGTGCCGTATATGTGATGAAGGTTTACATACAAAATACAGAATTACAATGAAGAAAAAAAAACCAACAATGACCGACTGGCCTTGCGGGAATGAGTAATGGGGAATGAGACATTAGGTTGGGGGTTTTTGGAAGCTCCAGTGGTTATGAGGTGGCAGTGGGGTGATTGCAGGCTGTAGCTTTCTTAAAGAGATAAGTTTTCAAGTTCCATATGTGGTCAATGGGAGACAAGTCGGGAGATGCTGCAGGCCATAGTAGCACATTTATTCCAAGCAGACTGCTCACAGTAGCATGAGAAACATGCGGTCTGGTGTTGCGTTGAAAAACTGCCCCTCTTTGGCAAGTACTTTGCCCCCTGCATGACATTGACCAATAATAAGCAAGAAGCTTAATATGACCTGCTCTCAGCCCTGATCTCTGCAGCTACTGTGTATACAGATCAGTGCTGAGTGTGATTACAAACATTTCCATATCTCCTCTCCTACAGTCAATGTGGGGGGAGGGAGAATATAGCAGAGCTGTGTGATTACAAACAATTCTGCAACTGCAGCTCTCTTTTTAAAGCTCTGTCATCTCTGCCCCTCCCATACTGATACTGGCCTGAAGGCAGATGTGGAAGTGTTTGTAATCACACTCAGCTATGCTATTGTGGCGCCCTGGACTAGCCAGGTCGTCACTGGTACTACAACACACACCCCCACCCTGAGACAGGCACATCAGCCAGACACAAAAGCCTTGTTGCCTCCCTCCAGGGGCTGATGTCCACACCAGGTGGGGTGGAGCCAGGCGGTTGGCCCCACCCACTGAGGAGTTCACAGTCCTGGAGGCGGGAAGAGAAGTCAGTTCAGTTAGGGAAGTGAAGGAGTGAAGTAGCAGTAGAGGAGCAGACTGACGGTGTCCGTGTGTGTGGCCCGGGCACTAAGAGCAAGGTTGGCAGACGGTGGTGGCCATCTGCAGGAGAGGCAGATCAACGCGGAACCGTAGAACCGGGGACGGGCGGTGGCCCGCCGGTACCGAACCGGGGAGCGAAGTGAGGCCAGCACACACAGGCAGGGCCTACGGACCCCGACCAGGCTTAGAGTCGCCATTAGAGGTCAAATCCGTCAGTGACCGGAACCCCAGGGGTTTCCTAACAGCCAAGACCCGATTGAAGGCAACCGTCCGACTAGCAAAAGGAAATACAGCTACCGCCACAGCTAGAGTTCCAAGGGCCAGAGCCTGCGGGCAAAAGGGCTCCTCCGGCACATATATACGCTGGGGAGCGGGTTACCGCTGGGAATCCATCAGGGCCGAACATACACAAAGGTGCAGGGAAAGGCAGCCACCACTAACCGTCCAGGAGAAGCCACAGCAGCCGGCTGCGGGACCCGTCCACTTTGCGTACATTTGTGGCTGAGTGAGTACTACCGTGCCGTCCGGCACCGCGCTGCGCACTCCAAGCGACCCTGCACCCATCCAACCCTGCCTCCCCGTCATCTGACCGGGCCCCGGGACCACCAACCCCTACCCACGGAGGGGGAAAACAACATCCCAGCTGCTCCCTGCCATCGCTCCCGGGATCCCCGTCACCAGCAGTGGTGGTGCCCAACCTCACCACAACCCGTGGGTGGCGTCACGGACCAAATTCCCAAACCAAACTACCCCCTTACACTCACGGGCGAGGAGCGCCGCTCGAGTCCCCGGATCTGGCCCACCGCTCGAGCCACCGAGCAGCCATCGCAGCAGCGCCGGACCCGTGCGTTAGCGAGCGCAGCGCAGCGGCATCCTTCCCTGCCCGCAACACTATATTCTGTCTACTTACACACTGACTACCTTGCAGGTGATCTGGAAGTGTTTGTAATTACACTCAGCTCTAATCTACTGTATAGTATACAGTGGCTACACAGATCAGTGAGGATCAAACATACGAGATCCATTGGTAATTCAATATCACAAGATACCAGTAAGCGAAAAGAGAAATACTACTCCACCCATGTGGTAATAATTGCACATATCCACTTCCAAAATGTGAGAAGCAAAAGAAAATTGTGGACAATACATGCCATAAAATATAAAATGTATGGGAACATATTTAAAAATTGCAAATGTATAAACATAGAAACATACATTTACAAAAGGACAACAATAGTGTGGTTAATCACTGATATATAGCAAGTGCTAAAGCGTACATGGGGATATATAATCTCAGTAAATCCAAAAATCCAAAAATATTTTATCTATTCCTCATGTCTCACATATCTGTGATTAAAGATACATCAAAAGGTTCATGATCATAAAACACAAATACATGCAGGACCCCCAACAAATCAGAGATCAGTGAGGAGAGGAGAAGGGCCTGTTCCTTTATCACCTGCATGGCACCTCTTGCTTATGATTGGTCGGTGTCATGCAGTGGACAAAGTACACACCCCCATGGAGGAATCTCTGGTAATGCCCCTGTGAGAGAACAGAATCCATTTTGTTCTTATAGTATCTCTCTTTTCTTATAACTGCATGATGTCATGGGTTTAGCTAACACTGATGGTTGGAGAAGTTTCACATTTCGTTACACACCCCTATTGCTTTTATTGGTGCATAGTTCAGAGAAGCAAGTTCTTTGTTCAGAAATCCTATATATACTGGTCACATGATGTAATTAACCAGAACGCTCCAGTACACTACAACGCTGTGTGTGCTGTATTGATTTCCCGAGTGCTTGAAAAACAAATCCTATTAATTTGGAGTTCAAATAGCATAGAAGGAGTGTATTTCACTCACACCCCCTTGGACCTATATTATATTATAACCAAAACTTTACAAGGTAGTATCTACGCAACAGAGAGGAGAAATTACAAGATAAAAACCTATACTTATTCAGCTCTGGCCAGATAAACATGATCAAATTGGTGAACAGTCCTCTTTAAAGGAACTTCCAAAATTAGAAATAAGTTAATTTTTTTTTTTCAAGACCTTGGACATAGGCTTATCACCAATGTTATTTAATATATTAGCTCCTATGAATGTTTTTCACAAAATTCAATATGTGACCTACTGTCATCTGTTTTTGGATGAGACTCACCTATACAGTCATGGCCAAAAGTTTTGAGAATGACACCAAAATTATTTTTTCACATGATCTGTTGCCCTCTGGTTTTTAATTGTGTTTGTCTGATGTTTACATCACATACAGAAATATAATTGCAATCATATTATGAGACCAAAAGGTTCTATTGACAGTTAGAATAAGTTAATGCAGCAAGTCAATATTTGCAGTGTTGACCCTTCTTCTTCAGGACCTCTGCAATTCTCCCGGGCATGCTCTCAATCAACTTCTGGACCAAATCCTGACTGATAGCTGTCCATTCTTGCATAAGCAATGCTTGCATTTTGCCAGAATTTGTTGGTTTTTGTTTGTCCACCCATCTCTTGATGATTGCCCACAAGTTCTCAATGGGATTAAGATCTGGGGAGTTTCCAGACCATGGACCCAAAATCTCTATGTTTTGTTCCATGAGCCATTTAGTGATTACCTTTGCTTTATGGCAAGGTGCTCCATCATGCTGGAAAAGGCATTGTTGGGTGCCAAACTGCTCTTGGACAGTTGGGAGAAGTTGCTCTTGGAGGACATTCTGGTACCATTCTTTATTCATGGCTGTGTTTTTAGGCAAGACTGTGAGTGAGCCGATTCCCTTGGCTGAGAAGCAACCCCACACATGAATGGTTTCAGGATGCTTAACAGTTGGCATAAGACAAGACTGGTGCTAGCGCTCGCCTCTTCTTCTCCTAATAAGCTGTTTTCCAGATGTCCCAAACAATCGAAAAGGGGATTCATCTGAGAAAATGACTTTACCCCAGTCCTCAGCAGTCCACTCCCTGTACCTTTTGCAGAATATCAGTCGGTCCCTGATGTTTTTTCTGGAGAGAAGTGGCTTCTTTGCTGCCCTCCTTGAAACCAGGCCTTGTTCAAGCAGTCTCCGCCTCACAGTGCATGCAGAAGCCCTCACACCAGCCTGCTGCCATTGCTGAGCTAGCTCGGCACTGCTGGTAGTCCGATCCCGCAGCTGAAACAGTTTTAAGATACGGTCCTGGCGTTTGCTGGTCCTTCTTGGGCGCCCTGGAGTCTTTTTGGCAACAATGGAAGCTCTCTCCTTGAAGTTCTTGATGATGCGATAGATTGTTGACTGAGGTGCAATCTTTGTAGCTGCGATACTCTTCCCTATTAGGCCATTTTTGTGCAGAGCAATGATGGCTGCACGTGTTTCTTTAGAGATAACCATGGTTAACTGAAGAGAAACAATGATACTAAGCACCAGCCTCCTTTTAAAGTGTCCAGTGGTGTCATTATTACTTAATCATGACTGATCGCCAGCCCTGTCCTCATCAACACCCACACCTGTGTTAATGGAACAATCACTAAAACAATGTTAGCTGCTCCTTTTAAGGCAGGAATGCAATGATGTTGAAATGTGTTTTGGGGGTTAAAGTTCATTTTCTTAGCCAATATTGACTTTGCAAGTAATTGCTGTTAAGCTGATCACTCTTTATGACATTCTGGAGTATATGCAAATTGCCATTAGAAAAACTTAAGCAGTAGACTTTGTAAAAATTAATATTTGTAGCATTCTCAAAACTTTTGGCCATGACTGTACATTGTAATGGGTGCAGAGAAAAAAAATCATGCCACCTGCACACCATCCATTGAGTAGACCTCAGATGGAATATCACATACAGACTATGGACAAAGGTGGAGTTGCGCGTAAAAAATAAAATCAGTCCTTTTTTTCTCACTGCAACAAGCCCTTTTTCAGCTGTATGTGGCTTTTCAGATATATAATATATACTAAGAGGTAAGTTACACATTTGACCTATTACTTGTGGAAAAGAGGGTTTCATAACCCCTTACAAATATTTCCGGTGAATTGCAATACAGGAACCACAATATTCACCATTAGATTGTTATGTAATATATGGAGGGGTTATGTCCGTGTAAGGAGTCCGTGAGATGCTAGTTAGTTCACTTTTGTTTCACTATATACATATATATATATATATATATGTACATACATATATCCATATATCTAAGTTCACTGAATCACTGAAGTATATGAAAAACTGTCTGTTTATCATCCTGAAAAGGCGGAACATTTTTCATCTGTATTGCCACTCAAATCTGATCCATATGTTGTCTGTTTTTATATATCAATAGTTAAGAAATTCTACAAGACTAAATAGAATTTTCTATGTTAATAATTGCAATAGATCTGTTAAAATAGATGGTGTGCATGTGGCATATGTTTTTTTTTTCTGAGCACCCATTACAATGTATAGGTGAGTCTCATCCAAAAACAGATGACCGTAGGGCACATATTGGATTTTGTGAAAAACATTCATAAGAGCTAATATATTAATTAACATTGGTCCCATAGACAGCAACTGGATCAAACATGCATTTGTGTGAATTTACCCTAAGAACTCATTCACACATCTGTTTTTCAAATTTGTGTTCTGTCTGCATGTTTGATGGGTGGAACACATACCCCTTATATTTTTTGTGTCATGCCTTGGATTGTATCTGACTGTCTCCTGTGCTGTGGTCTGTTTCCCTCTCCACTGAGCCACAGTCAGGTTTGGTTGCTATCCTGGTTCTGAACGCTTTGTTTCTGTGCTCATTGCCTTTCTGCCAACAAGTGTTTCCAATGCTGTAATTCAGTCTGCCCACCTAACATCTGGTGGGTGTAACTATTTAAAGCATCCTTTCACTCTGGTGATATTTCTTAAGTGGACCCTGATTGTAACTACAGCCTTAACTACAGCCTGTCTGCCTACCATTTCATCTGGCAGTTAATTACTTTTGGTTTATTTTATTTTTACTCCGCACCTTTCCATAGATTCTTAAGGAGGTATGTGGAGCCCTTGATGGCCGCTTAAGAAGCAAAGTCTGAGTGGTCATCTGAGTCATCCAGTTAGGGTTGTTTCAGTTTGTGCTGGAGCCTTTAGGGACTGTGCAGCTGGGACCTCTAGTCTATACAAGAATTGGACAGGTGTAGTAGTTTTAAGTTAAACCTTATTGTATGCTATTTTACATGTGTACATGTTAGCGTGCATTACACTAAAGAGCTATTTCGATGTCCTTGCTTTTTGCGGGCAGTGTGACTGCAAAAAAACCAGACGTCCATTTTTTCATCCCAATCACAAATCAAAAATACGAGTTTATGGCTGTGTTCCAATCACAATCACCAGATTGGCTCCATCCATGTGTTGTCCGGTTTTAACATTGTAATGGTTACTTACAGCAAAGATGGGCTGCAGTGTGTTCATCGCCCAGGCCAAAAACTAATACTCTACCAGGATACAGCTAAACCCCCACTAGGTGGAGGCATCACAGGTGCAGGAGGAGCAAATTACACACACACCTCCATGGAATGGAGGGGGCGACTGCTGGATGATAAACCTGCACACTGATGGCTTGATAGAGCACTGTTCACACATGCAGATACAGTCACAAGCCCGCAGACTAAGTAATACTTAATTTTTGGAGGATATTTATTCCTCTTTTTGTTGCTATTTTTATATATATAGTGTAGGGACCTACAAGCATGAGGTTCCTGTGACGAGGGTTGTAGGCTTCCGTTTTATGGCCATAAATACAAACTAAAACCTCATATTTGTTTGTACAGGATACAGCCAGGCCCCTTTCTGTTAGGCCTTGCATATTAGAGTTTCTGTCCCTGCATGATACACAGGTGGGGTACGACTTGGCAGCCCACCTGATCTAACAGTATTGGCGTCACTTAATAAGCTGCAGGCTTGTGACTGTGTTAAGCTGCGTTCACACATCAGTTTTTGGCTATCAGGCGCAATCCGGCAAAAACATGAAAAAACGGATCCGGCGTCTGTTGCCGCCAGATCCGTTTTTTCTCCCATAGACTTTCATTAGCGCCGGATTGTGCCGGATGGCCTTGTGTTTCATCCGGTTTTTGCCAAATCTGGCAAAATTTGCTTGTCCGGCGGCCGGACAAAACGCTGAAGTGAACCTTTTTTGATGTCCGGCAAAAAAAACCGGATCGCGCCAGATCCGGCGCCGTACGGCGTGTTTTATAATGGAAGCTTATGGACGCCGGATCCGTCGCCATCCGTTATATGCCGGAATCCGGCGCTGGTTTCCGTTTTTTTGAACTGAGCAAGCTCAGTATCAGAACGGCTCCATCAAAAAACTGAAGGAACTGATGGAAAAAACTGATGCAACTGATCCGTTTTTTCGACAGATCCGTTGCATTAGTTTTTTCACCAGATTGTGCCTGATGGCAAAAAAACTGATGTGTGAACTTAGCCTTATCTGCATGTGTGAACAGCGCTCTATGCAAGCCATCAGTGTGCAGTTTTATCATCTAGCAATCGCCCCCTCCATTGTTTGGAAGTGTGAGTGTGATTTGCTCCTCCTGCACCTGTGATGCCTCAACTTAGTGGGGGCTTAGCTGTATCCTGGGAGAGTATTCGTTTTTGGCCTGGGCGATGCACACACTGCAGCCCATCTTTGCTGTAAGGCTAGGTTCACACTTCCGTTGTTTTGCTTCTGTCAGGTCCGTTGTTGTGATACAACGACGGATCTGTTGTTTTTGAGATGTCAACTAACGCAACAGATGTGTTTTTCACAGGATTCCAATCACAGGAATCCTGTGAAAAAACGGATCCGTCGCGTCCGTTACATCTGCTGTGCGTCCGTTCTTTCACGGATCCTTCGTGATCCGTTTGTGTTTGGGACAGCCCAATGGGTGTGCCAAACATGCTGGGCATGCTCAGTAGAGCACGATGGAATCCAGCACCATAGACATTCATTATAGCTTGTGACGGATTGTGACGGAATCCTGCGGAGTCCGTTTTTTTTGGCGCTCCAAAAAACGTTACATTCAGCGTTGCTCCCGCCTGATGGTCAGTCACTAAACGACTGACCCGTTCGCAGCGGATGCCACGCTGGGCCATCAGTCACAATCCGTTGCTAATAGCATTTTGCAGGATACCGTAATTCCTCAAGGTGACTGATTGTGACTGATGCAAAACAACAGAAGTGTGAACCTAGCCTTAGTAATTCTTAATTTTTGGAGGATATTTATTCCTCTGTTGTTGCTATTTTTAACATTGTAATGTGCAGAAGCTTTGCCCAAAAAAAATTTCTCATACGATAAATCACTGATGGTGAAAATGGTCCCTCGGATCAAACAAAGAACCATCGGTAACTCAATTGTTCTGTGGATATAGAATATCATTGTTCTGGGCAGCACATATCTTGTCTATAAAAGACGATGTGCTGATGAGAGTGATTATTTTTAGACACGCTTAAAAATAATTTAATCTAATTAATGAACCTTTTGCCGGTTCATCAGGAGATTGGACGCCTGTTTACACCTCGATTATCAGGAAATGAGCGTTTCTAGCAATGTTAGTTCACGATAATCATCCAGTGTAAAACTATGTCGAATGTGCCTTCTCAATGTATTCCCACTGCAGATAGGGAATGAATCCATAAACCCCAAAAGACCTGACAAATAGTAAAATTACCCCCTTTTATTTTTAATTTAAACCAATACCTCATTTCAAAAAGTAGGATGATTTGAATATTTATATGTACTTTTCTTTTCTTAAACCTTTATACAAGACATTGTTATAGCTTCTTTATAAGCGCACAAGGATGGTATACAATGGGGCCTTCTTTATGAGCCCGTCTACCATGGCAAACTATCAGCATTTTCGTGATCGTGTGTTCAGCCTCTGAGTAACCGCTTAGATGCAGCAGTTTCTAATGACTGTGGCATCTAAACAGGTTAAACTAATCTGTGACTATTGAATTTATAGGTGAGGTTTTTTTTTTTGTATGATATTGCTGATACTCAACTATAATTACTTGTATGGAGCAGCCTCATCTCCATCCACAGAGACTGATGTCAAGCACATAACCCTCATGTTGAGAAGGGGTTAAACATGATGGCCTAGAAATGTAAACCAGATCTACCCGAATTTGGTTCCAATGAAAGCAATAACACAATCGGGGCGGTACATGACTACCTGTGTGTATATACAACAATTAAACCAACAGAGATACTCCTGTTGTTGTCACGGGGTAAATGGAGACAGGACAGGGGCCCCCAGGCTGGCCCTAAGACTGTGACCCTGTGCTGTCCCTTATCCAGAAGGCAGGTTTGATGGTAACCAGGTTCGAGTCCCCAGTATGACCCTAAGTCCTGTCCGAACCCTGATCTTACTCCCTCTCCGAACCACCCTCGGGGTGGGCCGGAAAACTCAAAAACAAAACCCCTAGAAAACAACATGGATAAGGAAGAACAAAAACTCATACACACCGCACTCAAAACACACAGGAGATACATTATGTATACTGGGGAGTAATGAAAAAGGGGAGGAAGTAACGCACAGCAGGGGAATTCTCACACCACTCAGAAGTGCAGCACAGAACATTATATACAGGAAACGCACCAAGACCGGGATCGTTGGAGTAAAAACTGAAGCTATCATCGGCATCTCTTGAAAGTAGGTAGTGCCTTAAATAGGGAAGCAGCAGCTGCACTTAGGTTCTACTCAGCAGTCTACAGGAATTAACTCCTAAAGGGCTGAAGACCAGTGAACCTGACCAGGCGACACCCGGCTCTAGCTGAACAATCCAGAAGCCTCAGGTTGCCTGTCAGACTTTGCAATGTGAACTGAGCCTGACGCCATGGTGTGTGCAGAGCTGAACATAACATGACAGTTGTCCCAATGTATGTTGTCTGTAGTGGTAAATAAGTGTCCTCAATATTATCAGTCTAGCCTTGAAATCTCAATGGCACACATAGCCCAGCCGGTGGCATTCTACTTGGAGAATCTCAGGTTGAAATAACGACTCTTTAAGTGTGCAGTCACCCACTATTAGCTAAAAACCTCCCTACAACGCGTTTCTAAGAGAAAGAGGATGTAATGTCTAGGGATGATGGAATATCACAAATATTCGGCAATATTCGGCTTCGCGAATGACCGCCGAATAGGTCGCCGCTATGTGAATATTCGATGCGCAATGTAAGTCTATGAGAAGCCCGAATAGTTGCTATAGTCGAATAGTGGCGACCTATTCGGCAAATATGGGCGTTGCCGAAAATTTGAGGTATTCGATCATCCCTAGTAATGTCCAAAACGCGTTGGTTAACAGAAAATTAAACCATGTACGGACAACAGGGTCCAAGAAGAAGCATCTGCTTGGCGCAAAACGGCTGTTGTCCGTACATAGCAGGATGCCATTCGCTACCACGCTGCTATTTTTAATTACTTTGAAATAAAGTCTACTGAATTTTATTTTTTATTATTTTATTTCTAATAATAAATATTTATAAAGCGCCAATTTATTCTGCGTCACTTTTACATTCGGAGCATACATTGAATGTAGCCCCAAGACGTGATGTTCACACAGACATTTCCATACATTAGGATGGGTGTGGACATTGCATTCCTATCGCTATCTGTACCTGCGAGCCACACAAGTCATAACAGGCGCTGCCAGTAATCTATTATGTAAGGTGTCCGGATTCAGGCTGACTGAGAAGAATGTGATCCGGTTCCAACTTTGGGAGCGCGCGCGGAGGACGTGTCCCTCCAAGCATTGACATGACCTCAAGTTCTTCATGTACCATTTGTCTGCATAGGAGAAGACTCCGGTGTCTTCTTACAAAGCAAATGCTCACTGTCTGCCTGTAAATAGGAGTACAATCCTTTTACCAGCAGCCTTTATTCTACGGATTACAAGAGGACAGTATTATAGCAAAGAGTAAAGTGTAACTTTTATTGACTGAGATAAATGTCGACCTTGGTAACACAAGTGTGTAATAGGCTGATATAGTCTCCAGAGAGCGGTATTATATGTCATAGATCGTGGTATTCTGTAATAAAGGGACACAAGCTGCGGCTTATCATCTGCGGTGGAGCTGATCGTACCAGGGTGCCATGCCAAGGACATCGACAGGGCGCCAGACTCAGTTTTAGGGTGTTTCCTACCACTATAATAACGTGTTTTTCCAAAAATAAGACCGGGTCTCATTATTTTCATTTAACAAAAAAGAGCTAGGGTTTATTTTTGGGGGAGGGATTATTTTTTTCCCATGAACAATAATCACACATTTATTCTTAAATTTACCTTGAAGGTCCAGCTTCAGTTTGAAAGTGTATAGCCAGCTTCAGCTTGAAATTGTATGGCCAGCTTCAGTTTGAAATTGTATGGCCAGCTTCAGCTTGAAAGAGTATGGCCAGCTTCAGCTTGAAAGAGTATGGCCAGCTTCAGCTTGAAGGTGTGTGTTCAGCTCAGCTTCAGCTTGAAATTGTACGGCCAGCTTCAGCTTGATGTTGTACGGCCAGCTTCAGCTTGAGGGTGTACAGCCAGCTTCAGCTTGATGTTGTACGGCCAGCTTCAGCTTGAAAGTGTACAGCCAGCTTCAGCTTGAAGGTGTACGGCCAACTTGAGCTTGAAGGTGTACGGCCAACTTCAGCTTGAAGGTGTACGGCCAACTTGAGCTTGAAGGTGTACGGCCAACTTGAGCTTGAAGGTGTACGGCCAGCTATAGCTTGAAGGTGTACGGCCAGCTTCAGCTTTAAGGTGTACGGCCAGCTTCAGCTTGATGTTGTATGGCCAGCTTCAGCTTGAAGGTGTACAGCGAGCTTCAGCTTGATGTTGTACGGCCAGCTTCAGCTTGAAGGTGAACGGCCAGCTTCAGCTTGAAGGTGTACGGCCAGCTTCAGCTTGCAGGTGTACGGCCAACTTGAGCTTGAAGGTGTACGGCCAACTTGAGCTTGAAGGTGTACGGCCAGCTATAGCTTGAAGGTGTACGGCCAGCTTCAGCTTGAAGGTGTACGGCCAGCTTCAGCTTGAAGGTGTACGGCCAATTTGAGCTTTAAGGTGTACGGTCAACTTGAGCTTGAAGGTGTACGGCCAGCTATAGCTTGAAGGTGTACGGCCAACTTCAGCTTGAAGGTGTACGGCCAGCTTCAGCTTGAAGGTGTATGGCCAACTTGAGCTTGAAGGTGTACGGCCAACTTGAGCTTGAAGGTGTATGGCCAACTTGAGCTTGAAGGTGTACGGCCAGCTATAGCTTGAAGGTGTACGGCCAGCTTCAGCTTTAAGGTGTACGGCCAGCTTCAGCTTGATGTTGTATGGCCAGCTTCAGCTTGAAGGTGTACAGCGAGCTTCAGCTTGATGTTGTACGGCCAGCTTCAGCTTGAAGGTGTACGGCTAGCTTCAGCTTGAAGGTGTACGGCCAGCTTCAGCTTGCAGGTGTACGGCCAACTTGAGCTTGAAGGTGTACGGCCAACTTGAGCTTGAAGGTGTACGGCCAGCTATAGCTTGAAGGTGTACGGCCAGCTTCAGCTTGAAGGTGTACGGCCAGCTTCAGCTTGAAGGTGTACGGCCAATTTGAGCTTTAAGGTGTACGGTCAACTTGAGCTTGAAGGTGTACGGCCAGCTATAGCTTGAAGGTGTACGGCCAACTTCAGCTTGAAGGTGTACGGCCAGCTTCAGCTTGAAGGTGTATGGCCAACTTGAGCTTGAAGGTGTACGGCCAACTTGAGCTTGAAGGTGTATGGCCAACTTCAGATTGAAGGTGTACGGCCAGCTATAGCTTGAAGGTGTACGGCCAGCTTCAGCTTGAAGGTGTACGGCCAGCTTCAGCTTGATGTTGTATGGCCAGCTTCAACTTGAAGGTGTACGGCCAGCTTCAGCTTGATGTTGTACGGCCAGCTTCAGCTTGAAGGTGTACGGCCAACTTCAGCTTGAAGGTGTACGGCCAGCTTCAGCTTGAAGGTGTACGGCCAGCTTCAGCTTGAAGGTGTACGGCCAACTTGAGCTTGAAGGTGTACGGCCAACTTCAGCTTGAAGGTGTACGGCCAACTTGAGCTTGAAGGTGTACGGCCAACTTGAGCTTGAAGGTGTACGGCCAGCTATAGCTTGAAGGTGTACGGCCAGCTATAGCTTGAAGGTGTACAGCCAGCTTCAGCTTGAAGGTGTACGGCCAGCTTCAGCTTGAAGGTGTACGGCCAATTTGAGCTTTAAGGTGTACAGTCAACTTGAGCTTGAAGGTGTACGGCCAGCTATAGCTTGAAGGTGTACGGCCAACTTCAGCTTGAAGGTGTACGTGCCAGCTTCAGCTTGAAGGTGTATGGCCAACTTGAGCTTGAAGGTGTACGGCCAACTTGAGCTTGAAGGTGTATGGCCAACTTCAGATTGAAGGTGTACGGCCAGCTTCAGCTTGATGTTGTACGGCCAGCTTCAACTTGAAGGTGTACGGCCAGCTTCAACTTGAAGGTGTACGGCCAGCTTCAGCTTGATGTACGGCCAGCTTCAGCTTGAAGGTGTACGGCCAACTTGAGCTTGAAGGTGTACGGCCAACTTGAGCTTGAAGGTGTACGGCCAACTTGAGCTTGAAGGTGTACGGCCAACTTGAGCTTGAAGGTGTACGGCCAACTTGAGCTTGAAAATGTACGGCCAGCTATAGCTTGAAGGTGTACGGCCAGCTTCAGCTTGAAGGTGTACGGCCAGCTTCAGCTTGATGTTGTATGGCCAGCTATAGCTTGAAGGTGTACGGCCAACTTCAGCTTGAAGGTGTACGGCCAGCTTCAGCTTGAAGGTGTACAGCTAACTCGAGCTTGAAGGTGTACGGCCAACTTGAGCTTGAAGGTGTACAGCCAACTTCAGCTTGAACGTGTACGGCCAGCTATAGCTTGAAGGTGTACGGCCAGCTTCAGCTTGAAGGTGTATGGCCAACTTCAGCTTGAAGGTGTACGGCAGGCTTCAGCTTGAAGGTGTACGGCCAGCTTCAGCTTGAAGGTGTACGGCCAGCTTCAGCTTGAAGGTGTACAGCCACACAGTGGCCAAAGATAGACATGGTTAGGTTCAAAATCTGTTTGCCTACACTATGCTGCTTTCAGATGAAGTAGCAAAAACCTGGTGACATATACTCTTTAAAGCACCACTCCAGCAGTAAAATAAGAAAATGCTGGAATGGTGCTTTAAGCCAATTGTGAGGGAAAACAACCTCAGGAGGCAGTGGCTTGATTAATGCTCTGCCAAACCTAGAGCTCTTGTACTGCCCCGCGCTTGGCTGTAGCCAAGCCGCTCGGATCCGCGCTCGTGTGTCGGTGGCTCGAGCGTCTCCGGACCGGGGGTCACGTCGCTCTAAAAGGGCATTGAGAGGGGTTTTTGGATTAGATTAGAGTTCGTGACGCCACCCACGGGTTGTTGTGAATGTAGGCACCACCGCTGCCGGTTACTGGGCACCCCGGGGGAGATGTTGGGGGGCAGCTGGTGATGTTAACCCCTCCGTGGGCAGGGGGTGGTGCCCCCGGGACCCGGTTTATGGGGTGCAGTGTTGGTGCGTGGCCCGCGAGCCCAGTAGTATTCACTCTGACAAACACACAGGAGTCTCTGGTAAACCAAACGGAGGATGGTCGGTGCCCGCAGCCGGTTGCTTCGGTCCCCAAAACGGTTGTTGGTGTCCGTCTTCTCCTGCACCTGTTTTGTAGAATTGGACAACCGCGCTTCAGCGACGGGAGTCCCGCTCCCCGGCATGTACGTCGGGAGAGCCCGTTGCCCACAGGCGCTGGCCCGTTGGATCTCTTGGCCCTTTGCGGTGGCTTATTATCTGGAATCGGTGGGCTGTTGCCTTCTTTCGGGACTTTGGGTGGGAAAGGACCTAGAGTCCAGACCTCAATCAGTTAATTAACGGGGCCTGGTAGATTCTGGACCGCGTTTCAGGGTTTGAGTACCCCCACTTGTGCTCCGGTTTCCAGCTGGTTCCCCAGTTCGGTACCGGCGGGCCACTACCCTGTCCTGGCTACCTACGGTTCCACCGGGTTGTCTTCCCGGCTCCTGCAGACGTCCACCACTGTCTGCCTCCTAGCCAAGGTGCCCGGGCGGCTACCCAGGACACAGACAGGTTTTACTCTTCGTAACTCTTCTCCGAAAACTTATCTCAACGTGTTTTCCTGCCTGTGGGCATGTGAACTCCTGGGGGGGTGGCCAACCGCCTGGCTCCGCTCCCATGGTGTGGACATGAAACCCAGAGGGCGGTGACCAGGGTTTAATAGGTTGGCTGCTGTCACCTTATTTGGGGATGGGTGTAGTGCAAGGGTCTAACTGTGACTACCTGGCTAGTCCAGGGCGTCACACTCTTAATGCCAATTACTCAAGAATTCAGCAACAGATAAAAAATATAGATCTGAAGGTGTCATTCAATTTTAGATTTCAAAGACCTTTATGTCCATCCATGTATGCAGTTTGGAGGAGTTGACCTTACTGAGATATCCCTTTAACTCCGCTTTTCAACTCTGACATTAAATCTGGAGGTAACCTGGATGAGAATTGTTCTGCGGAATGTGCCTGTTATTCTATAGAATTCTCTGATCTGTCATTAATTTTTGCAAAAATGTTGTTTTTCTTTTTGTCTTTTGTCCTTAGACAACCCTGCTATAATATACTAAATAAAATTATAAATGCAACACCTCTGCAATAATCATGCTCCATTCAGCATCTTGGTATGCTGCACCTGTGAGGTGGATGGATCACCTCTGCAGAGAAGTGATCACTAAGGCCTCCTTCACACATCTGTGTGAAAAAAGCATGTTTTGCACCATCTGTGTGGGTTATCCATCTTCCTTCCGTATGTTCATGTGACATTCGTGTGACAGGTACTGGAAACAAACGCACTATACTGAAATTAATGGATAGCGTTTCATTTCATTCAAATGTGGATGCATATTTTGCACTGACTGATGCCCCCTGAGCCTGGAGGACAGCTTAATTTCTTTGAAAACTGACTGGGGCGGCTTATCCACCATCTGGACTATCCTATGTTATAATCTTTCATCAATTTTCTCTGACATCCAGAGAGATGAGCTACAATGCCATCGGTTGGAAACTTCAAGATTATGTTGCACACTGTGGACAAAGGAACATCAAGATCTGTGGAGATGGACTTGGAACCTTGAGATTGCTGATATTTTTCAACAATTTAGGTTCTCAAGTCCTCAGACCATTCTCTTCTCCTCTTTCTGTTCTCCATGCTTAGTGTGGCACACACAGATGCACAATGCAAAGATTGAGACAACTTCTCCCCTTTTTATCTGGTTTCAGGTGTGGTTTCCATATTGCCCACACCTGTTACTTGCCATAGGTGAGTTTTAATGAGCATCACATGCTTGAAACAAAGTTGTTTACCCACAATTTTTGAAAGGTGCCAACAATTTTGTCTTGTCCATTATTGCGATTTTGCATAAAATTATATCTAATTTGCTTTTTTTTGTGTGTGTTATTCCAATACACACAATGGAAATAAACATGTGTATAACAAAACACGTGTAATTGCAATAATTTTCTGGGAGAAATACTTTATTTTCTAGAGCAGTTTCAAGGGTGCCAACACCTTCAGCATTGACTGTTTGGTGTGGAACTACTGTTTATGTGCACGGCAAGGCTTGGAAGGGAAGGACCATTTGATTTTTCTGAGTATCAAATGTTTTCCACAAAAATGTTGTTTTAGCCTTAGGTTTGTCATTTTCAGAAGGGACAAATTGTTGTGAAATGTACACCGATACCCAATATGTGGTTGGAAACTACAGTTTGAGGTCCAAAAGGAAGTAGTGCTGTTTTGGAAGTTTTGCTACCATGGTTTTTAGGCCCCGTGTTGAATATTCCTTGCTCTTTGGATGCAAAAAGAACAGAAATCCCCCACAAATAACTCTACTTTAGAAATTTTAGCCCTCAAGGAATTAATTTAGAGGTGTATTGAGAATTTTTAACCCGGAGGTACTTCGCAGAATTGTAAAACATTGGGCTACGGAAATGAAACATTACACCTTTTTCCCACAAAAATGTAGTTTTAACCGCAAGTTTTCGGTAACTATTTGTTACGTCACCACTGGAGTCCGCTGCAGCGACTTCTACTCCGATCGCCAGGCGACGCCGTGTTCCTGCTGTGGATGGTGCTGGTGATGGGAGAGGAGTCGATGCCAGCGGCACCGGTGGGCGCAGGCTCCGATCATCCACTGGGCTGGGTTATCTTGGGATCTGCAGTACCACTGGCTCACTATAGGAGGCGTGTGTCTTCCAGCGGAAGTTGCCAGCGTTCAGCTACAGCCAATGGGAAGACACCACACCCTTCTTAATTCCCCTCCTGTCTGCTGACCACTGCCAGAGATAGTTCTGATTTCCTGGCTCCTGGTCCGCCTTATTCTTTTTAGTGATTCCTGTGTGCTGACTTCGGCGTGTTTTCTGACTACCCTCCTGCCTACTGTTTTTTTACCTCTCTGCCCGATCCGGATTTGACCTCTGCTCCGTTTTTTGAGTACGTCCTTGCCTGACGATTCTCTTCCTGTTCTGCTATTCCTGGTTTGACCCTGCCTGGCGATTACTCTTATCGGACTGCAGCCTTCCACAGGTAGTGATCTCCAGGGCCCTGTGTAATTCCAAATCCCTGTATAGGGGTTAAAGGGTTTCATGGGTTCTGGGGGTCCTGTTTGGTGAGTGGCTTCCCTCTAGCCTGTCCATTACATCCCATCTGAGTCTGTGGATCCAGGCAGGCGTTACACTATTTTTCAGAGTGCAAAGCTCAGAAGGGAAGGAGCACCATATCATAGTGCAGATATCTCTGTTATGGTTTGAGGGTACAATGTCACATTACCAGGTGCCAGAACAACAGAACCCCCCCAAGTGACCCCACTTTGCAAATTAATTTATATAGGGAGGCAGGATACATATTAACCCTCCAAGTGTTCCACAGAATTTTAAACCATTGGGCAATGAAGAAAAACAATTACATTTTATCACTAAAATGTTGTTTTAGTCTCAGATTTTACATTTTCACAAGAGGAAATAGGTAAATATGGCCCCATAGTTTGTTACGCAATGTCTCCTGAACATGTGACTGTTTAACACAGCTCAGGGGGAAGAATTGACATTTGATTTTTTGAGTGCAGATTTTTCTAAAATAGTTTGCAGACTCCATTTATAGACCCCCCAAGTGCAAGAACAGCAGAATCCCACCACAAGTAACCCCTTTTTGGTAATTTAACCCCTCTGGGAATTCATAATATAGGTGTCATGAAGATTTTTCTTCATTGATGTCTTCCACAAATATGCACACATTGGGTTTGCAGCATGAAATTGCAAAATTTGCATTGTACATTGTAGTGCCCAGTACATTGAGCCCAACTCGTGCTTCTGGAGACATGTATCCTGTATATTAAGTGGACTCTCGCCTCAATAGTAATGCCAAACATGTGGATGCTAACTGCAGTTTAGGCACAGTGTGGGGCTAAAAAGAAGGGGAAGAAGAAGGGGTAATTGGATTTGGAAGTTGATGCTTCAATAGATTTCTTTTGGGGAGCCATGACACTTTTCTAGAGACTTATTACTACCAGTAATGTGGAAACTCCTTATATTTCTGTTAACTGATGCCGGATCTGAGTGGAGCTTGTTTTTTTGTGGGTTGTATTGATGCTTTTATTGGTGGCATTTCAGGGAACATAACATTTTGGATTACGTTTAAGGTTTGGTTCATATTTATCCTATGCTTTATAGTGAGAACTTCCATAGATGTTTCTATCAATATCCAAAATATCGTGATTCAGATTAAGCCCCTGATCATACACTATATTCAGGCAGCAGAATTACTCTGGATTCTGGCCTCTGTTCAGCGATGTCCATCTTTTCAGTTGTGGCCAACCATTCATTTGTGCATGTGTTACGGGGTATGTACCAAAGGAACAGGGGCTCCTAGGATGACCCTAAGACTGGGGATTTTGCGCTGTCCCTTATCTCGAAGGTAGGCCCAATGGTAGCCAGGTTCGAGCCCCCAGCATGACCCTGTCTCCTGTCTGAGCCCTGATACTACATCTCCCACCCAGGGAGCAGGCCGGAAACCCAGAAATGAAAACCCCACAAATAAGCACAGATAAGGGTAAATGAAAACTTGTGCATACAGCACACAAACACAAAGGAGACACAGTATGTGAAAAGGGGAGTAACGCAAAAGGGGTAGGAAATAAACACACAATGGGAGAACTCACACACTACACATAACCGCAACTTATAGGTCACTAAAGGACTGGATAATCACAAGAACCGAGATAGCAGAAGCTATATCCGGCACTCAGCCTCAGAGACAAAGGTTGCTGAGGATGGTAATCAGCATCCCGAGCTCCCAGCAGATGATCCCAAACCAGCAGGAATTAACTCCTGTAGTACTAGAGAACAGTGAAGCCAGACCCAGCCGATGCCCATGACAGGCTGTGCAACTAAGGGAATCCATGCTGTTTGTTGGACTCTGCAGAGTGACTAGAGTCCGACGCCGTCATGACACCTAGCGAGTGCAACGCCGAACACCGCACGACAGCAAGAATAAAAAGTCAGGCACCACCAGATCATAGTCTAGGAGGTTCTGTCTGAATCAGGTATTTTGGAGATTTCCACATAAAACCCCATATAGCGCTCAGCATAGAGCGCAGGATAAATGTAAGCAAAGCCTTACTGCGATCTTTGGAAGGCAGAATGAGTAAATCAATAAAATTTCACAAATTGATTTTATATATTTTTTACACTATTCACCGTCCGGTATAGGTGATTAGGCGGCTTAATTCTTTGGGTCTGTAAGACTACACAGATTTTTATTATTGTTTTTTTTTGGTTTCGCTATTATCACACACTAAAAAACTCATTTTTCCCAAAAACGTTTTTGTATCACCCTACTTTGATAAATATACATTTTCTACCAACATGTCATGTGAGGGATTGTTTTTTTTGCTAGATGAGTTTTTTTAGTACCATTTACAGGTACATACCATATTTTTCATCACTTTTTTTGTAATTAAAAACAGCAATTTAGGAAATGTTTTCTTTTTTTTATGCCCATAGTCTGAGAGCTCTAGCTTTTTTATTTTTCTGCTGATGAGGGTGAATAGGGGGCTTGTTTTTTGCGGGACAAGGTAATGTTTTGAGAAATACCATGAAACAACATAGTTTTTTCTATATTTTTTATGTTGTTCACTGTAGTGGTTAAATAGTATACCACATAGGTGTTTTTTTTGTTTATTTTTACATAAATATGTGCATTTATTTGCATAATATTTTTTACAATTTTTTCGCTTTTATTTTGTGGATTTTTTTATATTTTTTTATAAATATTTCTCCAAAAAACATGAACTTTTATTTATGTGGTTGCTCAAGGGGACTTAATTTTTTATTTGTCTCTCATCTTGTTTAATTCATTGCAATACACACGTAATGCAATGCATTAAGAGATGTCAGTGTGCCTTTTAGACATGGTTTCTAGCATAGTCTAACAGGCCACTGTAACTGGCAGAGCCAGACGTCATTCTTCTGACTTACGGCCACCATGATGACCATCACTACTCCACAATCATGTTGCAGGGTTGCCAATGGGGTAAGAGATGGAGATCCCTCCTTCTCACAAGTTTTTAAATGCCACAATCATGGCATCTGGAGGCACAGGAGCTTGGCTATCACTAATCAGGTGACCTATGGATGGTCTCTGTGCCGTCCATTTTTTTTTGTTTTTATTTATAGCACCCATTTACTTGAATTGGCGAGTCTTGGCTGATATGCGTGGCCGAGGAAAAACTTGCAGATGAACACCACCTCACTGAATAACACTGGTGCGAGTGCAATGTGACTTTTTTCTTTTTCACATTGCACTAGTCCGTTTTATTACGTTAAACAAAAAAAAAAGGGTTTTTTTTTGTTTTTTTAGTCATTATTTTTCCTAAAAAAAAATGTACTAAAAGTGCTCAAAATCGTCAAATTTGTATCAATATGACATAACATAATTAACATATTTTCCAAATTGTAAAACGTACTTTTTCCCCCAAAACTGGGGGTAAAATGGGGGTGCGTCTTACAAAATGGATATGGCTTACCGGGGTGGCAGTGGTGGAGCGGCTCATAGGAGGCAGGGTCACAGTAAGGGCTTGGGGGTGTCGCAGAGGGCGCCATTGATCTGGGGTTGGGCTGTGGGGTGTCACTGCAGTGTAGCGCCTCAGAAGGGTCATAGGACGGGGTGTCTCGGCGGCGGGTGTATTGAATCCATTAATTCGCCCGCGGTTGACGTGATGGACTTCAAGAAAATGGCCGCAGAGGTGGCATGTGCGCAGATTAACGTGATATACTTCAAGAAAATGGCTGTGGAGTCCTATCTGCGCATGCGCCGCCTCTACAGTCATTTTCTTGAAGTCCATCGCGTCAACTGCAGGTGAGTCAAAGGAGCCTGCAGTCAGATCATTGGCACCCAGTCCTGTGACCCTCCACCCTGTGACCCTCCATCCTGTGACCCTCCATCCTGTGACCCTCCATCCTGTGACCCTCCATCCTGTGACCCTCCTGAGTTGCTCCACTGCAGTGACACCCCCGCAGCCTGGTCGCAGATCAATGGCGCCCGCCACCGCTAGACCCCCGAGCCCACAGTATCGCTGACCCTCCTGAACCACAACACCCCCCCTCCTCTGAGCCCGCAGCATCGCTGACCCTGCCTTCTTTGACCTTCCTGAGCTGCTCCACCACCGCCGCTCCCCCTGGGGAGATATTATAAGATGCACTAGGATTATAACACAGACCCTAATTTTAACATTAAAAATTAATATTTTCCATTGACCTCCTCTAAATTTGGGATGTGTCTTATGATCCGATGCGTCTTATAAAACAAAAAATATGGTAAGTTATTTCTCTTGGAAAAAACATAAGTGCAAAAACAAAAAAAAAAGAGAGAAATCAATGGGTGCTGCTGGGTTAATAAAGATTTATATGATTGAAGTAGAATTTGGACGGCGGCCATGATGGGAATAGAACAATGTAAGTGATTGTAGATTGGCTGGCTCCTGCTTCACTGCACTTCCCTGAACGGCCGCATTGTCACCAGCCCTGATGTCTCAGAGCCCCGGCGGTGACTGCATCCTACATCCGGGACACCTGACCATCAGTATCGGGGACAGTGCACACCTCACGTGTTAGTCACAGCCTCTCAGATCCTCCTCACCTTCCTGACACTCCTTCACCACAGACCAGAGAAATGAAGAATCATGCTGATTTCATCCCTGTGTCATTAACCTCTTCGTTTCTCCAAGGACAGAGCGACATAATTGTCTGTTATCAGCTTCGATGTATACACATATTGGTATCAGCTGCTTCTCATCCGCCAGCTGCTGCCATGTCTGAGTGTTTAGATATGTCCATATAGAAGAGATAACCGGTACAAAGCAGTGACTATAGACATTAGCAAATAGCTATAAAGCCCTACCCATTAGAGGGATCTACGGACCGTATAAATTAACCCCTATGTACTTGATCATTGTGAGTTTGGTTTGGGTTTTACAGCTCCGACACCTGCCAACTGCCAGAGCCAAGGTCTTTTGTCCCATCCTCGTCTGGCAGAAAGACCCTTCACTCATTTCCTCCTGGTCAGAAGGAATTGAATGGATCAGCAATGTGATCTTATTTCTTATCATTCCATTCAAAGTCTATGCCACTGAATACATATGCCCTGATGAAGTGCGATAGCGAAACCCACATAGTACTGGGGTGAGGGGGCAGGTTTCCTGGTATCTATACAACTTGGTCACTATTGGTTCAACCCTGCGATTGGTATTTATTAGTGATGAGCGAGCACTACCATGCTCAGATGCCCGGTACTCATAATACTCCTGTACCGAGTATAATTTAAGTCAATGGGGAGCTCAAGCATTTTTCCAGATATCTTCGTGAAAAATACTCTAGTTTCATCATTGACTTACATTATACTCGGTAGACAAGTTGAGTCCATCGGAGCATCCGACCTGCTTGTTACAAGTACCGAGCATCCAAGCATGGTAGTGCTCGCTCATCACTAGTTACGAGTACCAAGCACCCGAGCATGGTAGTGCTCGCTCAACACTAGTTACGAGTACTGAGCACCCAAGCATGGTAGTGTGACGCGCCTGGACTATCAGGTCGTCACAGGGTACTGCACAAGCTGCCCTTCCGTGCGGTATTCCACCTCCCTCTTGGTTCTGGGTCCCTAACTAAATGGTGCTGCCTCCAGCAGCAAATCAAATCCTAGATACACCCTGCACCACACCCACCAGTTACATCAGTGGACGGCTTGAGTGGAATAGAGTCGCCCACCTAGGGGGGTCAGGAAGGGGAGGTCAGGAGTGTAGTCAGTAATCAATGAGAAAGTTACTCTCGAGCTGTGAGGAGCTTAGAGGAGGTCGGGAGCGGTGGCTCCAGAAAGGAAGCTGTCTAGGTTGCAGACGGTGGTCTGGGCCTACAGGAGTCGGCCCCCGTTCGCAGGGGATCGTGGCAAGGTGCTCAGACCTGTCGAGGAGGACAGCCGGCAGCCTTGCACCATCACCGGTCCAGGACCGAAGGCACGACGGGGTACATGGACCCGAGGTTGGGGAGTAGCTTCAGGCAACCTGACAACTTACCTGAGGAGAACCGAGTCTTCACGATCTGTTCCCACCCGCTCCAGAATCGGGGTGTGATGCCCTGACAAAATCAGGGTGTCACAGATGACCGCACCCCTCTTCCAGGTGCAGGGTTCCCTCCTCCTTGACTCTCCATCACAACCCCATATCTAGGTACACAACATCAGCCAGCAAAGCCTAGTCACCCCCCATGACAAATAGGAACACACCAGTGGGTGGGGCCAAGTGAATGGTGATGCCCATCTAGGGGTTCTGAGGTGTAATGGGAGGGAACAAGATACTTCAGTGAGAGACAGAGAAGTGAGAGGAGTGTGAAGTGATAGGGTAGTCAGGGGTTGGAGCTCCTGGACTACCGGACTACTGACAAACTGACTAGGTGGCAGTCGGCAGACAGGGCAACAGGCGATGGAGATCCGGTCGCGGGAGACCTTAAGTGGACCGGGGCAGGGTTGTAGCCTGCCGGTATTGACAGCGGGAATCCGGTCCGGAGGCCGTGCACGACAAGGTACCTGGACCCTAGAGCAAGGACAGCTTCACGCACCTTACTAATTGACCAGCCGGGGACAAGATTTCAGGTCTTGTCCCACAGGAGGCCCAGATAGAGTGAGACGGAAGCCCAACGAGGGGCATAGGGCTCCGCAATTGCCTGCTAAGATCCCACGGGTCACTTCTCGCGGGCCACAGCTCCCAACACATAGTATCACCGGGAGTGGACTTCCCCGTTTCATGCGGAGTAGTCACCAACAAGAACACAAACACTAAGTGCAAGAGGAAGGGACCCCTGTTTGCTGTACCAGGGTGTGGGATCCGAACACACCCGCCGGAGGTCACCGGTCACTGGCAATTTGGTTTACCATCTGGACTCTTTGTGAAGTTATTCTATTCGGGAACTGGAGTACACCAATACCACCCGGTCTAACCCTGCAGATTGCACTCCGCAGCACCATCCCACCTGTACTCGGGCCCCGGGACAATACATCCCCTACCCGTGGAGGGGATAACATCTAGCTGCCCCACTCCATCGGTCCCGGGCATCACCTCCAGCGGCAGTGGCGGTGTCACCAACAATCACCGCACACCACGGGTGGCGTCACTGACAAAACCTCCCCTATATAATAGTCCCCTTTTTCACTTGCGGGCAACGGACGGGTGTT
Organism: Anomaloglossus baeobatrachus; assembly: GCF_048569485.1. Taxonomy (NCBI): domain Eukaryota; kingdom Metazoa; phylum Chordata; class Amphibia; order Anura; family Aromobatidae; genus Anomaloglossus; species Anomaloglossus baeobatrachus. Next base: position 644,115,031 of record NC_134356.1, on the reverse strand, counting down.
CAGGCCTGGGTCCGGCTTCCCCCCCCAGCCACCGCCACAAACCCGGTTTCGAGTGTCTCAAGCAGCCGCCTGCTGTGGTCTGTCCCCGGCCCGCAACAGGGGCATTAGCAACGAGGGGGATAGGACTTTCCAATCCAAAACGGTCCAGAAAATCCCAAGCGTGAGCCCTGAGAGCAAGCTCCCATACTTAGCCATAGTAGGGAGCGGGGCCTGGCTATTTCCATGCTACCGGGCCATCAAGTTGAAGTAAAACTAAGTGCCAGGAGGCAGGTCACGTTTAACCAGGCAGCACCATTGGGGACGGGACCCAGACGAGCTCCCCTCAGCGGCAGCGGTACCCAGAGACTTGGTTTACCCGGTTGGCAGCGTCTGCTTCCGAACTGAGTGAGTACGAGAGTGACCCCTACATCCCACGGCATTCCCCTCACTGAGTTCCGGGGCATCCCCCCTACGCGTGGAGGGCTACAACACCTGGCTGCGCCACTCCATCACCCCGGGTACTCCCAACGGCAGCGGCGGTATTTCCCAAGTTACTATATCAACTCCCCTGTAAATATTCCCCTCTTCATTTGAGGTGCCGCATGACCCTGGGTCCGGAGACCCTCGAGCCACAGTGATCCTGGATCCGAGCAGCTCAGCTGCTTCCACGGGGGCAGCACAGTAGTGCTTACTCATCACTAGTTTCGAGTACTGAGATCCCGAGTACGGTAGTGCCCGCTCATCACTAGTTACAAGTACAGAGGACCTGAGCATGGTAGTGCCCGCTCATCACTAGTTACAAGTACAGAGGACCTGAGCATGGTAGTGCCCGCTCATCACTAGTTACAAGTACTGAGCACCTGAGCATGGTAGTGCTCGCTCATCACTAGTTACGAGTACAGAGCACATGAGCATGGTAGTGCTCGCATAGCGCCCCTGAATACGTCATGGTGATACAGGAAACTGCATCCTGTACCCCAGGGTGCAGGGCCTACCCCCCATGGTTCCAGGTTCCCATCAACAGTGTCACTGACATCCGCACTACAAATCCCAACCACACCTCACACCAAGGCTGGACAGACACACCAGTGGGTTGGTCAACTTGGAGCTTGGCCGCCCACCTAGGGGTCAGGCAGACTGGTGGGAGGGAGGAAGTGAGTTCAGTGTTAGCCCTCAGAGAGTGAGAAGTAGGGGAGTTGGAGCTCCCAAGGAGGTGACAGTTTGGGTCGCAGACGGTGGTTTGGGACCACAGGAGTCGGGGACCGGTATTAGGAACACTGAACAGGAGTGTAACAGATGCAGTCTAAGAGAACTGTTGGCGCCAGAAAGCCCAGCCACCTTACCAATACCGAGCACGGTGGGGTACAGGACCCTAGATTGGGGAGTAGCTTCAAGTAACCTGATAATTAACATGTGGAGGATAGTCTCTTTATGAACTTTCCCCAAGAGCTCAGAGATTGGAGGCATCAGCACAACACGGGGGATAGGGTTCTCCAAAAATGCACAACCCACTGATATCCCTAGTGCCAGCCACCAAGAGCACAGCTGCCAGCGGGGCCCCGAAAGCTTCAAGCCAAGGGGCCACAACTGTCAAACAATTTGTGCATGGAAGCAGGGCTCCGGACTTACCAAGTGACACTGGTGGAAGCGGGACCTGGACGGGCTCTCCCCGTAGAGACTGCGGTGCCTAGAGACTTTAGTTTACCATCTGTGTGAGTGTCTGCTAAATCTTTTTCTAAATCTTCTGTGTCATTATTATGTTGTCCTAAGGAAGGGGGTAGAGACCCCTGAAACGCGTAGACTTGTTCATGCTTCCTTAATAAAGGACTTGGAAAATTATCCTTTGGATTGAATGGTGATAAGCGCGGCGATGATCCCCGATTTTACTTTAGACGTTTCTAAGCACCTGAGCATGGTAGTGCTCGCTCCTCACTAGTTACGAGTATGGAACACCCGAACATGGAAGTGCCTATATATAATTAGTTACGAGTACCGATCACCCGAGCATGGTAATGACAGGCCCACAACGGACCGTGGGGTGACTAGTTTCCAGGCGGCGGTTCTGGCTCTGGGGCGCCACGGTGGCACGACCCGGTTCTGTGACCCCGGCGGTGTCAATTAAAAGGGGGACGGAGAATTGATGGATGCAGGGGATGGTAGTTCATGACGCCACCTGTGGTATGTGGCAAGTTTGGTGCTGCCACTGCCGGATAGGGACCTCTGGGGCAGATGGTGACGCAGCTGGGATGGTATAGCTCTCCACAGGTATAGCTGGGCCCCAGAGCGGATGGGGGTGGTAATAGTAGTCTATACTGGTGGGCGCAGGAAAATAACGGAGCGACACAGGGGGTGCAATCTCAAGGTGCTTACTCACTGTAGCCGGTTAAACACATGTCACGGACCACCTTTGGAATGCCGGGATTCACTATGATAGGCTCCAGCCGATCCCGGGTAGTTCGGAGGTCAAGTCCAGTGCACCTTTTCAAAGTATACCCTTTACTGGCCGACTGCTGCGATTGCTTCTACCACCTGTGTACCGCCCTGAGAGGGGCCCGGCCGCTTCTTCCGCATGCTCGGGCCGAGCCGCTCGAGGTCTGGGCTCGGGTTGTCGGTGGCACGAGCGCCTCCGGACCGGGGGCCACGTCGCTCTGTTAAGGGGAGAGGCAGTGGGGTGGTGGTGGTGGTGGTGGGACGAGGCGCGCAGCCGGGGAGGGCCGCGCTGTCGTCCTACGGGTCGTGATGCCACCCACGGGTCGTGGTGACGGGATGCACCACCGCTGCGGCTGGATCGAAGGCGGGCTCATCCGGGATCGGTGTTGCGGCCGCAGCCTAGATGTTAGTGTCGCGGGCGGAGGAGGGGACGCTGCGCTCTCCCACTGCTCGGGTCCGGCTGCCGCTGTTGCTGCGGCTGCTGCTGCTCGGTGGTGGCTCGAGCGGTGGGCCGGATCCCGGGGACTCGAGCGGCGTTCCTCGCCCGTGAGTGAAAAGGGGGATTTTTGATTGTGGGGGTTTTTGATTATTGTCCGTGACGCCACCCACGGTTGTGGTGAATTTTGTGACACCACCGCTGCTCTGGACGGGGATCCTGGGAGCGGTGACAGGGAGCAGCTTTGTTGTTATTTCTCCCCTCCGTGGGTAGGGGGTTGGTTGTCCCGGGGCCCGGTGATGGGGGTAGGGATGGATGGCAGGCAGGTTACGGGGCCTGGCGAGGTGCAGGGTCGCAGGGGCAGCGCTGTGCCGCACAGCACGGTGGTACTCACTCAGCCAATGATGAGGACACAGTTCTCGGTAAAACACACGGCTGGATGGACGGGTCCCACAGGCGGCTGCGGTAGTTTTTCCACTGACCCCAGGTTGGTAATGTAAGTCCTTTCCTGCACCTTCTGTACGCTCCTCCTGCGCTCCGGGTTCCAGCCGGCTCCCCGGTTCAGTACCGGTGGGCCACCGCCCAGCCCCGGCTACCTCCGGTTCCACCAGACTGTCTTCCCAGCTCACACAGACGGCCACTACCGTCTGCCTCTCTGCTGCACGAGGGCCCTAGGCTCCAACCTAGGCCCCAGTCTGCGTCTGCCTCTCTGCAGACCTTCTCTCTCTTCCTCTCCTAGACTTGTCTGGACCTGCTTCCAGCCTCAGGCCAGCTAGACTCTTCGGTGGGCGTGCCTATCTGCTTGACTCCGCCCACCTAGTGTGTCTGTCTGAACCCGAGGGAAGGAATCAGGTTTCACTGGGGATGTCTGCTGAGGGTGGGTGTGTGTGTGTGTGTGTGTTGTTACCTATGGCCACTGGCTTGTCCAGGGCGCCACATTCCCCCTTGGTAAAATGCAGACCGTCCGCGGGCTGCACGTCCATCACCGGTTTTATTTTTCTCTTTTAACTGTAAAAGATTAAAACATTAAACACAAGCATTACTTTGCAAACTTCCCACAACGGGAGGCATATCAAACATTAAAACACTTTTAATAATAACAATGGAACATGTCTTTCAGTCACCCACCCAAACAAACCTAGCCTTGGTGCTGCCCCTAAGAAACGGGCAGCACCCCTTGACCCCAGTCCAGGAACAGGCCCAGATTGGTTAACGGGACCGGTACTTCGCTGCCGTTGCGGCCGGTCGGACTGCCGGAGCCGTCGTCATCTCCGTTGCGGCCGGATGGACTGCCGGGGCCGGTGGCAGGGCGGTGACAAAGGTGAGGCCTGGGGACCCCAGGTCTGGGTCCTCCCCCACAGATGCTGCGGGCTCCGCTACCAGTAACAGGGGTAACGGGTCGGTGCATCGCTGCGGCGGCCTCTTCCAGGAACCACAAGCTGGCCGCAGGGTCCTGGCGTCCGTGCCTTTATAGCCGCGGTCTACATCAGACAGACCTTCACCCGCCCCCCTTGGTTCTTTCTACCACTTCCGTTCGTTGGGGGCGGGGCTTCACTTCGCGCCTTCCCTGCTCGGGGAAGATGCTCGAGCGGGAACTTTTCGCGCCCAAGATGGCGGCTTTTCAAATTTTCCGGCCGGACACCTCCGGCGGTAACAAGTCGCACCTCTGCCAGACGGCAGAGCGGTAGGATCCTATTCGTGACGCCAAGTTGTCGCGGGCGGAGGAGGGGACGCTGCGCTCTCCCACTGCTCGGGTCCGGCTGCCGCTGCTGCTGCGGCTGCTGCTGCTCGGTGGTGGCTCGAGCGGTGGGCCGGATCCCGGGGACTCGAGCGGCGTTCCTCGCCCGTGAGTGAAAAGGGGGATTTTTGATTGTGGGGGTTTTTGATTATTGTCCGTGACGCCACCCACGGTTGTGGTGATTTTGGTGACACCACCGCTGCTCTGGACGGGGATCCCGGAAGCGGTGACAGGGAGCAGCTTTGTTGTTATTTCTCCCCTCCGTCGGTAGAGGGTTGGTTGTCCCGGGGCCCGGTGATGGGGGTAGGGATGGATGGCAGGCAGGTTACGGGGCCTGGCGAGGTGCAGGGTCGCAGGGGCAGCGCTGTGCCGCACGGCACGGTGGTACTCACTCAGCCAATGATGAGGACACAGTTCTCGGTAAAACACACGGCTGGATGGACGGGTCCCACAGGCGGCTGCGGTAGTTTTTCCCCTGACCCCAGGTTGGTAATGTAAGTCCTTTCCTGCACCTTCCGTACGCTCCTCCTGCGCTCCAGGTTCCAGCCGGCTCCCCGGTTCAGTACCAGTGGGCCACCGCCCAGCCCCGGCTACCTCTGGTTCCACCAGACTGTCTTCCCGGCTCACACAGACGGCCACTACCGTCTGCCTCTCTGCTGCACCAGGGCCCTAGGCTCCAACCTAGGCCCCAGTCTGCGTCTGCCTCTCTGCAGACCTCCTCTCTCTTCCTCTCCTAGACTTGTCTGGACCTGCTTCCTGCCTCAGGCCAGCTAGACTCTTTGGTGGGCGTGCCTATCTGCTTGACTCCGCCCACCTAGTGTGCCTGTCTGAACCCGAGGGAAGGAATCAGGTTTCACTGGGGATGTCTGCTGAGGGTGGGTGTGTGTGTGTGTTGTTACCTGTGGCCCCTGGCTTGTCCAGGGCGCCACATTAGCCCCTCCGTGGGTAGGGGAGGTGTGTCCCGGAGCCCGGTGGGAGAGGGGGCGCTGGAGATACTGAAGCGCTGGTGTTGTTGTCGGGGTGCAGGGTGCCGTGCTGCGGTGCAGTGTCGTGCCCGGATGGCACTGGTGTACTCACGATTAATTCACACTCAGAGTCACTGGTAAACCAAAGTTCGGGTATTGTCGGGTCCCGCAGCCGGCTGCTCGTGTCCTCTGTGAGGTTGATGGTACTCCTGCAGGCGGCCACCACCGTCTGCCTGCCTGACGTTTTCCAAGGGGCCCAGGCTCCAACCCGGGTCCCTGACAGTTTCTCTCCTTCTCGCCTCCTGTCACTGTCACACTCTAAACTCAACTAAACTGTTCTGTTTGTGTTTCCTGCCTCAGGCCAGTAGTCTCCTCGGTGGGCGTGCCTTTCCGCCTGACTCCGCCCACCTGGTGTGCCCTACTGGCCCTGAGGGAGGCATCAGGTCTCCCTTTTGGGTGACTGGTGTGTGTCCTCACAGGGGGTGGGGGTGTGTGTGTAAGTGGTAGGTGTTATTACCTGTGACCCCTGGGGTCCAGGGCATCACATTGCCCCTTGGTTTAATGCAGACTGCGGGCTGCCCGACCAACTCCGGTTTATTTTTATTTTTCAACTGTAAAAACGGGAAAACGGGAGAACACTTACAATTATAATAACATTTGTACAAACTATGGTTACTGAAGGTCTTCCCATAACGGGAGGCATTTTGCTTTAACGTTGCATAACTTTATTAAACGGAACGGGTTCATGTCCTTCCGCCTTTCCCACCCAAACAACCTAGCCTTGATGCTGCCCCTAAGAAATGGACAGCACCCCTTTTCCCCAGTCCGGAAACAGGAACATGACCAGATCACCCAGGCGGGAACGGGTACGGTGCGGCGCACCTGGCAGTTGTCAAAGGGCTCCCCGGAGGCTGGTCACCGGTCCCGGTGGTGACCGGACCCCAGCCTGCTCTGCTGCGGGTCCTACCTCCAATCTGCCTCTCTGGAGGCTAACGGAACGGGAAGGTATGTTAAATGGGGCAGGTTGGGGCAATATTTACAAGCCCAAAAGTTTTTGGGTGGCCGGCAAGTCCACGGCCTTGTCCATGAGCAGTCACTCACGCAACAGTGGGGAAAACGGGGGTTTCAAACAAGTCCCAACGGGGACGGGTCCTTTTTGTAACATAATCTTCTTACTCCAGTTCTTCCTCCGATGCGAATTCAACCTCCGCCTCAAACATTTCCAGCACGCAACAGGCCTGGTGGGAAAGGGCCATCCGGTATCCATTTCCCCCGCATAGCGGGATGTACGTGGCCGTCGGAGCACTGCCATCAAAGAGACTTTCGTCGGCCTCCTCTGACCCTGAGACCGGCTCTGTATCAGGACCGGAGTCGCTGCTATCAGTCCCCGTTCGGCTAGGCCTCACCTCCCTCTGGGCCGGGTGGGCTGCCGGGGGCATCTCTTTCCCTGCGTCCAGCGGGTTGACGTCAGCTGCTGTAACCTCCAGGCCGGCTGCTCCTTCAGCCACCCCGACCATCGGGCCTTCCGGAGCTGGTGCTTCGGGCCCCGCCGCCATGGCCGGGGGCAGCGGGCCAGGCAGATCAGCAGTGGCGGTTCCCACGGGTGACGGCGGAGACCGTATAAGGGCCATGGGTAAACCGGGTCTCCCAGCCGCAGCGGCCGGTCTCTGCGGGACATGGAGGCGTGGGTCACTCACCAGCTCCTCCAACTCGGCCTCCATCTCGTGCACCCGGGCGATCGCAGCCAGCGCCTCCACCTCTGCGGTCCAGTGCTCCATCAAAAGGTGTATCTGACTCCGGTGGTGCTGACAAATCTCCGCCGTCCTGGCTCTCAGCCATGCCACGGTTCCGGGTGCGGGGTCTGGATCCTCGGGCTGCTCAGATGGGGCGGACATGCTGCTTCTGCACCGACGGGGTCCAGGAACAGAACGGATGCAGGGTCCTGGAGTCCCTGCCTTTTTATGCCTTTTTATCTTCTCGGTTACATCAGGCAGCCTTCTCCCCCGCCTCCCCTTGGTTTTCTCTTTACACTCCTCCTTTGGGGGCGGGGCTTCACTTTCGCGCCTTCACTGCTCGGGGAAGACGACTCGAGTGGGAAACTTTCGCGCCAAGATGGCGGGGGCCACGTCGCTCTGTTAAGGGGAGAGGCAGTGGGGTGGTGGTGGTGGTGGTGGAACGAGGCGCGCAGCCGGGGAGGACCGCGCTGTCGTCCTACAGGTCGTGACGCCACCCATGGGTCGTGGTGATGGGATGCACCACCGCTGCGGCTGGAGTGAAGGCGGGCTCGTCCGGGATCGGTGTGGCGGCCGCAGCCCAGATGTTAGCCCCTCTGTGGGTAGGGGCGGTGTGTCCCAGGGCCCGGTGGGAGAGGGGGCGCTGGAGAAACTGAAGCGCTGGTGTTGTTGTCGGGGTGCAGGGTGCCGTGCTGCGGTGCAGTGTCGTGCCCGGATGGCACTGGTGTACTCACAATTAATTCACACTCAGAGTCACTGGTAAACTAAAAGTTGGGGTATTGTCGGGTCCTGCAGCCGGCTGCTCGTGTCCCCTGTGAGGTTGATGGTGGCCCCTTTCCCGTGCACCTCTGGTTGTATTTTGTTGGGCTCCCCTGCCTGAGCAGTGTTAGCCCAGTCCCCGGCGTGGAGCTGCCGGAGGAGCCCTAAGTTGCCCGTAGGCGCTGGCCCGTCGGATGTTTGGCCCTTGGCGGTGGCGCTCACCCAGTCTCGGTGGGCTTTTGCTTTCTTTCGGGACTTCGGGTGTGGATGAACCCGTGAGGTCCAGCCAGCAATCAGTCAATTTGCCTAAACTCAGTGGCTTCTAAGCTAGGACGGGGTCTGAGTACCCGGTTTGTGGTGCTCCGGCACACGGTTGACTCCCCGGTTCAGAGCCGGCGGGCTCCAACCCTGGCCCGGTCCCTACGGTTCCGCCGGTTACTGTACCAGTACTCCTGCAGGCGGCCACCAACGTCTGCCTGCCTGACGTTTTCCAAGGGGCCCAGGCTCCAACCCGGGTCCCTGACAGTTTCTCTCCTTCTCGCCTCCTGTCACCATCACACTCTAAACTCAACTAAACTGTTCTGTTTGTGTTTCCTGCCTCAGGACAATAGTCTCCTTGGTGGGCGTGCCTTTCCGCCTGACTCCGCCCACCTGGTGTGCCCTACTGGCCCTGAGGGAGGCATCAGGTCTCCCTTTCGGGTGACTTGTGTGTGTCCTCACAGGGGGTGGGGGTGTGTGTGTAAGTGGTAGGTGTTATTACCGGTGACCCTGGGGTCCAGGGCGTCAACACACCTTTGCTCACTGAACCCTGTATCAGTGCCTGTGAACCCTATGGGGTGGCATGAAGCTCTATCCCGTTGGTCCTTGAGGGTCACCTTCCAGTGAATTCGTGTGCGGTGGTAGCTTCGGTGCGTACAGCCACTTCAGCCGCTGGGTTTGCTAGTTGAGCCTGTAGGTTATACTCTCCTAACCTAGGGACCAGTCCCCGTGTTGCAGCCAAGTCCTTCCACATGAAGATTATATGTGGAACAAGGCCACGGAGGTTTAGCTCCCGCGGTCTCTAGGACCTCTTCAGTTGGGGTCCGGGCCAAGCGGTACCTGCTCCAAGCTGTGGGTCTTAGCTCCTCCACTGCTCCTCTCACTGAACTCTACACTTCACATTGTTTTCCCACTTTGTACTGTTGTGTTCCCACTTCTAAGACTCCACACCCCCAGCCTGGCTTCGGGTATAATAATGCCCTTCGCCATGTCTGATGAGGTGTTTGTGAGCCAGGGTGTCGTGCTTCTGTGTGAACCGGTGTTGACCTTCTCCTTACCCAGGATGGAATACCACACCTCTGGCTGAGGTGCAGTACCTCTGTGGTGACTGAAGCCTCAGGGGTGCAATAGTAGTGCTCGCACATCATAAGTTATGAGCACCCGAGCATGGTAGTGCTCACTCATCACTAGTTACAAGTACTGAGCACCCGAGCATGGTAGTGCTCGCTCATCACTAGTTACAAGTACTGAGCACCCAAGCATGGTAGTGCTCACTCATCACTAGTTATGAGTACTGAGCACCTGAGCATGGTAGTGCCCGCTCATCACTAGTTATGAGTACAGAGCACCCGAGCATGGTAGTGCCCACTCATCACTAGTTATGAGTACTGAGCACCTGAGCATGGTAGTGCCCGCTCATCACTAGTTATGAGTACCAAGTGTCGCGGGCAGAGGGGCCGTGCTCGCTACGCTCGGGTCCGGGGCTGCTGCTGCTCGGTGGCTCGAGCGGTGGGCCGGACCCGGGGACTCGAGCAGCGCTCCTTGCCCACGAGTGAAAAGGGGGTGGTTTGTTTTGGGAGATAGTTTGTGACGCCACCCACGGGTTGTGGTGATAAAGGGCACCACCGCTGCTGATGACGGGGATCCTGGGAACAATGCCGGGGAGCAGCTAGGATGTTGGTTCCCCCTCCGTGGGTAGGGGTTGGTGATCCTGGGGCCCGGATGGTGATACGGGGAGGCAAGAAGGCCAGGGTGCAGGGTTGCAGGGGCAGCGCGGCGCGGTGCCGGATTGCACTGTTGTACTCACTCAGGCACAGATTCACAGAGTCTCTGTTAAACCAAACGACTGGATAGACGGGTCCCGCAGCCGGCTGCAGTGTCTTTGCTCTCCCCGGACAGGTTGATGGTGGCTGTCTTTCCCTGCACCGTTGCGTATGTATTGGCTCTGATGGTTTCCCAACGGTAGTCCGCTCCCCGGCGTGTATGTACCGAAGGAGCCCGTTTTGCCCGCAGGCGCTGTCCCTTGGATCTCTAGCCTATGGCGGTGGCTTTTTATCCTCACTGTGTGGACTGTTGCCTTCTGTCGAGTCTTGGGTGTTAGGAAACCCCTGGGGTTCCGGTCACTATCGGATTTGACCGTTGTCGGCAGCTCCTAGCCTAGTTGGGGTCCGATGACCCTGCCTTTGTGCTTGGTACAAATATGCTCCCCGGCTCGGTACCAGCGGGCCACCGCCCGTCCCCGGTCCTACGGTTCCGCTGACTTGCACCAAGTCCTGCAGACTGCCACCACCGTCTGCCGACCTTGCTGACAGTGCCTGGGCTCCTACCCAGACACTGAAGGGGGCTTTACACGGTAGCGATATCGCTAGCAATTTCTAGCGATAGCGACCGTGTAAGTACCCGCCCCCGTTCCGCATGCGATTGTTTATGATCGCTGCCGTAGCGAACATTATCGCTACGCAGCGTCACATATACTTACTTGGTCGGCGGCGTCGCTGTGACTGCCGAACAATCCCTCCTTCAAGGGGGAGGGACGTTCGGCATCACAGCGACGTCACCGCAACGTCACTAAGCGGCCGGCCAATCAAAGCGGAGGGGCGGAGATGAGCAGGACGTAACATCCCGCCCACCTCCTTCCTTCCTCATTGTGGCAGGTAAGGAGACGTTCCTCGCTCATGCGGTGTCACACATAGCGATGTGTGCTGCCGCATGAGCGATGAACCACAACGCTAAACAACCCTTACCGATTTTTGACTTTAGGACGACCTCTCCATGGTGAACGATTTTCACCATTTTTGAGGTCGCCTAAGGTCGCTGGTCAGTGTCACACGCTGCGATATCGTTAATGACGCCGCATGTGCGTCACTAACAACTTGACCCCGGTGACCAAACATTAACGATATCGTAGCGTGTAAAGCCCCCTTTACAGTTTCTCCACTCCCAACTCAACTCCTCACTCCACTTCCACTGAACTCCAAAACTGCACTGACTGCTTTTTCCCGCCTCCAGGCGTGTGAACTCCACGGTGGGTGGGGCCAACCGCCTGGCTCCGCCCCACCTGGTGTGGACATCAGACCCTGGAGGGAGGCAACAAGGATTTTGTTTGACTGATGTAGACTATCCAGGGGAGGGGGTGTGTGTGATGTTATGTCTGTGACTACCTGGCTAGTCCAGGGCGTCACACAAGCACCCGAGCATGTTAGTGCTCGCTCATCACTAATTACAAGTACAGAGCACCCGAGCATGGCAGTGCCCGCTCATCACTAATTACAAGTACAGAGCACCCGAGCATGGTAGTGCCCTCTCATCACTAATTACAAGTACTGAGCACCCGAGCATGGCAGTGCCCGCTCATCACTAATTACAAGTACAGAGCACCCGAGCATGGTAGTGCCCGCTCATCACTAGTTACGAGTACTGAGCACCCGAGCATGGTAGTGCCCGCTCATCACTAGTTACGAGTACCGAGCACCTGAGCATGGTAGTGTTCGCTCATCACTAGTTACGAGTACCGAGCACCCGAGCATGGTAGTGTCATCTCATCACTAGTTACGAGTACTGAGCACCCGAGCATGGTAGTGCCCGCTCATCACTAGTTACGAGTACCAAGCACCCCAGCATGGTAGTGCCCGCTCATCACTAGACAAGTACTGAGCACCCGAGCATGGTAGTGCCCGCTCATCACTAGTTACAAGTACTGAGCACCCGAGCATGGTAGTGCCCGCTCATCACTAGTTACAAGTACTGAGCACCCGAGCATAGTAGTGCCCGCTCATCACTAGTTACGAGTACCGAGCACCTGAGCATGGTAGTGCCCGCTCATCACTAGTTACGAGTACTGAACACCCGAGCATGGTAGTGCCCGCTCATCACTAGTTACTAGTACTGAGCACCCGAGCATGGTAGTGCTCGCTCATCACTAATTACAAGTACCGAGCACCCGAGCATGGCAGTGCCCGCTCATCACTAATTACAAGTACCGAGCACCCGAGCATGGCAGTGCCCGCTCATCACTAGTTACAAGTACTGAGCACCTGAGCATGGTAGTGCCCGCTCATCACTAGTTACAAGTACTGAGCACCTGAGCATGGTAGTGCCCGCTCATCACTAGTTACGAGTACCGAGCACCCGAGCATGGTAGTGCTCACTCATCACTAGTTACGAGTACCGAGCACCTGAGCATGGTAGTGCCCGCTCATCACTAATTACAAGTACCGAGCACCCGAGCATGGCAGTGCCCGCTCATCACTAGTTACGAGTACCGAGCACCCGAGCATGGTAGTGCTCACTCATCACTAGTTACGAGTACCAAGCACCCCAGCATGGTAGTGCCCGCTCATCACTAGTTACGAGTACCAAGCACCCCAGCATGGTAGTGCCCGCTCATCACTAGACAAGTACTGAGCACCTGAGCATGTGGGATATTCAGAAGGAGTATCTTTTTTTTTATCTTAATTTACATATTTCTATATCCCGGCTGTGATTACATTCACTGATTATAGATTTTCCAACTTCTTCTACTGACAGTTTGTGTCTCCTAATATTTTCTGGCAAAGCTTGTAATCTTCCCTCAGCTAATTTAACCCTGCGCCCCCTTGAACTTCTTATTAAAGACACTTGCCTTTTAAAGTTTAGTTAACGTGTAACTGTCGTTTAATTTCTGCTTAATAAATCAATAGTGCACATGAAAATAAGCAACTTGTCAATGATCTTATCGGAGAAATGTGCGTCTTTCTCTTCCTGGATTTTGCTCTTTAACTCTTGATTGAGGGTTAAAGTTTGTATTCAGTGAAAACAGATGAACTAGGAGATGACGGTTGGTGCTTTTAAAATTCAATGGAGGACACAGAAGCTGAAGGCCTACATAGACATTCTGCTTTTGGTGCATATACCATTCTAACATGTCGAGGAACTCCCAATTATCTTACTCTGGCCCAGTTCCGATGCATCTTCTCTTTTTGAGTGATGATTCCTCTTCATCGGAATTCTGCCAGCACTATAGGTGCTGTAACTTCCATTCCCTTCAACTTTCTGCCAGCACTATAGGTATTGTAACTTCCACTCCCTTCCCTTCAGCATTCTGCCAGCACTATAGGTGTTGTAGCTTCCACTCCATTCCCTTCAGCTTTCTGCCAGCACTATAGGTGTTGGAAATTCCACTCCCTACCCTTCAGCATTCTGCCAGCACTATAGGTGTTGGAACTTCCATTCCCTCACTTCCAAGCATGCATTGTAACAACAAGTTCCCAATAATGTACCTGTCCTTAACTGAAAGCCTTCTCGAATGTAATGTCTGAATGAATTTTGACATAGACCTGTCAACTGAACTATGCAGAGGTTACGTCCAGTTTCCATAATTTCTCTTTGTGCAACTGTGAGACTTTCCTGAGACCCCAATAGCGATAGGCACCACGTTCGCCAACGTTTGTATGACATAATCAAGGGGATCAGTGGGATTAGTTTGACTTGATCTGATCTCATACACAATGGAGCTCAAACTGCAAACAGTTTTTTTACCTCAATCTTTTTTAAGACACTCATGAAAATTGAGAAAACAGTAGAGAAGTAATAAAAAGTTATAATACAATATATTTATTTACATCTCAATAATATAAAAAAAACTAGAAAGTGTTATTAAAATTGCAGTGATTCTCCGCCATCTGTAATACTCGTCACGTTATACAGAGACCTACTTTCTGCACTGAAATGTTGATATGGCTGCACTGATAGATAAGATGCCTGCGGTACCTTTTCACCATCTGTTAAATATGGCTGAGACTTCCACATTTCATTAAAATTTCAAACATTCTGCTCTCTCCCTCTATGTTTCGCATCTCAAGGTGTCTTCAGGGGTTTATAGAGAAGTGGTGTTTGTATAAACTGCATCTGCCACTTTTAAGGGCTTGAATTTGATGTAATAGTGACTTGACTGACAATACTTTGTTATGGTAAAAGGATAGAGCGTTCATTATATATTCCTACTTAATTGCCATCATCCTAGATTAACTGATTTGAGTAACCTTGGTACATGCACAAAAGAAATGTCACGGGTGTGTCACGCTTAACAGACATTCCTGAGGTGTCCGACTGTAAGGCTATGTGCACACGCTGCGTTTTTTTGACGCTGCGTTTTTGTGCGTTTTTGGCCGCTAAAAACGCACAAAAACGCACCTGCGTCGAAAAAACGCGGCAAAAACGCACGCGTTTTGCCGCGATTTGGTGCGTTTTTTTGCTGCGTTTTGCTGCGTTTTTGCTCACTGCGTCCTTATGCGTTTTTTATCAGTGAACAAAAAAAAAAGGTCTGATTTCCTTCAATGTGTTCTTCATTCTCCACTAGTGTATGCAGAAGAGCAGACAGCTGCAGAACTACAAGGCTCAGCATCCTCGATCCAATAGTGTATGCAGGAGAGCAGACAGCAGCTGTCGAACTACAAGGCTCAGCATCCTCCATCCAATAGTGTATGCAGGAGAGCAGATAGCAGCTGTCGAACTACAAGGCTCAGCATCCTCCTTCCAGGACTGTATGCAGGATTTCTTTGCCCCCCCCAAAAAAAAAAATGACGTGGGCTTCGCCATATTTTTGTATGCTAGCCGGGTACAGCAGGCAGGTACGGGCTGCCCCCAACCCCCAGCTGCCTATTTGTACCCGGCTGGGAACCAAAAATATAGGGAAGCCCTTTTTTTTTAAATTATTTCATGAATTTCATGAAATAATTTTAAAAAAAAAATGACGTGAGCTTCGCCCCATTTTTGAGTCCAGCCGGGTACAACTAGGCAGCTGGGGATTGTAATCCACAGTGCAGGGTGCCCATGCTTTCTGGGCACCCCCGCTGTGAATTGCAGTCCCGCAGCCACCCCAGAAAATGGCGCTTTCATAGAAGCGCCATCTTCTGGCGCTGTATCCAACTCTTCCGGCTGCCCTGATGCCGGGTGGCTAGCCAGGTAATAATGGAGTTAGGGCTAGCTGTATATTATCAGCTGGCCCTAAGCCCGAAATTCATGGTGTCACGCCAATATTAGACATGGCCACCATGAATTTCTAGTAAAGATAAAAAAAAAACACAACACAGAAAAATATTTTTATTAGAAATAAAACACAACACAATTAGTGACTCCATCTTTATTGAAATAAACCCCCCTCCGCAGTAATCCTGGGTCAGGGTCCCGCAACGTCCAATCCGGATCCAATATCATCTGATCGGTTTGCTGGAAGGCAGAGCGATCAGATGATGTGTCAGGTTAAAGGATGTGAATCCCATCACACATCAGCTGATTGTATAAAAGCCGATTATACAATCAGCAGATGCATCAGTAGAAAAAAAAAAAAATAATACTCACTTATGTGCTGATTACCGGCAGCTCCCGGAGCGATGGGGCGGGAGTCTGATCCTGTCCGATCGCTGCAGCAGCTGCCGGTGATCAGGGATGAAGTCTCCTGACGCATCCGCTGATACCGGCCGGGCGCCCGCGTCAGCCCGAGACTCGATCAGCTGATGCGTCAGGTGACTGCATCAGGTGATCCATCGCCAGGTCCTGCAAGCAAGGTCCTGCCCCGGGGAGACTGCACACAGCCGGAGCGGGGGTGGCGATACCGTGAGAGGAGCTGGGAGCGGGCATGGCACCGGGAGGCTGCAGACAGGTGAGTATAACTTTTTTTTTTTTTATTCTACTGTTAACTTTTGTTTTCGCAGCCGCTTCCACCTCCTGCCTGTACATGGCGCCGCACGGCAGCATACATGCACAGGACGGGAGGTGGAAGTGGCGGTGACGGTACCGGGAGGATTCATGCTTCTGTATATACTGACAGAAGGAATCCTCTTCCTGTACACGTCACTTTACTACCCACCTCCTGCGCTTATAGCTGCGTTTTTGGTCTTAGAAACGCACCAAAACGCAGCTATTTGCGTTTCTCATTGCGTCTTTCAACATCCCATTGAACTCAATGGATGAAAAGCGCAGTGAAAAACGCGGGAATAATTGACATGCTGCGTTTTTGTGGTCACCACAAAAACGCAGCTGAAAAAAAAACGCTGTGTGGGGACAGCAAAAATGAAAACTCATAGACTTTGCTGGGGAAGCAAAGTCATGCAGTTTTGAGGCCAAAAACGCACCCGAAAAACGTGCAAAAACGCCGAGAAAAACGCACCGTGTGCACATAGCCTAAAAGGTTGCAGCGTTTGGCTACACAAATTGCTCCCTGACATTCAATTAGGAACCAAAATTATTTATATTTGCCAAATGCTGAATAATGAGAAAGAGAAAAAATGTTTTCAGGCATTTTTTATTACTTTTTGCAATGTCAAAAAAGTTTACATACAGTAAGAGCACTATGCCTTTAAACAATATGGGACAGCCCATATGATGATGTCATGTCTTTGTAGGCTTCTGATAGGTTTATTGGCAACATCTGAGTTAATTAGAGACGCACCTGTGGATGTATTTTAATGCACGCCTTAAACACACTGCTTCTTTGTGTAGAATCAGAGGAAAGTAAAAAGAAATCAGCCAAGATCTCAGGAAGAGAATTGTGGACTTGCAGAAGTCTGGTTCATCCTTGGGTGCAATTTCCAGATACCTGAAGGTGCCTCATTCATCTGTACAAACAATTATATGCAAGTACAAACAAGAGGGGAATGTCCAACAATCATACTGCTCAGGAAGGAGACGAGTTCTGTGTACAAGAGATGATCATGCTTTGGTCAGACATGTGTATATCGACCCAAGAACAAAAGCAAAAGACGTTGTGAAGATGCTGGCGGAAGCTGGTAAGATTGTGTCATTATCCAAAGTGAAATGAGTACTGTATTAACATAGGCTGAAAGGCTACTCTGCCAGGAAGAAGCCATTACTTCAATAAAAACATAAAAAAGCCAGATTAATGTTTGCAAATGCACACAGGAACACAGGCCTTAATTTTTGGAGACATGTCCTGTGGTCTGACGAAACTAAAATTGAACTGTTTGGCCATAATGACCATCGTTACGTTTGGAGGAAAAGAGGAGAAGCATTGAAGCCTAAGAACACCATCCCAATTGTGAAAAATGGGGATGACAGCATTAGATTATGGGCTTGTTTTGCTGCAGGAGGGACTGGTGCACTTCACAAAATAGATGGCATCATGAGGAAAAAAGATTATGTGGCAATACTGAAGAAACATCTCAAGATATTAGCCAGGAACTTGCTCAGTGAGTCAGGAAGACTGCAGCCGGCCGCAGGGATGTGACGTGTGCGGAACTTGATGTGACGTCACCGGAGCGGGCAACAGCGGTCTGCAATAGCGCCTCTCACAGGCACTATTGCCAACATAAGGTATTTCAGAGAAACATTGTTTGTCAATATAATATCGAATTAGACAATAAAAAAATATGGGTGAACCACCCCTTTAAAGCTTGGGCGGAAATAGGTCTTCCCTGATGGACAATGACCCGAAGCATACTGCCAAACTGGTTACAAAGTGGCTTAAGGATAACAAAGTCAATGTTTTGGAGTGGCCATCACAAACCCTGATCTCAATCCTATGGGCAAAGCTGAAAAGGCCGGTGTGAGCAAGGCGACCTACAAACATGGCTCAGTTACACCAGTTCTGTCAGGAGGAATGGGCCCAAATTCCTACCAACTATTGTGAGTAGCTTGTGGAAGGAGATCCAAAACTTTTCACCTAATTCATACAGTGTATGGGCAATGCCACCAAATACTAATGACATGAAGGGAAAGTTTTGACTTTGCAGAAAGTAAAAAAAATACCTTAAAACATTCTCTCATTATTCTGGCATTTGGCCAATATAAATAATTTTGGTTCCTAATTCACCTAAAACAGGAAAAGTTTATTCTGATTTCATGTTAGATAGTGAGAAAACCCTGCAGATGTGTCTGTATAGATAGAGGAGGGAAAAACCTGCAGATGTGTCTGTATAGAGAGCGGAGGGAAAAACCTGCAGATGTGTCTTTATAGAGAGCGGAGGGGAAAACCTGCAGATGTGTCTGTATAGAGAGCGGAGGAGAAAATCTGAAGATGCGTCTTTATAGAGAGTGGAGGGAAACTTCTGGTTTCAACCAGGGCTGTGGAGTCGGAGTGGGTATAAAATGGACCGACTCCGACTCCTAAATACATAATAAATTGAGGACAGTAGTGCAATGCAGAATGTGCTGAATATTTTTTCATAGGATATTGTGAAACTTATGAAATGTCCTATAATTGGCTGTTCTATTCCTGATCTAAGGCTACATTCACACACAGCGTTTTTGCGGCATTTTTTCAGGATACGTTTTTCAGCTGCAAAAGTAGATCAGCTTTTTAAAAAACCGCATCACCTGAAAGGTTCTGAGCTCATAGATAATGTTTTCAATAGCAAAAGCAGATTAAAAAAACGCCACAAGCTGACTGCTCATTCTTTGTGAGGATCCATTTTTGAGCTTATTATTGCTACCAGAACCCCTAAAATTGATTCCATCTTGAAGAGACGTGCTGGGAAAGGGGCAATTGTCGATCAAGCCACTCTGTGAGGCAGCACTTATTTAATGACTGAGCGATTGCTTGAACTAAAACCATTTCTTATAGATATGGCGAACCCTCAGGTAACCCTAAATGAAGGTCAATGGACACAGGTGGCTGAATTGAAGGAATTGCTTAATCACCCATTTACCGTGACTAAAAAATTACCAGCTGAGAATTTAACTCCTGGCATTTTCATAAGGGAGTGGAAGAACTTGCTATTTTGCCTGTCCCAAAGAGGAGGTTTATTCACAGATGGCATTTCTGCTTCAATGAAACGGAGAGAGACACAGCTATTGAAAAATAAAATTCTTCTGGCAGCTGTTTATGTGGACCCAAGTCATCATATACTGCTTGATGATCAACAGCTTACTAAAGGAAAAGAAGCTCTGACTGAGGTAGCAGTTAGGATGAGCGGCTACAGGACTGCCAGGCGCAAGAGGACTTGGGCCCCGACAGTGCTACTGCTGCCATATCTTCAGCCTCATCAGATGAGGAGTTTAACTTTGACAAGTATTTGGATGACATGGAGCAGGCAAAGCGTTGCCGCAAGGAAAAAGATTTCACTCCGTCTCCTATAGCAGCAGATTGACCAGATTTCAGCAAAATTTTTCTCTTGCTCTCAAAGAAATAGAAAACTTCAACCGTTCATCAAAACTGACTGTGCATGAGGCAATTCCTTTATACCCGGAAATTGTTAGAGATGTTGCCCATGTGGTTACGGCTTTGCCTCCAACCCAAGTTAGTGTAGAGTGGTTGTTCTCCAGCCTTATATATATTTATATGTAATCCATATTACATAGTGTATTACATAATTACAATTTATTACAGTTTTTTGTGTTCTAAAGTTGTATTCCAATACAGTGGAACCTTGGATTACGAGCATAATCCAAGTGTGCTCTTAAGGCCGCTTTACACACAATGATATCGCTAGCAATCTCGTTAGTGTATATACAGTTAGGTCCAGAAATATTTGGACAGTGACACAAGTTTTGTTATTATTATTGTTATTATAGCTGTTTACAAAAACATGTTCAGAAATACAATTATATATATAATATGGGCTGAAAGTGCACACTCCCAGCTGCAATATGAGAGTTTTCACATCCAAATTGGAAAAAGGGTTTAGGAATCATAGCTCTGTAATGCATAGCCTCCTCTTTTTCAAGGGACCAAAAGTAATTGGACAAGGGACTCTAAGGGCTGCAATTAACTCTGAAGGCGTCTCCCTCGTTAACCTGTAATCAATGAAGTAGTTAAAAGGTCTGGGGTTGATTACAGGTGTGTGGTTTTGCATTTGGAAGCTGTTGATGTGACCAGACAACATGCGGTCTAAGGAACTCTCAATTGAGGTGAAGCAGAACATCCTGAGGCTGAAAAAAAGAAAAATCCATCAGAGAGATAGCAGACATGCTTGGAGTAGCAAAATCAACAGTCGGGTACATTCTGAGAAAAAAGGAATTGACTGGTGAGCTTGGAAACTCAAAAAGGCCTGGGCGTCCACGGATGACAACAGTGGTGGATGATCGCCGCATACTTTCTTTGGTGAAGAAGAACCCGTTCACAACATCAACTGAAGTCCAGAACACTCTCAGTGAAGTAGGTGTATCTGTCTCTAAGTCAACAGTAAAGAGAAGACTCCATGAAAGTAAATACAAAGGGTTCACATCTAGATGCAAACCATTCATCAATTCCAAAAATAGACAGGCCAGAGTTAAATTTGCTGAAAAACACCTCATGAAGCCAGCTCAGTTCTGGAAAAGTATTCTATGGACAGATGAGACAAAGATCAACCTGTACCAGAATGATGGGAAGAAAAAAGTTTGGAGAAGAAAGGGAACGGCACATGATCCAAGGCACACCACATCCTCTGTAAAACATGGTGGAGGCAACGTGATGGCATGGGCATGCATGGCTTTCAATGGCACTGGGTCACTTGTGTTTATTGATGACATAACAGCAGACAAGAGTAGCCGGATGAATTCTGAAGTGTACCGGGATATACTTTCAGCCCAGATTCAGCCAAATGCCGCAAAGTTGATCGGACGGCGCTTCATAGTACAGATGGACAATGACCCCAAGCATACAGCCAAAGCTACCCAGGAGATCATGAGTGCTAAAAAGTGGAACATTCTGCAATGGCCAAGTCAATCACCAGATCTTAACCCAATTGAGCATGCATTTCACTTGCTCAAATCCAGACTTAAGACGGAAAGACCCACAAACAAGCAAGACCTGAAGCCTGCGGCTGTAAAGGCCTGGCAAAGCATTAAGAAGGAGGAAACCCAGCGTTTGGTGATGTCCATGGGTTCCAGACTTAAGGCAGTGATTGCCTCCAAAGGATTCGCAACAAAATATTGAAACTTAAAAATATTTTGTTTGGGTTTGGTTTATTTGTCCAATTACTTTTGACCTCCTAAAATGTGGAGTGTTTGTAAAGAAATGTGTACAATTCCTACAATTTCTATCAGATATTTTTGTTCAAACCTTCAAATTAAACGTTACAATCTGCACTTGAATTCTGTTGTAGAGGTTTCATTTCAAATCCAATGTGGTGGCATGCAGAGCCCAACTCGCGAAAATTGTGTCACTGTCCAAATATTTCTGGACCTAAATGTATATAAAAAAAACAACAAACAAAAGCGGAATAAAACTCCTTGCATACTATACTCACTGTCCCTGCATGGAGCACATATTTAGTACTGGCGCAGCCCGCTTGCATCTACTGTGATGAGGCGTAACTAATAGGCTGCATATTGGATACTGTGTGCCTGTGTGTGTGAACAGTGACCTATGCAAGCCACAAGTGTGCAATTTTACCATCTTCCTTTGCAACTGTGATGTCTCCATTTAATGGAGGTCTTGCTGCATCCTGGCAGTGCATTAGTCTTTTTGGCCTGGGCAATTTCCACCTTCTGCCTTTAGTCTGTGAGTTTTTACCGATCTCGTTAGTGATGTGACACGCCCAGATCGTTGTTACGATTTGCCGAGATCGCTCATAGGTCGTTTTGTAGCGGTCACACGTACAAATCTCACAAACAACGCTACATCGTTCAGCGATATATTGTTTGACCAAGGCGGTCGTGTGGATGTTGTTCGTCATGGCAGGGTGTCAAACGTAGCAATATGTCTGCTGCGTTCCAAACGACGAATAATATTTCAAAACTGAACGACGTGTCAACGATCAACAATTTTCACCCCATTTGATCGTTCGGAGTCGCACATAGGTGGCACACGTAACACCGTCGCTAGCGATGACAGAAGTGCGTCACGAAAACTGTGACCCCAACGACATATCGTCAGATAAATCGTAGCGTGTAAAGCGGCCTTTAAACCAAGTTACTCTTATATCAAAGTGAATTTCCCATAGGAAATAATTGAAACGCAGACAATTCGTAGCACAACTCAAAAATATTGTATGTATACAAACTTATTACAGTAATACAAAATAATGTCCTGTATTCATATAAAATCATTACAGTCACTAATACAAAATACTGTGCAGTAAAAACATGTAAAACAAATTAAACTGCACGTTAGCTTACAATAGAATTGTTGGTGTGCGAGAGGTATAGTACAAGTACAGTAGAACCTCGCTTAACGATTAACCCACTTAACGAGAATTTCGCTTAACAAGCAAAGCTTTCTGTAAATTTGTAACTCGATTTACGAGAAAGCTTTGCTGTACGAACAAAATCCTCACCGCACACACTTCCGGTTCCGTCCATCCACCGCGCTCTAACACGCACTTGTAGTCCACACAAACACTCACATGTACGCACAAACACACACGCACACGCACGCACATACAGTAATAGGCTCACCTTACCTTCCGTTCCACCGCAGGTCTCATGGTTCTTGTAGTTCCCGGGTACATCGCGACGTCCTCGCGGTGAACTACATGACCCAGGAGGCCTGCGATGGAACGGAAGGTAAGGTGAGCATATAATATAATATAGTAGTTTCATGGGTCCTGTAGTTTGCCGCTCCGCTCCAGTCCAGGCTGTGCATCGGCATCCATAGCGACGAAGCAGGAACTTCCTGTCAGACGCTACTCAAAGACAGCGCGCTGGCCAATCAGAGGCAAGCGGCTCTGCCTTTGACATCAGCGCTTTGGCCGCAGAAGTTCCTCCCTCGTCGTTATGGTAACCCGATACACAGCCCGGCCCCGTACCAGAGAACAACAAATCCCAGGAGACCGGCGATGCAACGGAAGGTAAGGTGAGCATATAATATGTGCGTGTGTGTGCATTTGCGTGTGTTTGTGTGAGTTTGTGCATGTGTGGAATGATAGAATAGGGGACCAGGATAGGACATTTAACACGTTCTGGAACGAATTGTCTGCATTGCAATGGTTTCCTATGGGAAATCTTGCTTTGCTGAACGAGTAACTTGGTTAACAAGCACAGTCCCAGAACGGATTGTTCTCGTTGGGCAAGGTTCCACTGTAATATAGGGCATGTCAGTGTTTTACTGAATGCACCCTGACTGCTGTGCCCTGGTGGTAAGGGGTTAAGTTCCCTCTCATGTCCGATTCTCCCTCCTCCCCCTTCCAGGGGTGTTATCCAATGGGAATGTTCCCATGATCCCACTCTTTCCCCTATAAATATTCCCCCTCTTCCTGGTTCCGGTCTCTCCTCACCTTGTGAGATCCGGACGCTGCTGTCGTTCCCGGTGAGAGATGGCTGACATGCTGGACAAGGCTGTCAGGGACAGGATCAGGAAGGAGGGTGACGCGTGGCTTGCTGCTATTATAGGTGAGCAGCGTTCCCCTCCTCCTGAGGCTCAGACGCAAAATCCGGCCGGCAGGCGGCCTGCTTGTTTAAGCCGCCCGCCGGAGCGTCTGAGTCACACACTGCGCACGCGCGCTGGGCGGACGCGCGCCCCACGTGCCCGCGAATCACGTGCGCACCGTGCACGTTCGCACGCTCAGTAACGCCCACACGCCCGACCACAGTAACACGCGCGGCGGCCGCAAGCCTCTCCTGTCCTACAGGCAAAGCGGCGCCGCTGTAATTAATAAATCAAATCACTGCGCTCTGGAGGCAAGGCTTAACCCCATCCTTGCTGCTTCAGCCCAACACTCCACCTGTAATAGCGCCCCCACACATGGCCATGGGAGGAAATAATAGCTGCAGATCCTCCTCAGCAGAAGAGTTTGCTAGTAGGATGTAATTATCTACTCTTACCTCCCCTGCCACAATGCACTAATGGAGAAGCAGGCAGGGTGGGGGCGGCTGCTCCCTCAACTACAATGTTATCTCCCCAGTTGTTTCTTCAACACATAGACATGAGTGGGGGAATGACTTTGCCCCCTGCGGTGGCAACAGTGATGGCTATGGCTCCTGCAACAGCTGCGGTGATGGCTTTGCCGCTTGCTGCTCCTGCAGCTACTGTTGGGATGGCTTTGCATCCTGTTGCTCCGCAGGTGCTGGCATTGCCCCCAGCGGCACCAGAGGGGATAGCCTTGCCTCACGCATCACATACAGTGTCGGCCTTGCCCCCGGAGCTGCAGAACCTACCCCGGGTCCTCCCTGTCCACGATGCAGCGGGTGCTGGAAGCACGGCCCATGGTAGGTGACGCCTGGGCGCGGACACCGCTCCGCTGCCTCCGACTCCTCTGACTCCTCACATTCCCGTAGCCTATATAGACGCAGGCGATCCAGTAGGGATCGCGATCGCCGCTCTGCCTATTCTGAGCGACGGTCCACATCCTCTCGCAGAAGCCGTCGGTCTCGGTCATCAGGATGGCGTTCGCCATCAACCACGGCTGATTCATCCGACGACTCCAGGACATCCAGCAGGCACTCTCGTCGCAGATCGTGCCGCCAGAGAGATGCCGAACCCTATGTGGTTCAACCACATGCCGCCGGATCGGTAGCGGCTCAACATATATCGGTGAATCCCACGGACGCTCCAGCGGTCGGTGAGTATACTTATTCTGGGGCTTGGGGAGGTGCCGATACTACAGCTATGTCATTAAAAGCTCTGTTAGCCCATTTAAATACCCCGAGTGAAAAGAAAAAAAAAAAAAAAATTCTGGTTAACCCTTTATTACTCTGAAATCAACCTGAAAAGAGATACGAGCCCCCTCCTAGGGCTGATATACATAAGGATACATTCTTTTGCGGTATCCCCCCCCTTAGACTCTCACCTTGACCCAGAGACTGTAAAAAATAAAAGAAAAAAAAAATATTTTGGGCAAATGATTATATAGACATTTGGTTGCTTGTTTCCACTGATCAATTTACTGTAGACAAGGAGAGGGTTCTGCTGAACGGCCTTTTAAAAAAAACCAAAAAACCCCAGGGTTGCAAAAACTATTAATAATTGGCTGCAAGCCTTTTCGTATTAGGGTGTGCATGGGTCAGAAACATCCTGACCGTTGTCCTGAGCTTTTTATATATGTTGACTTGTTAAAGCTACGGACTCCTGGTTGCGCTTCATGACGACTCCTAAAGTCCCCTTTCATGTCGCGGCCCCTGGCAGCTCGGCCGGATCCAGTTCAGTGGCCGTGCGTAGACCCAGCGGCACTGCCGATTCTTTGGTCTCTGCAGATATAAGCTTGAATGCTCTACCTGCGGAGGCCCCCATGCAGCAGAAAAATGCTCCCGCCCTTCGGCAAAATTGCCAACAAAGTCGTCAAATTCACCTGAAAATCGAGACACCAGTGAGCGTATCAGAGACGGGGCTGTGGCTCGATCGGTACCTCAATAAAGAGGCGGCAGCTCAGCTGCACTTCGGCTTCACTTTTGGATTCTTTACCCCTTTTTAACCTTAACAGACAACCCGTTTTTGTCCGGAATCTAAAGTCGGCGACGGAACTCCATGAGGTTTTGCTTGATAAACTAAACAGCGAGTTAGATAAAGGCAGGTTTAAGGGACCCTTTAAGGTGATACCTTTTTACAACTTTCGGGTGTCTCCGTTTGGGGTCATTCCTAAGAAGGAAACAGGAAAATTCCGTCTAATTCATCACCTGTCTCACCCGAGAGGTTCATCCGTCAACGATGGTATACTTGAATTGGACACGTCAGTCACGTAGGTTTCTTTTGACAAAGCTATGGGTTTAGTTCAGCAAGCGGGGGGGAGCTGATGGCCAAGTCAGATATTGTGTCGGCTTTTCGCCTCTTCCCAGTCCACCCTGATTGCTACCAGTTGTTGGGATGTTTTGCAGACGGTTGTTATGACTACGATACGTGCCTTCCTATGGGATGCTCAATCTCTTGTTCCTATTTTGCGCTATTTAGTTCTTTTTTGGAATGGGTTGTACAAGTTGAATCCGGTTCTCAATCCGTTACTCATTATCTTGATGACTTCTTTTTGTAGGCCCCCAAGATTCCACTCACTTCCACTTTCTATTACATACGTTTTGCAGCTTGATGTCAAGATTCGGTGTCCCGTTGCAAAGGGGAAAAATCCTTTGCCGGTCCTTTCTTTTCTTGGTATTGAGATAGATTCAAATGCGATGGTTTTTTCGTCTCCCAGATGACAAGGTATTGAAGCTGCGCTCACTGATCATGGGGTTTTTGTTCGGTCCGTAGAGTGACCTTCCATCAGATGCAATCTTTCTTGGCCCTTCTAGTATTGCCTGTCTCGTCATGCCAATGGGTCGAGTTTTTCCCGGAGGTTATCACTGGTTACAAAAGGCGTTTGGCTTCCCCATCTCCGTACCAGGATTACATCCCGCCTATGGGCTGATTTGTTCATTTGGAACGATTTTGTATCCAGGTACAATAGGCAAACTTGTTTCTAGGATAACTTTGCCCCCAATGAAGAGCTATCACTCTTTTCCGACACATCTGGATCGTTGGGTTTTGGTGTTATTTCGGTGTTCAATGGTGTGCTGAGCATTGGCCCCAATCTTGGCACGCCAATGGTCTCGTGTCCAATCTAACTCTCCTCGATTTATTCCCCATTGTGACAGCGGTCGCCATCTCGTGCCTGCCCTTCAGAAATAAACGGATTTGATTCTGGACTGACAACATGAGGGTGGTGTACGTGATAAATCACCTGACTTCATCCTCTTTGCCAGTTACAAAATTACTTAAATTTTTGTGCTTCAAGTTTTGAGCTCAATATTTGGTCTCGGGCTCGCCATGTGCCTGGCAGGTGCAACACTATCGCCGACTCACTTTCCCGTTTTCAATTTCAGAAGTTCCGACACCTCTGTCCTTGCGCTCAAACAGAGGGAATATCGTGCCCACACAGCATATGGGATCTGTTGGAATGCAGCTGATGCCGTTGGTGACGTCTTCAGGGGCCCCGGCTGGCTTACGGTAAGGCATGGGCGGAATGGTTAGTTTTTTCGCAGCAAATTACACGGTTTCTACATTTGATTCTGCCAGATTGGATGTTACCTGCCAGTACCTGTATCACCTGAACTATCTGCCGGGGCTTGCTTTCCATTTCAAACTACGAGGTTGGTTGGACATTACTAAATTTTTTATAGTCCAACAAGCAGTTAAGGCGTGGGGCAGGGGGCAGCCTAGAAGGGAGCGCAGAAGGCCGGTTTCTTTTAGCCTTCTTCCTACTATCATCGGCCTCCTTTCGAGTCTGCTCTTTTCTCTGCTTCTTTTGCTATAGCCTTTTTGGCGCATTGCGCATTGGTGAGTTGCTTTCTCCTGCCGGAGGCACCCACGGGAGCCTTCGGCACGACGGCATCACATCGGGTAATGGGGGTTTAAGGATAAGAATTCGGCAATCTAAGACTGATCAAACCGGGAATGGCTGCTGGTTATTTTTGTTTCTATTCCTGGTCCAGTGTGCCCTGTTAGACTGATCCGTAACTACATCACTTTGCGCCATGGTAACTCTTCATTCTAGTCCATGAAGACAGTTCCCCTCTGACGAGATTCCAATTCTTAGCGGTTTTTCGTAAATGTTTGACGTTTCTGGGTCTGCCTGCCAGCGAGTTTGGTACTCACTCCTTTGGATAGGGGCGGCGACTGAGGCCGCTTGGGCGGGATTGCCCAATGCATAGGCCGGTGGTTTTCTGCATGTTTTGCGAAATGTATTAGTCCGGTATTATTGCTTCTTTAATCAATTACTTAAACAGGTTTGCCTTATTGTATACTTGTCACTAACAGTTTTTTTCCTTTTAGGCGCGGCTAAGTCTGTAATTTGGTTACTGGGCCACTCCTATATTTGGCTTTCGTGGCTTCGAGGTGAATTGGAGAGGCATCAGGGGTCTCATATGGGCTCAAGTTATACCTGAAGTTGTGGAGATTGCCAGGTCTGCCTTAACTCCAGTGGTCCTCGTCATTCATGCCGGGTGAAATGACCTCGGTTCCCGCCGCAAGATGGTATTGAGCAGGCTTTGTTCTTTATGGGTGGGGGTCGGAGCACAGTCTAGGGCCTCTGCTCCTCCGTGGCGGTTTTG
Source organism: Anomaloglossus baeobatrachus (assembly GCF_048569485.1). Classification (NCBI taxonomy): domain Eukaryota; kingdom Metazoa; phylum Chordata; class Amphibia; order Anura; family Aromobatidae; genus Anomaloglossus; species Anomaloglossus baeobatrachus. The sequence goes on along the minus strand of NC_134356.1, from coordinate 644,086,861 downwards.
AGCCAAACAGTTGTTCGGTTACGAAAGCTAAAGTGCGCCGGAAGTCCGGCCTGGCACAAAGTTTCGTTTGAAAGTATTGATTAATAATGGTTAATTGTGCTGTGACCGACCTCCATCCACAATAAAAGATGAGAGTTGTTTAATTTTGATAAAGCTCTCCTAATAAAGTTTGTATTTTGGTTAATTTGGTCTCGGAGTGGTTAATCGGACATGGGAGGGTCTTGTTTGCGGGGTGTGGGTCTCAGCAGTCTGGTTAGCAGAGAGTACAATACTGTATCCACAAATGCAAATTGATAGAAATGCTATATAGTATATACTGTACTGTACAATGGTATACTGTATACAGTAAACAGTACATATAGACAGAGAGTTATCTCCAGAGCGGGACAGAACGTGGTGAAAGGACAGAACCAGAAGTGTGCACGGTGGGAATTTGCTCTTATTGCAAAGCATTGCTCTTAAACCAAGTTACACATTTTAAAAAAGTTTTGCTTGTCTTGAAAAACGCTCTCAAACCAAGTTAATCTTAATCCAAGGTTCCACTGTAAATATATTTTATGTTCTATCTAAATATCTTAATTATTGTATCATAAAAATGATTAAGGGGTACTTTGCACGTTGCGACATCGCTACTGCGATATCGTCGGCGTCAAATCTAAAGTGATGCGCATCCGGCGCCGGTAACGACGTCGCAACGTGTAAAGCCTAGATACGCCGATAAACGATCGCAAAAGCGTCGTAAATCGGTGATCTGTGTAGCGTCGGTCATTTTCATAATGTCGCACCTATAGGAGATACGATGTTGTTCCTCGTTCCTGCGGCAGCACACATCGCTGTGTATGAAGCCGCAGGAGCGAGGAACTTCTCCTTACCTGCCTCCACCGGCTATGCGGAAGGAAGGAGGTGGGCGGGATGTTTACGTGCCGCTCATCTCCGCCCCTCCGCTTCTATTGGCCGCCTGCCGTGTGACGTCGCTGCAACGCCCTTAGGAAGGAGGTGGGTCACCGGCCAGAGCGACGTCGCAGGGCAGGTAAGTGTGTGTGAAGCTGCCGTAGCGATAATGTTCGCTACGGCAGCTATCACAAGATATCGCATGTGCGACGGGGGACTATCGCGCTCGGCATCGCTAGCATCGGCTAGCGATGTCGCAAAGTGCAAAGTACCCCATACTCCAAGGTTCCACTGTAAATATATTTTATGCTCTATCTAAATATCTGGTTTATTGTATCATAAAAATGATTAAATGTCTGATGTTCCCATTGCACTACAATAAATTTTTCACTTAAATATAAGCAATATATGTGGGAGTCGGAGTCGGTGCAAGAGAAATTGAGGAGTGGGAGTCGGAGTCGCAGGTTTGGCTTACCGACTCCACAGCCCTGGTTTCAACTGTGTGTTTCTGAATATAGACTCCACAAATAGGCTTGCAATCACCATGGTAAAGTTAACATGGATGTCCTGGAGCCTGGTGATGGTGCGATAAGTGTCTTTAAGGTCACAAAGGGAACCAATAGTTTATTGACATATCCACTTGTGTCTTGTGTCCGGCTGTCATCACTACACTATGGGGTAAGCAGAGACGTTGTATATTAATTGCATGAGTGTAATGTTGACATTTATATCATTTAAGGTGATGTTCATCACAGGGCAACACGGCCATTGTTTTGATGACAACATGATACTGAATAATGATGTTGGCACTGTGATATTGTTGCCAGCTTGATTGATAAATCTGCATTATAGATTATATTTTAAATCCTAACAATTTAATTTAGTGATAATTAGGGATGATTGAATACTTTGATTATTCGGCTTCGCGAATATTTTCCGAATACCTCGCCGCTATTCGACTATTCGCGAATATTCGATGCGCAATGTAAAGGCCACTTTACACGCTGCGATATCGGTATTGATATCGCTAGCGAGCGTACCCGCCCCCGCCGGTTGTGCGTCACGGGCAAATTGCTGCCCGTGGGGCACAACATTGCTTACACCCATCACACAGACTTACTTTCCCTGCAACGTCGCTGTGGCCGGCGAACCGCCTCCTTTCTAAGGGGGCGGTTCGTGCGGCGTCACAGTGACGTCACCCGGCAGCCATCCAATAGAAGCGGAGGGGCGGAGATGAGCGGGCGGAATATCCCGCCCACCTTCTTCCTTCCTCATTGCAGGCAGCCACAGGTACGATATGGTTCCTCGTTCCTGTGGTGTCACACATAGCGATGTGTGCTGCCGCAGGAACGATGAACAACTTACGTCCTGTAACAGCGATATTCGGGAAAGGAACGACGCGTCAACGATCAACGATAAGGTGAGTAATTTTGATCATTAACGGTCGTTCCTGCGTTTCACACGCAACAACATCGCTAATGATGCCGGATGTGCGTCACAAATTCCGTGACCCCAACGACATCTCGTTAGCGATGTTGTTGCGTGTAAAGCCCGCTTTACACGCTGCAATGTATCTTACAATGTGTCGGCAGGGTCACGTCGTAAGTGACGCACATCCGGCATCGTAAGGTACATTGCAGCTTGTAACAGCTACGTGCGAATGACACGCACGTCATTCATTCCTCATGAATTGAACATCAGGTTGTTCAACGTACCCGGGGTAGCACACATCGCAGTGTGTGACACCCCGGGAACGATGAACAGATCTTACCTGCGTCCTGCGGCTCTCGGCCGGTAATGCGGAAGGAAGGAGGTGGGCGGGATGTTTTCGTCCCTCTCAGCTCCACCCCTCCGCTTCTATTGGCCGGCTGCCGTGTAACGTCGATGTGACGCCGAACGTCCCTCCCACTCCAGGAAGTGGATGTTCGCCGCCCACAGCGAGGTCGTATGGACGGGTAAGTACGTGTGACGGGGGTTAATCGTTTGTGTGGCACGTTCAACAAATTGAACATGCCACACATATGATGGGGGCGGTTACGATCGCACCGATATCGTATGCTGGATCGTAAGGTGTAAATCAGGCTTAAAGCGGCTTTAAGTCTATGGGAAACCCGAACAGCAACTATTCGGGCTTCCCATTGACTTGACTTACATTGCGCATCGAATAGTCGAATAGCGGCGAGGTATTCGGAAAATATTCGCAAAGCCGAATAATTGAAGTATTCGATCATCCCTAATGATAATAACTCAAAAATATAAAAGGAACAATGATATAAACTCATAAAAGGAAAAAAAACAAAAACCTGAAAACTAGGTTTAATATAAAATATTTTTTTATTAAAAATACGCAAATGTTATCACACAATTCTTGTACAGTCATTTAGGATTAGAATCTTTTTTCCTGTGGCAGAGAAGAATTAATAAAAAAATAATAAGCAAAAGAATTTTAATTGTTATAACATACCTATATTACAGGATCATGAAAATAACATTAAATGTTATGGTCATATACTTTTTTTGCCTTCACGTCTTGGAATTAAGAGCTAACAGAATCTGTGTAATATCCATAAATATCATTGTGTATCTCTGATTCTAAAAAATAAATGAATTGATATGCTGTAAGATATAGGTGTACACTCCAGATGCTGGTACACCTTAGCTATCGTTCACAGCCACCATGGTAGTAGATGAGGCTCCGCTAGAGCATCTACCCTGTTTCCCTGAAAATAATACCTACCCCGAATATAAGCCCCAGTAGAATTTTTTGGGCTTTTTTGAGTATGCTTAAAGGTAACCTGTCACTTAAAGGGAACCTGTCACCAGATTTGGGGCCTATAAGCTGTGGCCGCCACTAGTGGGCTCTTATATACAGCATTCTAACATACTCTATATAAGAGCCCAGGCCGCTATGAGAACATAAAAATCACTTTATAATACTCACCTAACGGGCGGTGCGGTGCAGACTGGTCGGATGGGTGTCTCCGTTCTCCGGGTGCGGCGCCTCCTCTTTCGACCATCTTTGCTTTCCTTCTTCCGAAGCCTGGATGCATAACGTGTCCTACGTCATCCACACTAGCTGGTATTGAAGTCCTGCGCAGGCGCACTACAATACTTTGATCTGCCCTGCTCAGGGCAGATCAAAGTGCACTTGTGCAGGATCTCAATGCCGGTTTGTGTGGATGACGTAGGACGAGTCATGCACCAAGGCTTCAGAAGAAGGAGGACAACGATGGCCGAAAGAGGAGGCACCGGTACCAGAGAACGGGGACACCCATCCGACCAATCAGCACCGCACCGCCCTTTAGGTGAGTATTATAAAGTGATTTTTATGTTCTACACAGCGGCCTGGACTCTTATATACAGCAAGTTAGAATGCTGTATATAAGAGCCCACTGGTGGTGGCACAAGCTTATAGTCGCCAAATCTGGTGACAGGTTCCCTTTAAGTGACAGGTACCCTTTACACATACTCAAAAAAGGCCACAAATTTCTCCCTGGGCTTATATTCGGGGTAGGTATTATTTTCAGGGAAACAGGGGAGATGCTCTAGCGGAGCCTCATCTACTATAATGGTGGCTGTGAACGATAACTAAGTTGTTCCAGCAAGTAATTTTTATGTTCTACACAGCGGCCTGGGCTCTTATATACAGCACGTTAGAATGCTGTATATAAGAGCCCACTGGTGGTTCCTGCACCTTATAGTCGCCAAATCTGGTGACAGGTTTCCCTTAAATTATAAGCCCTGCTCCAAAAATAAGCCCTAGGTTTGATTCCATAAGAAAGTGTCCAAGCAGCTAAAAATAGTTAAAGAACAGACAGAACTCTTCATTAAAGAAAGTAGACCCCCCCCCAAAAAAAAAAAATCGCACTGACAAGACCTCCAAACAATTAGTTGGCAAGTGCAATAGTGGATGGGCTCTCACATAGAGATCTGTGTCACTGTCAGGTTCCTGCCCATTTCAGGCTGCATTGCACTGCAGCTCACAAAAACAGATTGAGAACCAGTATCACTCCGCATGAGTGATACTGCTTCCAGTCACCAGGGGGAGCCAACCGCTGTAGAATGGGGCACATTACAGCAACCCAGATTTGTATGTGAGAGCCAATTTACTTGCCAACTCTAATTGTTTGGGGTCTGGTAAATGCAATTCTTTTAGGAGGTGTCTGCTTTCTTTTGGGGATAGACTTACGTTGTTGCGTGTAACGGGGCCTTATCTAACGATATATCGCCGGGGTCACGGATTCCGTGACGCACATCCGGCATCGTTAGCGACGTCGTTGCGTGTGACACCAACGAACAGCCGTTAACGATCAAAACTACTCACCAAATCGTCCATCGTTGACACGTCATTCATTTTCAAAAAATCGTTGATTGTTGCACGACGGAGGTTGTTCGTCGTTCCCGAGACAGCACACATCGCTACGTGTGACACCTCAGGAACGACGAGCTACAGTTTACCTGCATCCACCGGCAATGAGAAAGGAAGGAGGTGGGCGGGATGTTCCAGCCGCTCATCTCCACCCCTCCGCTTTTATTGCGCGGCCACTTAGTGACACCGCACGAACCGCCCCCTTAGAAAGGAGGCAACAGCGACGTCGCTAGGCAGGTAAGTACGTGTGACGGCTCCTAACGATTTTGTGTGCCATGGGCATCGATTTGCCCGTGACGCACAAACGACGGGGGGCGGGTACTTTCGCCAGCGACATCGCTAGCGATATCGCTGCGTGTAACACCCCCTTTAGCAGTGCATAGAGACTAATAAATGTAAGCAGATAATTTAAACCTTTGTAACTATGGTCTGTACCCACTACTATAGGACAGGTTCTGCACCATAAGATCAGATGAGATAAGAAAATGTCCATCTGAACCAGTAATTGGATTAACACAAAATGTTGATGTTCCAGAATGTGAGGACATGTTATATTTGAATAAATTTGTTGGGTTGTTTTTTTTTGTGCAAAAATAAATGTGGATTGTTGTTCATGGGAAAATATAAGACATCCCCTGAATATAAGCCCTAGGGCATCTTTCGGAGCAAGAAATATTATAAGATCCCCCTGCCTTGTTTTGGGGGAAACAGAATATATTATAGCCTTGGGTATCAGAGCGATTGCATGGACTTTCCCAGTGAGTAGAGACGCTGTTCCTTTACCTCTATGCATGCAGCTCTTTCGGGTAATCTAAGCTTGAAATAACACGATTAGATAAGATGGAATAACACGGGCTTTGTTCCGCCACCGCGGCTCAGTAGCTAAGTGCACAAACGGGGACAGATATACTGGAGATTGTGACACTTTGTAACAGGTTTGTTATTGTGATTAGTCCAAGCTCTATCTAAACTGATTCTGGAAAGTTTACGACAAGTTCACAGCTGAAAATAAGTTTAATCGCTGATCTTCCCCAAGTCATAAGGGTTTGGTTGACGCCATTTGTAAATTCACTGTACAAGAAAAAGGGACCACCCACAGCTCGTCAGAGGCGGTCCGTATACAGGGGGATTCACTCTCTACTCGTACGTTATCCGAAAAATTGCTTCTAAAGAAATGACCTGTTGTACTGAAATCTGGACTGTATGTACTTTGGTTCATGAGAAACTGATGTTTTAAAGCAGGTGTTGAGAATGTCCACCGTTTGCACCCAGGCACGCCTGACCTAGGGCTCTGTACCCCGTCGGTACTATGATTTCGGGAGTACTCCACCCTACTCCACCGGCAACCACACGCCTGGGCCCTCACGTCACCGTCACACATTCCTGTCAGTGCGGTCACGTCCGTCTCTCTCACTTCCACTTACTCACTCTACTCTAAGGGGTACTTTGCACACTACGACATCGCAAGCTGATGCTTGCGATGCCGAGTGCGATAGCACCCGCCCCTGTCACAGTAGCGATATCTTGTTATTATCATTATCGCTACGGCAGCTTCACACGCACTTACCTGCCCTGCGACGTCGCTCTGGCCGGCGACCCGCCTCCTTTCCAAGGGGGCCGGTCGTGTGGCGTCACAGCAACGTCACACGGCAGGCGGCCAATAGAAGCGGAGGGGCGGAGATGAGTGGGACGTAAACATCCCGCCCACCTCTGTCCTTCCGCATAGCCGGCGTGAGCCGCGGTGACGCAGGTAAGGAGATGTTCCTCGCTCCTGTGGCTTCTCACACAGCGATGTGTGCTGCCGCAGGAACGAGGAACAACATTGCACCGTCGCTGCAGCGAAATTATGAAAATGTCGGACACTACACCGATGATACGATTACGACGCTTTTGCGCTCGTTAATCGTATCAAAAACGCTTTACACACTACGATATCGACAGCGATGCTGGATGTGCGTCACTTTCGATTTGACCCCACCGACATCCCAGCTGTGATGTCGTAGTGTGCAAAGTACCCCTAACTCTCTGTCTGACTGTCTGCCCCCTCCCACCTGGTTGTCATCTAGTGAACTGGATTGGCTCCACACCTGGGTGGCCATCCATTGGGTCCAAGTCTAGTCCGTCACCAGTCTTGGGGATTGGGAAAAACTGGGATTATAGTATGTTTTGCTGTTACCGGCACTGGTCTTCCAGGTTCCTGGGGGTAGGCCCTGCATCTTTGATCCACAAGGTCCCCCTTGATCCTCCGGGACGTCCGATCGTGTCCGGCAATGATGGTTTATGTGAACCCATATGTAGATTCATAGACTTTTATCTGAAACCATTAGTGGAGACATTACTATCATTTGTCCATGACACGACGGATGTCCTGAATAGGGTTGACGGGGTCCTTGTGGATGAGGACATGATCATTGTCACAGCCGATGTGGAGTCCCTCTACACCTGCATCAGTCATGATGCAGGTCTGGAGGCGGTTCGTTTTTACCTAAGGAGCAGCAACCGGGATGGGGATCTATGTGAATTGATCTTGGAGCTCCTCCACTATGTCCTGACACATAATTTTTTTACTTTTAAAGATTTTTTCTATCTTCAGAGGCGGGGCACAGCCATGGGCGCAGCCTGTGCGCCTTCATACGCAAATCTCTTCCTGTGGTATTGGGAGAGGGAGGTATTTGCGTGTGGGGGCGCTGAGGCCGCGCACCATGTGCATATGTGGCTCCGCTACATCGATGATTTACTTTTTTTCTGGCAGGGCACAGTGGAGGAGCTCAGATCGTTCATGGATTCTCTTAATAACAATACGAGGAATATCAAATTGTCATATAAAACCAGTACACAGAAGATCGACTTTTTGGACATCAGTCTGGAGGTGGATTCTTCGCGCCGCCTCCAGACTGATGTGTATAGAAAGGAGACGGCAGTGAATTCCTTACTGTATGCCTCCTCTGCTCACAATATTTCCACAATCCAAGCCAGCCCGGTTGGCCAATTCCTTAGAATAAAACGGATCTGCTCCACAGAGGAAACATTTGAGGGACAGGCCGGTGATCTACGTGATAGGTTTTTCCAGAGAGGTTACAGCCATCGCTCAATTAAGAAAGGCTACAACAGAGCCAAGGCAACTCCTCGTGGCCAATTGTTACAAAAATCCAATGATAGAATAGCTAATGCGAGATTCGAACCAGTTCGCTTTATTTCTACTTTTAACTCCGAATGGGATACTATGCGCAAAATAATGACTAAGCATTGGTCTATCCTTAAGTCCGAAATAGGGCTATCCTCTTGCCTCTCTGAACGACCATTGATGACCCCTAGACGATCAAAGAACCTCAGAGATCTGCTTGTCCAGAGTCATTATGCCCCCAGGATTGGAGGCTTATTGGGACACAGTCGTCCTATCAAGGGGTCATACCCATGTGGCCACTGTCTTGCGTGCGCAAATGTGTCTCGGTGCTCCATATTTAAATCCAGCGAAGGGACCCGGACTTTTCACATCAATCAATATATTTCATGTGGCAGTTCTTATGTTATTTATTACGCTACATGCGGGTGCTCAAAAATCTACATTGGCCTCACCTCAAGAGAGCTTCGAGTGAGGATCCGGGAGCACGTGAGAGACATTTGCTCAGCGAAGACGGTGGTGGATGTGGCCTCCTTAAAAACTTTGCCTCGACATTTCCGGCAATTTCATGACAGTGACGCTCGATCTCTGAGGGTTCTTGGGATCGACCTTATACATGGGGGTATCAGAAGAGGTAACATGAAAAAAACATTAGCCCAGAGGGAGTCAAAATGGATTGTGACGCTTGACACTTTGAGTCCTAGGGGACTCAATGAAAACTTGAGTTTTTCCTCTTTTCTATAAACTGTTGCACCATCACCATTAATTCTGGGTGCTCTGTTGTGTTTTTATCTTTTTAATCTCTGTTTTTATTACATGTTGTTTATTATATATTGTGTTTATTTGTGTCCTGCAGTATCTAATCTACCCGTCTGTAAACATCTATAAAATTATCTGGGAGTATTTATCTTACAACTATTTATGGACCGTTTGTGAATATCCATCAAATTATTTGACAGCATCCATCCTATAACCATATAAGGACCGTCTATGAATACCTATAAAATTGTATTTTGGACTCTAACAACATGATTTCGGCCTTCATAGGAATTTATATATGTGATTCCAAGTGTAAAATTATGACTCACTGTTATGTTCTATGTATGGCATCTGTGATCTTTCAGGTTGTGCTTCCATATGTGGTTTATATGTGTGTTTGGATGTGCGCGTGCCCAGCCGCGTCGCCCCCTCTTGCCCCCCTGCGGCGTCTGTATGATTCCCTTGTGCTTTGCAGTCCCCATGGTTACCTGTGGGTTCCGGAAGCGCACGTGGTCTCTGACGCCGTTCGGGGTGTATAGGATGTGGTGACATGCTCGCGCATGCGCCGCTCCAGTCCATTCCTATTGGATATAGTGACGATCATGTGATCGTCACTATGGATACAAGAAGGTCCTGCGGACACACGTAAACTCACGTACCCATGAATAAGTGACCATAATCCTTTGCGAAACGTACGTCGTGTCCTCCACGCGGAGCTCCTCTTCCACCGACGGGCTGTGTGTACCGGCGCCCAGGTATATCCCATTGCCTCTAAACCTTTCTCTGATGGTGGTTATTTACCCGGTGATTGCTCATAGGTTACTAAGGGATAGGGTGTACATATGGCCACCACCACTTGCCTACCCACCGTACTACCTCATCTATATAATTAACTTCTTATTTATACATGTATTTATTGTTGTGTCTTGTGGAAATGTAAAATTGTATTTATCTTTTAATATTTGTCCCAATAAAATTACCTTTTAAACTTTTCACCACAAAACTCCATTGTTCTCTCATGTTTCTATGATTTCTGGAGTGGTATGGGTTCAACACCCTTTATTACATTGTGGTTGACCCTGTATTATTGTGAAAAATTGTGCCGCAGGTTTCTTTGCTTAGCATCTTTGACAGGATGTAGTACCTTGTAGCTCCTCATGGGTTCAGGGGCGCTACATTACTGTACACCCAACCTTTCAGAAGTGTTACATTAGGCGATCATGGAGGCCACAGTCCCTTGGAGAGTACTCTGTCTTTCAATCTCTGTCATGTCGATGACCGACGTGTGCCACGTTGCACCATCCAGTTTGAAGTAGCCCATTCTAAGGTCTTCCAAACTTCTATCAAAACTCAATTTGGCAACTCTTTAAGGACTCAATTTTTTCAATAATTTTTCACGATGGAAATATGCTGTCACGGTCATCTCCCTACTGTTTTGAGACTAGTGATAGCCTTAGGTCTTGGGCCTTTCATCTCCATCTTGACTCCTCATTTAAATGGTTTCCTATCCTTTGGCGTCTAATGAGTTAATTTCATGTTTTGTGGCCAGCAGCTCTGAGCAGGGCAGGTCAGTTGTAGCTGCTTTGGGCCCACACCCATTTAGGATAAATACTGGAGCTTTTCCAGCAGTCCTTGCTGCTGTTAGAATTATTTCTACTTTTGGCCAACCTAGTGGAAGGTACTGCTGAGGTTTTGTCATGTGCCCATCCACCTGCTACTTTAGAGTCCGCCTTCTACGGTGATGTTTGGTGTTTTGTATCCTTCTCTTTATTCCCCCATCTGTCTTTCCTTTCCCTCTATTTCTATTAGTGTAGTGGCAAGTCTAGAGTACTCGTCGGCCTACTCACTAGACAGGGTGAGTTTAGGGCCAGCTGAGGGACCCAGGTATCCTGCTCACTGACAGGTTGAAAGAACCTGTATAGGTATGCTAGGGAGCTCAGGAGTCAGTTTTAGGTGAGTTCAGGAGGTGCTCCCTTACCCCACTCCCTAGTGGCAGGGACCTCCGTTGTATCGTGACCCTGTTTTTTCCCCCCTTTTGTGGTGCTTTTTGTAGTGTGTCAGACGCCAGTTGGCGTGATCACGTGTGTCAAGCGTTACATATGGAAATCTCCTACTCTGTGGGTGACACACGCTCCTCCAAACTGTATCTATTCATTGTAAACAAATGAAGAAGGAATTTGGTAGGAGTGAAATACAAGGACCACACTTAATTTTTTTATGAGCAGAAAGGCGTCAACCAAGTTTAAGTTGTAGTGGAAAGAACTGGCGGGACGACAGGTCGGTGAGACCGCTTGGCGTGAGGGTGTTTCTCGTTGATGTCGCTGAGGTTCACTGCACTCTCACTTCTCATTGACCAAAGTATGTACAGTCCAAATTTCAGTAAAATCGACCGACTTTTAGAAGTTACAGCAATTTTTCAAGATAAAGTAGCGAGTGAATCACTCTGTACATAAAGCTAATCAATATAAATGCCAGCTAAACCACTGACAACTGGCGCCTAGAACCAGATGAACTCTATTGCTTTATTACACAGACCTAAATTCCAGCTGCACCACTAACCACCAACAACTGAATTTTGGCTACTGCAATGGCCACAGAGAAATGAATTAGACAAGAACTAAAGTGATGAACTTTCTGCAGTCATCAGTACTCGAAGGACGACAGACCTCAAGGATTTTGTTATCGAATCTAGTGCAAATAGCCATAAATGTTGGACAAGAACTGTACCACAAGGGGTAATATTTTGAATGGGTAACTACATGTTTAAATAATTTTTGACACTATAGCCTGTCATGATCACAGCCAGAGGGACACACAGAAATCCCTCCGCTACCACCAATATGTCATGGACAGCCCAGGAGTTCACACCGATATCCCTTCACTGCCACCAATTTGTCAACACCAGCACTCCACTGCCTCCAATTATTACGACAATATGCAGTGGACTGGCATCTGATGGACAAGACGACAGCTGCATTCGCTACTAGGCTGAGTATTGGAGAGCTCAGAGTGAGAGTGTAGTATATATACAACTGATTCCAATGCATGAAATATATATACCTTGATATGGTTGCTGCCAAGCTCCACAATAACCCAAGAAAAACTACTTGCTTGCACAAGCAATCACTTATGCAGGCTGATTGGACACCCATTACAGATAGTGTATGGCTTTGAGGATGCGAATTATAGAGCAAGAGGAACAGCTATTAAATTTTATATATCTAATCCAAAAAGTAGGCAGTGTTTGTAAAAATATACAAAAGATACTACAATATAATATATACAATGACGTAAAATAAAAGGGCTAAAAGAAAATTACTAAAACTGGGTCATGGAAATGTCTCAGATCTATGGAACACAAAACTCCAATGAAACGTGGAACAATCCTACATAGAAGTGTATCTTCCTGGCACTGAACATATCCTAATTTAACATTTGCGTTTATTAACACTCAAGATAGAACGTCATACCTCCCCTCTAATGACTCATAACAGGGCTGGTCATAGGATGTGGCTTCAGTCTCTGAAAATTATGAGATCTCCAACTTTCAGGATATCTTTGAATTCACTTTTTCTTATACCCATTGTATGTTATCTGGTTTGAAAGTAAGGGTTCCAATTACGGTAAATGAGGATACAAGACCCGTTAAATATCAGAATAGTGCTGCCCATGACCCCGGTTCATGCAACTTCCCTGCCCTCTTTCTGATCACAAGACCCCTGAGACAGTTTGTTTGTAGAGGTTGGGACCTAGAAACTAAAAAATCCAGTCTGTGCCCACTGATATGCCCGTTGTGCTCTCTGTTGATAAGGTGCCAGGAGCATCTGAAGTGCCAGGTTCTACATTTTGTCGCGAACACATAAAATGTCATGGTCTTTCTCTTGGCAGTCAGTAGCACCGGTGGCACAATCTTAAGGAAATGTGATGCTTATCTATTCATCCACATTGTTGTATCTGGATGAAGTTCTGACAGTGTTTATCTTTCTGATTGCTAACGGAGCCATCAGACCTAGAAAGAATCCGGGGAGATATTATTTCTGCTCATTGGCAATTTCAAGCCTGAAATTTTCCCACTGCCAACTTCATGGAGACACAAATATTAACATTACATAAGGCTCACCTAATATGTACTGCTGGTCCCTGGGGTCCCTCACCACCCTAGATAGGTTCCTCACCTATGCGCCGAGCCGGCTACCTGAATAGGGAACAGATGGGATGAGCACTTCGTCAACCCCACTAAACACTATAGACAACACAAGGGGGAGACACAGGGGGAAAAGCATGAACTACTTATCTACAAATCACACAGGTAGAAGTTCAGCAGAGCTTTCAGCAACAAACAACAGAGGAGTACAAGGAACTGAAAAATATCACCAGCACCAGTCCAAGAAAGGAAGAGGTATTTAAGCACCAAGATAATGCTGATGATCAGTAGCTGGGTGGAAGGCGAAACCTGCTGGGTCCAAAAGGAAGAGAGATGAATCCAGCTGGAAACCTACCTATACCACTGAATAATGAAAACAGGAACAATGGAAAGTCAGGGAGCATTCTACGCAGCCAAACGCTGTGACCTTCTATGGCAGACCTGGGCAAGGGGCGGCCCGCGGGCCAAATCCGGCCCGCCTACTGTCTGTGACCGGCCCGCCCATTAGATCAGAGTTGAAGACGTGGTGCTGCTTTTCCTGCCGGCAGGAACTTTTCAAATGACACACGCACGCCGTACTGATGACATCAGTGTGCGTGTGTGTCACAGAGAAAGCTGCCGGGCAGGGAACAGAGGACAGATTCCTGCGTTCTGCTGCTACACTGTGCAGAACTTCAGGATCAGTCCTCTGTTCCCTGCCCGGCAGCTTTCTCTGTGACACACGCGTGCCCTGATGTCGGCAGTACAGCGCTTGTGTGTCATTTGAAAAATTCCCGCCCGGCAGGAGAAGCGGCACCAGCCGGTGCCTGGACAGAGAGACGCAACGGCGGGAGCCCGTACAAGAACAACAGCGTCGCAGCCATGGCCCATACCAGGGAAGAAGCAGCTCAGCGGGGGACCCGTACGGAGGTGCCTGAGGAGGGAGAGGTGAGTGGTCACTAATAACCTGAGGGGGGGGGGCAATTGCAGGGGTAACTGGTGTAATATTTGGGTGTAGTAATGTAGTATATGGGAATGTAATGATGTATTTTTACAGGTGCAGTGTATAGTGATGTAATGTATTACAGGTGCAGTATATACTGATGTAATGTATTACAGGTGCAGTGTATAGTGATGTAGTGTATATGTGTATATATATATATATATATATTATATATATATATATATATATATATATATATATATAATATATATATATATATATATATATACACAGTACTAGGGGTAGAATTCAGTTAATTATATTAGTCCGGCCCTCTAAAAGGATCCCAAGTTCTCATGCGGCCCCATGAGAAATGTAATTGCCCACCCCTGTTCTATGGCCATGGCCAGAAGCCACCTTACTGTCTGTCACCCGTGACACACCTGTGACAGGTGGCATCTAAGCTATTAAGCAGCCGAGATCAGTATTATCTCAGCCATAGCTGCCAACAAGCCATCTTCACAAGGAGGCAATGGTTTACAAATTCATAGCTAAAGAATATTCTTCATCTAGGTTTTTGCATTTATTAAGGAACTAAAATTGGAACAGCAACAACCAGTTGTCAATTAATTCATACCTTTCCAGGAAGATTTACAGGGGAATGTCACATGGGGAATCCAAATTTTTATGAAAAACTGCGATGTCATCATGCAGCGTAAAGGAGAGGAAGTAGCGACAGGCAGGCCAATCAGAAGAGGAGTCGGGGATATTGGTGGTGAGACGCGGTTAGATGGGTTCCCGCATAGCAATCATATAATACTGATTGTCCAGCAGACCAGGGTCCTGTAAATTGATTTTCCATCTCTAGTTGTAAAATAATAATAATAATAATAATAATAAAATGTAAAAAGTGCAACATTTTTAATTAGTCCAAGAATAGGAACAGACAGGTGCGGTACCGCACCACCGTGTTACCTGGTCCAAAGCTGCAGGAGGTCGGAGGATTCAGGACAATCCACCAAGGCTTTGTGTAGTGGTGCTCACTTAAAAAGGAACCAGTCCAGTAGAAACCCACAATGAAGAAGGTGAAGACGTGGCACATAGTGTCACATAAAAGTCCTTACTTTATAGTAGGTGCATAAAAGATGAGTGGGTCCGGAACCAGAGGAAAGCAGGAGGACGACGGCTGTTTTGTGAAGTCGCGCTTCTACTGGTCCTTACTGTGAGGACCCGTAGAAGCGCGACTGCACGAAACGGCCGTCGTCCTCCTGAGTGCCAACATCTGGTACCGGACCCACTCATCTTTTATGCACCTACAATAAAGTAAGGACTTCTATGTGACAGTGTGTGCCACGTCTTCACTTTCTTCGTTGTGCATGTGCAAAAATAGTTTTTAGCCACAAATACATTTATATAATATAAAAAATGTACCTAAGGTAAAGGTGGACAACTCCTTTAAAGAGCTCACGTGGAACGCCATGGGCATTGCTTTTATGTAAGCTCTGGCTTTGCACCTGCAGGCACTTCTGTATACAGAGTTGAGTGGGAGGGAGCTGACGTGTGAAATTGAGCATTAAGCTCAAATCTTCAAGAACAATTGAGTTTGTGTCTGGGATTGGATGGAGTCCAGAAAGCAACTGAGGAAGAAGTAAGATGTAAGAAGACAGAGCAAAATATCAAGCACTGCGGCAATGTCAAACACTTATCACACCATTTCTGGTCAGAGATGATCAGCTCAGATAATAGGGATGTTGTTGGGATTATCGATGACCATTGCCCTCCTCTTCTCTAAATCCGTAGCAACTAATCAGCCACTAGTCTTCATTGTCCAACAGAGAACGCACCTGTAACCTCTCAGTTCCTTACACCAGTCGCCTGTGACCCAGCGAACCCTGAAAATGAGGAGGCACCAAAAAACACGTGGATTCCCTGCCCAGCTTGTTTTTTTTTACCTCGGAGCTTAACCTAATGTGACTTTTTACCCTGTCACCCTAAAATGTAGACACGTGGACAATGTATAACCTGGATGTAGACCACAGTATTCTGTTGCCTAAATGAGCAGAATCACCATATAAAAAAACTCCAATGCTATAAATTGTAAGTTGTATGGAAGTTCAAACACAGTCTGTTACCCCCTTGATAATAAAGTCGACTGCTGCCATGTTGAACCCCCTGGTTGCAGTGCACATCAATGTGATTTCATGTTACGTGTGTGATTTGTGAAAAGTCACGCATATGTGAACGGTCTCTTGCACTATTATAGGTACAAGTGAAAAACACATATAGAACTCATACGAGAAAAGGTGACACATTGTCATGTCCGGAGGACCATGCGAGAGGCAAGTGGGTCAACTGGTCTAATATACCATTCACTGACTCAGAGGAGCGGACCCAAGCGGCTACCGAGACTTCACCACAACCACAGGAAGAGGCAGTACTATCTGTGCCTACATCATTTACAGCAAGAGGCAGTACTATCTGTGCCTACATCATTTACAGGGAGAGGCAGTACTATCTGCGCCTACATCATTTACAGGGAGAGGCAGTACTATCTGCGCCTACATCATTTAAATTTACAGGGAGAGGCAGTACTATCTGTGCCTACATCATTTGCTGGTAGAGGCAGTACTATTTCTGCCTACATCATTTACAGGGAGAGGCAGTACTATCTGTGCCTCCATCATTTACAAGGAGAGGCAGTACTATCTGTGCCTATATCATCTATAGGGATTGGCAGTACTATCTTTGCCTACATCATTTACAAGGAGAGGCAGTATTATCTGTACCTACATAATTTACAAGGAGAGGCAGTACTACCTTTGCCTACATCTTTTACAGTTAAAGGCAGTACTATCTGTTCCTAAATAATTTACAAGGAGAGGCAGTACTATCTTTGCCTACATCATTTACAGGGAGAGGCAGTACTATCTGTGCCTACACTATTACGGGGAGAGGAAGTACTATCTGTGCCTCTATCATTTACAGGGAAAGGCAGTACTATCTGTGCCTACATCATTTACAGGGAGAGGCAGCACTATCTGTCCCTACATCATTTACAGGGAGAGGCAGTACTTTCTTCAAAAGTTGGGAGGTATGGATTTACAGCAAGAGGCAGTGCTATCTTTGCCTCTATAATTTACAGGGAAAGGCAGTACTATCTGTGCCTACATCATTTAGAGGAAGAGGCAGTACTATCTGTGCCTCCATCATTTACAGGAAGAGGCAGTACTATCTGCACCTACGTAATTTACAAGGAGAGACAGTACTATCTGTGCCTACATTGGTTATAGGGAGAGGCAATACTATGTCTACATCTGTTACAGGAAGAAACAGTACTATCACTATCTGTTCCTACATAATTTACAAGGAGAGGCAGTACTATTTTGCCTACATCATTTACAGGGAAAGGCAGTACTATCTGTTCCTACATAATTTACAAGGAGAGGCAGTACTATCTTTGCCTACATCATTTACAGGGAGTGGCAGTACTATCTGTGCCTACACTATTACGGGGAGAGGAAGTACTATCTGTGCCTCTATCATTTACAGGGAAAGGCAGTTCTATCTGTGCCTACATCATTTACAGGGAGAGGCAGCACTATCTGTGCCTACATCATTTACAGGGAGAGGCAGTACTTTCTTCAAAAGTTGGGAGGTATGGATTTACAGCAAGAGGCAGTGCTATCTTTGCCTCTATAATTTACAGGGAAAGGCAGTACTATCTGTGCCTACATCATTTAGAGGAAGAGGCAGTACTATCTGTGCCTCCATCATTTACAGGAAGAGGCAGTACTATCTGCACCTACGTAATTTACAAGGAGAGACAGTACTATCTGTGCCTACATTGGTTATAGGGAGAGGCAATACTATGTCTACATCTGTTACAGGAAGAAACAGTACTATCACTATCTGTGCCTACATCATTTACAAGGAGAAAGAGTATTATCTCTGGCTCCATCATTTACAAGGAAAGGCAGTACTATCTGAGCCTACATCAGTTACAGCAGTTACAGGGAGAGGCAGTACTATGTGGGGGATATCATTTCCAATGAGAGGCAGTACTGCCTGCACCTACATAATTTACAGGGAAAGTCAGTACTATCTGTGAGTTTATAATTTTCTGGGATAAGAAGCAAAATAGGTGTCTGTATCATTTATAGAATAAGGCAGAACTATGTGTATCTACATCTTTTGCAGGGTGCGGCAGGGCTATCTGTGTATATAATTTTTAGGGAGTATTAGTATTGTCTGTAACTACACCATTTACAGTAAAAGACAGTACTATCTGTGTCTACATTATCTACAGGGAGAGACCAGGAGGAAGTACTATCAGTAGCTGAATCACTTACTGTTTCTACAAAATATTTCAATATCTATGACTTTGTGTCTGCAGCTGCTATTTGGAACGGTGTGTTTAGATTAAATACCAAATTGTCACTCAATGCTCGAGACCGCCCACTGGACTCCTCAAATCAGAATAAGCAAAATACGAGTGCCGTATGTTTCACTGCCTCTAGGGTTTCGTCAGGAGGTCTGCACAGTTGTCACTGTCACGTGTATAATGACAGGCTCAGCATCAGTGTTCTCTATTACCATCTGAGACCATGCACATTTAAACCTTGTTTTTTTTTCTATTGGGCATTTTAGGGTTAATCCCTTCCCTGGTGCAGCAGCAGACTTGCTCAGCTGTCTTCAGTTGAGCACTTTCAGGCTGTATTTAATCCCTCTGCTTCCTGGAGACGTTGCTGGTTATTCAACTCAGTTTGGAGCTAGCCCAGGAGCAGAGAGGATGTGCTTGTTGCTGTCTGCTGTGGTTTGTCAATTGTTGTTTGTTTTTGTTGTTACCTTCATTTCCTTGTTACCCCTGCAATTATACCTTTGGTTTCTCCCTGGTGAAGGTTTTAGGTGTGAATGAGGTTTTATTTTACCCCTGTCTGTTTTTCATATTTGATGGGATTTCCATCCTGGTTGGTCACTTTGGGTGGTGTGGGTGGACAGGAGGAAAGGCCACATCAGGGGCCCAGACCTCCCTACTTTTAAGCCTACCTCCAGGTGTGAAGGTGAGCTCAGCAACCCCAGGCTTAGGGTCTGCATAGGGTTTCCTGTGTCCACTGGCCATCCTTTACACATCCATCCCTGACAACAGTGTGCACACTGTAAGGGGTGGTAAAGGATTAATAAAACAGGGCTGCTTTCTTCCAGTCCCAGAACTATCTACTGGTTATGACTTCCTGTTCAGTTGAAGTAAAGTCAAAGCATATGAGCTGCAATGTAACACAATGTGCGAACCAGAACGGCACGATTTTCCAAAGTAGCCATGTTTTTTTCCTAAAAATCCCTTTACTTATAAAATCTGTTATATGGCCTTACATTAAGCAACAGAAAATGTAGTTTGCAGTGAATATGACTTTACGACACAAATGTTCCAGTCTGACATTGGCGGCTTCCCAAACCTAGAAGGTGGCATCCTACAGGCTGAAGGAGAAGATCCCGGAAGTGTGGAGGACGGAGTGCATGAGTCAACCCCCGAAACCTGAGCACAAGAAGAAAAACAGCATTGTGTTTTCTGTGCCACTGAGCTGTGACAACGGGAACGGCATCACTTTCGAGAAGTCATTAATACTGACACAATATTAAGGATGGCGAAGCCATAACCACAAATGGGTTCTTTCCAAAACACCTGACACATGGAGCACCTGTCCTTGTTTGACACAGTCTTTAAGTAGACGCTCATTGTGTTACTAAATTAGTCATCACTAAAACAATACCCTTGACATTAAATCAATCTTCTTCATGATGTCACGCATTTTTTATTACAAAGGTCTACTAGGTAGGTCCTTTCATCAAGTATCATCAACCCACAATGTCTGTCCCCTTGTACAGTTCTTTATTCCTTCAACCACATCTTCAGAATTTCTGACAGTCGTCCTAGGTAGTGACCTCACAAATATACACTATCTGACCAAGAGTACGTGGACATCTGACTTTTCTCCAACTGCAACGTCTTGGAATCTCATTCCAAAATCATGGACATTATTATGGATACAGGTGATCAAAGCAGCCTACACTCTACTGGGAAGGCTTTCTAGAAAATGTTGGAGCATGTTTTTGGGGTGGATATTAAGCAAATTCAGCCAAAGGAACATTGGAGAGTTTAGACACTGATGTTGGACAAGGTCTTTCTCGTAATTGGTATTCTAATTCACCCCAAAGGTGTTTCATGCAGTTGAAATCACTTGAGTTCCTCCACACAAAATTCATCACGGTAGGTCTTGATGGAAGTCGCTCACTGCATTATTTAATTAGTCATCACTAAAACAACACTCTTGACATTAAATCAATCTTCTTCAAGATGTCATACATTATTTTAGAACAAAGATCTACTAGGTAGGTCCTTTCATCAAGTATAATCAGCTCACAATGGTTGTCCCCTTGTAGAGTTCTTTATTCCCTCAACCACATCTTTAGAATTTATGACATAGGCGTCCTAGGTAGTGACCTCACAAATATACACTACTTGATCAAGTGTACGTGGACATCTGATTTTCCTCCAACAGCAACTTCTTGGACTCCCATTCCAAGATCATGGACATTATTATGGATAAAGGTCCTCAGAGTGGCCTACACTCTCCTGGGAAGGCTTTCTCCAAAATGTTGGAGTGTGTTTTGGGAATATTGTGCAAATTCAGCCAAAGGAACATTGAGAGCTTAGACTCTGATGTTGGATGAGAAGGTCTAGCTCGTAATTGGTGTTTGAATTCATATCAAAGGTGTTTCATGCAATTGAGATCATTCGAGTACCTCCACACAAAATTTATCACAGTAGGTCTTGATGAATCTCGCTTTGGGCAAAGTTGGACAGTCACAAACTGATTTGTGGCAACGATGGCGTCCTATGTCAGCGCCATGTCACCGGGTCATTCAGTACAACTACTTCCACTGATCTTTGTTTATGGAGATCACATTGCTGTGTGCTTGAAGTTATGCTCCATTTATGGACATTAATATGGATACAGGTCCTCAAAACAGCCTGCACTCTTCTGGGAAGGCTTTCTTCAAAACCTTGAAGCGTGTTTTTGGGATATGGAGCAAATTCAGCCAAAGGAACATTTGAGAGTTTAGACATCGATGTTAGACGAGAAGTTGTAGCTCGTAATTGGTGTTTTGGTGTTCAAACTCATCCCAAAGATGTTTCATGCAGTTGAGATCACTCGAGTTCCTCCACACAAAATTCATCACAGTAGGTCTCAATGAATCTCGCTTAGGGCAGAGTTGGACAGTCACAAACTGACTTGTGGCAACAATGGTGTCTTATGTCAGCGCCACGTCACCGGGTCAATCAGTACAACTTTTACTGCCACTGATCTTTGTTTATGGAAATCGAATTGCTGTCTACTTGAATCTATGCTCCAGTCTGAAAAAAGTGTGTCTGAACTCAATAACAAGCCGGGATGTCCATGATTTGTGACCATAGACTATACCATAAATCAACTTTCACACCAATGGTTCACATTTTACATCTCAACAATTCTGATTTTTGAGTAGGGCTTGGAGCCCCACGCAAAAAATGCTTGTTTCTTGACTTTTGAGTTGTGGGGCTTAAATGCTCCATTTTGAGGAACTTAAATGTTGGTAAGTATGAAATTGATGAGGTTTTGAGCCATAACATGGTGGCCTCCTGGTGATAAGTCTGCTTTATGGATACACATTCAAATTTATTTATATTAAAAATAACTTTATATGTTTAGGTGATTCTAGTAAATACCTTAGGTTTCAGTCAGAGGGGCGGAGCTTTTTCAGGGTTCAGTCACAGTTACTCAAGTTCAGGCATGATTCTTTCTTTAACTTAGTCATGCCCCCAGCATTGTAATTGATTATACCTAACGTCCTTCAACATCACTCCTTTGCTGAGCTCTGCCATTACGGTCACATGATCATGACATCAGCACAGGTCCTGCACAACTACTTCTCTTCTGCTGAGATCCAGAGCTCAACATTAGAGAAGTCATGGTGAAGGACCTGTGCTGATGTCACAATCATGTGACTGCAATGGGTGGAGCTCAGCAAAGAAATGATACTGAAGGACCTGTGGTAATCCGAAGAAGAGAAGTAGTTGTGCAGGACCTATGCTGATGTCATGATCATGTGACAGTAATAGGCAAATCTCAGCAAAGGAGTGATGTTGAAGGACGTGAGGTGTAATCAATTACAATGCTGGGGGCATGACTAAGTTAAAGAAAGAATCATGCCTGAACTTGAGTGACTGTGACTGAACCCTGGGATAGCTCCACCCCTATGACTGAAACCTAAGGTTTTTACTAGAATCACCTAAACATATAAAGTATTTTTTAATATAAATAAATACATTTTTTTATTTAAAACCATGAAAGTGATGTACATTGTGTGGCGCCCTGGACAAGCCAGGTAGTCACAGGTACTGCAACAACACACCCCACACCCCGGCTAGGCACACCTAGGTCAAACACAAATCCTTGTTGCCTTCCTCCAGGGGCTGATGTCCACACCAGTGGGTGGGCCAGGCGGTTGGCCCCACCCACCGAGGAGTTCACAATCCTGGAGGCGGGAAAAGTAGGGCAGATGAGTTCAGATCAGTTAGGGAGTTGGAGAAGTGAAGTGGTAGAGGAGCAGCCTGACTGTGTCCGGGTGCATGGCCCGGGCACATACAGCAAGGTTGGCAGACGGTGGTGACCGTCTGCAGGAGAGGCTGATTGAAGTGAACCGTAAGGACCGGGGACGGGTGGTGGCCCGCCGGTACCGGATCGGGGAGCGAAGAGAAGCCAGCACCATTCAGCAGGGCCTACGGACCCCGACCAGGCTAGGAGTCGCCGAAAAACTGGTCAAATCCGTTAGCGAAGGGAACCTCCGGGGTTTCCCAGCAGTCAAAACCCGATTGAAGGCAACAGCTCAAACCGTGAAGGGAAACACAGTCACCGCCAAGGCTACAGTTCCCAGGGCCAGAGCCTGCGGGCAAAAGGGACTCCCTCAGCATCTATCCAAGCTGGGGAGCGGGTTAGCGGTGGGAAGCCACCGGAACCGAGAACACAACACAGGTGCAGGGAAAGGCAATCACCACCAACCTACCGGGAGAAGAACAACCGCAGCCGTCTGTGGGACCCGTCCATCCAGCCGTTTGTTTTACCGGAGACTTTGTGTTCATCATTGGCTGAGTGAGTACCACCATGCCGTGCGGCACCGCGCTGCCCCTGCGACCCTGCACCTCACCAGGATCCGTAACCCGCCTGCCATCCCTCCCCTCACCGGGCCCTGGGACAACCAACCCCCCTACCTACAGAGGGGAAAAACAACATCCAGGCTGCTCCCTGTCATCGCTCCCGGGATCCCCGTCCAGAGCAGCGGTGGTGTCACAACCTCACCACAACCGTGGGTGGCGTCACGGACAATATCCCTAAACCAAACCATCCCCCTTTCACTCACGGGCGAGGAACACCACTCGATTCCCCGGGATCCGGCCCACCGCTCGAGCCACCACCGAGCAGCAGCAGCCGGACCTGAGCAGTGGGTAAGCGCAGCGTCCCCTCCCTGCCCGCGACAACTTGGCGTCACGAACAGGATCTTACCGCTCTGCCGTCTGGTAGAGGTGCGCCTTGTGACCGCCGGAGGTGTGCGGCCGAAAAATTTGAGAAGCCGCCATTTTGGGCGTGAAAAGTTCCCGCTCGAGCGTCTTCCCGAGTAGTGGAGGCGCAAAAACCGAAACCCCGCCCCTGTAGGAGCTGGAAAAAGACTAAGTGGCACGGAAACAAGATGTCTGCGCCCGACAGAGCCGCTGGAGGAGCGGCGGTCGCAGCCGCAGTGGCACCCGCGGATGGGAATGGGCCCGCCCCGGTCCCGGCCGCACTGGCGGGAGGTGCCGTGGCCCCAGCTCTCGCTCAGGTGATGCCGTTCTCCTTGCCCTACGTGCCCGGAGCTACCTGGTTGCCGCAGTACGATGGGAAACCTGATGAGTTGCAGGTCTTCCGAAAGAAGCTTAGCCCGCTACTAGAACTGTACCCAATAACTGATAAGCAACGTGCAGCGCTAGTGCTGGGGCAGCTAACCGGCACAGCTGAGCAGGAAGCGGAGACCTGGGCCGAGGGGGACCAGTCCTCTGTGGCCACCATTTTTGAGAAGCTACAGACTGCCTTTGAGACCCGTACCGGAGCCGAGCTGCGGATGCAGTTTTATCAATGCCGGCAACGGCCTGCGGATAGCATTCGGGACTACGCCTTACGTCTGCAAACCGCCCTCCGCACACTGAAGCGGGTAGACACCATCAACGATGCGGACAGCAACAAAATGATAGTGGAGCAGTTTGTACAGGGGATGAGGTCCTCGGAGGACCGCAAACAACTCCGGCTGTGGGCCCTAGAACACCCTGATGTGGGCTTTTGCCGTGTTAAAGGAAAGGGCTATTAAAGCTCTGCAGCCTCCAGCTTCGGAAGTCCCTGAGGCAGCCCCATGGCCAGCTGAGACGGCTCCCGACGTGGTAGCCCCTGCCCTCCCAACACCTCCGGTACCTGCAGCCCCAAGCGGAATGATGGAGGAACTGGCTGCCCAAGTCCGCCGCATGGATGGGGACCTCGCCAAGATCCTCACCGCACTCCAGCCTTCGGCTAGGTCCCAACCCCCGGGAAAGATGCAGCTCGTCGACAGCCCCGAGGACGTCCCCTGGATGAGGCGGAGAAGGGCCAACGACTCACAGTATGGACCTCCGATTTGTTACAGGGGCAGCAAGCCCGGCCACTATTCCCGACGGTGTCCGTTAAACGAGCAACCCCTGGGGCCACGGGCCAATCCTCAGGAGTCGAACCCAGTGGCCCACCCGACTGGCGGGACCGGTACATCGGAGCCCGGCCCATCATCCCCCTGGCAGTGGACGGCATCCCGCTGATGGCTCTCCTGGACACTGGATCGCAGGTAACCACGATACCATACACACTGTATCAGGGCAGTATTGGGGCAAAGACGAACTAGCCCCCCCAGATGGCAGTATGACACTGATTGCCGCTGATGGACTCCCATTGACCCAAGTGGGGTACAAACAAGTGGCCATGACCGTGGGACGAGCTGAACTGCAACACCAGGGTTTGATTGTGATAATGAATGAACCCAGTGATCATAACCCGAAGGTAGTGTTAGGGACTAATGTGATGGAGCACTGTATGAGTGGCGTGTTGACCCTACTGCAGCAGCTGGCCGCCACAGCGGCGGGGAGCCGACAGAGAGCTCTGCAGCGTGAGATCCGGGCCCTGATGTATCGCCAGCATGTGAACTCGACAGAAGGAGAGATTGGAGGAGTGAAAGTGATGGATGCGGCCCCTTTGATTGTGCCTCCCAGGAGTGAGATGATGATTTGGTGTAGGGCAGCGGTAGGGCCCCAAGGGCGATTCTACCCCACCATGATAGAGCCCATGTCCTCCGAACACTGACCCACAGTAGTGGCGGCCCGAGGGCTGGTAGACGTCAAGAAGGGGAGAGTGCCCGTACGAGTGCTGAACTGTGGGGAGGAAGAGGTTAGGCTTCCCCGGTACGCTACCCTTGCCAAATTGCTCACTCTAGATCCCCACACCATCCATGAAGCCGTTCCCCCGATCGCACCGCCTACTGCCGGTTCCCACTCATCCCTGGGGGAGTTAGACGAGGGCTGTCGAGAGCTACACGTCGGCACTGATGATACCCCCATACACCACAAGGAAGGGGTATACCAGGTGGTACAGGAGTATGAGCGAGTTTTCAGCAAGCACCCTCTAGATTTTGGGCAGATTAAAGGTGTCCAACACCACATCCCTATCGGTACACACCCCCCTATTAAAGAGAGATACAGGCCTATTCCCCCCACACACTACCAATGCGCCAAAGACATGTTGAGGAACATGAAGGAGGCAGGGGTTATTAGGGACAGCTGTAGTCCCTGGGCCGCCCCGTTGGTACTGGTTAAGAAGAAGGACGGCACCATGCGGATGTGTGTGGGTTACCGGAAGATTAACCAGATAACGCATAAGGATGCTTACCCTCTGCCCCGCATTAGAGAGTCCCTGGCCGCGCTGAGAACCGCTAACTACTTCTCCACCCTTGACCTCACCAGCGGGTACTGGCAGGTGGTCGTGGCACCAGAAGACCGAGAGAAGACTGCCTTCGCCACTCCTATGGGACTCTGCGAGTTCAACAGCATGCCGTTCGGGCTGTGCAATGCCCCCGGAACCTTCCAACGGCTGATGGAATGCTGTCTGGGACACCTAAACTTCGAGACCGTCTTGCTGTACTTGGATGATGTGATTGTGCACTCACAGACGTATGAAGCCCACCTGGAGCACCTAGCCAAGGTGTTTGCGTCCCTTTCCAAGTATGGGATGAAGTTGAAGCCCTCAAAGTGTCATCTGCTGAAGCCCAGGGTGCAGTACCTAGGACATGTGGTTGGTGCGGAAGGTGTCGCTCCCGACCCTGAGAAGATCACCGCCATCCAAGACTGGCCGAGACCGACCACGGTGAGGGAAGTGAGGCAGTTTCTGGGCCTGGTGGGATATTACCGTCGCTTCATTAAGGGGTACACGAAGATAGCTGCCCCCATGCAAGACCTCCTCGTGGGACAGACCAGGGTGGTAGACCCCTAGGAGCCCCATTGGTGTGGGAAGCAAAGGATGAGGAATCCTTCCGCCAGCTGAGAGTGGCCCTGACCGGAGAGGAAATCCTAGCGTACCCTCACTACAGCCGCCCATTCATCCTCTACACCGATGCCAGCAATGTGGGCTTGGGGGCTGTTCTATCCCAGGTCCAAGACGGAAGGGAGAAGGTGATTGCTTATGCTAGCCGAAAACTCCGACCGACCGAGAGAAACCCTGAGAACTACAGCTCTTTCAAGCTTGAGCTCTTGGCACTGGTGTGGGCTATCACCGAGCGGTTCCGCCATTACCTGGCAGCACCCAAGTTCACCGATTACACGGACAATAACCCGCTGACCCATCTAGATACGGCCAAGCTGGGCGCGTTGGAGCAGCGGTGGGTGGCCAGGTTAGCCAACTACGATTTCACCATCAAGTACCGGGCCGGCCGTACCAATGTTAATGCTGATGCACTCTCCCGGATGCCCCACCTGTCGGAAGAGGGGCCAGAGGATGACGACCTCGAAGAGATCGAGTTGCCTGCATTTCACCGGCCGCTAACTGAGAAGGTGCATGTCCATCAACAACGGATGAACCTGGACAGGCTGCCTAGTCAGGAGTGGCAGGAAGCTCAGGACCAGGCACCTGCTGTCCGCCTGGTCAAGACCCTGGTGGAACAGGGTTCTGCTGGGATAGACCCTGCCGCCCCTGCCGAAGCCCAACGTCTGTAGCGAGAACGGACCCGGCTGTACCTACACCAGGGGAAGTTGTATCGTGAGCTGATTAATCCGAAGACTCACAAGAAGATCCGCCAGCTGGTGATTCCCCAGGCTAACGTGCCCATCGTCCTGCAAGCATACCATGATGGTGCTGGGCACTTCGGGTGGAAGAAGCTGGAGATGTTGTTGAGAGAGCGGTTCTATTGGAGCGGAATGCGGGAATCTGTGGAGGCCTGGTGCCGAGAATGTGGCCCCTGCTCATTGAGAAGGAAGGGCGAGGCCAGCCAGAAGGCACCCCTACACCCGATCATTACGCATCAACCGCTGGAGCTGGTTGCCCTTGACCATGTAAAGCTCACCCCCAGCCGAAGTGGGTACATCTACGCTCTGACCATTGTAGACCACTATTCAAGGTTCATGGTGGTGTACCAGTTAAGGACTTAACCGGCCGTACCGCCGCTAAGGCGTTCTAGGCTTATTTCTGTCGACCGCATGGGTACCCCGAGAAGGTGCTTACCGACCAGGGTCCGGCCTTTGAAGCAGAGGTATTCCAGGAATTCTGCCAGTTGTACGGCTGCAAGAAAATCCGGACCACGCCTTACCATGCCCAAACCAATGGCATGTGTGAAAAGATGAACCACTTGGTTATGGGCCTCCTCAAGACGTTACCGCTGGAAGAGCGGAACCTGTGGCCGGAGAAGTTACCTGATCTGGTCGATATGTATAACAACATCCCTTCCAGCTCTACGAAATGCACTCCAGCATACCTGATGAGGGCTCGTCCCGGCCGGCTACCAGTGGATTTGGAAATGGGCTTGGAGGCTCCAGAAGCACTCCCTTCGACAGCTGAATGGGACACTCGGCGGAGAGCACAGTACCGACAGGTCCAGGAATATGTTGAAAAGAACTTGTGCCGGAGTCGGGGACAACAGGAGCAGTGTTTCAACAAGAAGGCGCCCGCCGGTCCCTTCCAGCCTGGAGATGTAGTGCTGAAGCGGAAAAGAAGGAACCACAAGCTGGATGATCAATGGGAAAAAGCCCCGTATGTAGTACAGCCCACAGGATGGGAGAATGGGAAGGCCTATCAGATCAGCCGTGACCAGGGGGGAACTTTGGCCACGGTTTCCCGGGACCATCTGAAGCGGTGCCCACCAGCCTTGAGGGTAGCGGATGAAGCTCCAGTTCCCAGACTGGCGGAGAGAGAAAAAGAGGTAATCCATACCCTGATGGGTGATTTTCCAGCAGACTGGCCTACGCAGAACGGTGCGGTGATTCTTCCAGTGATACTGTTCCCACAACCCATGGATGAAGAAATGATGGAAGTGGTTAACCACGAGCCAGTGCCCAGGGATGTACCTGTACCCAGCTCCCCTCCGCCTCCGCCTGCCCCACACGATAGCAGGGAGGAGGAATTGATTGTTCCCTCTGCCCCACTGCCTGTCCCCACTGACACCGGACCCCGAAGGTCCACTCATCCCAACCTAGGTAGACCCCCACTTAGGTATAGGGAAACTACTCTTTAAAGGGGGGCTTTATGTGTTGAGTGCATCAGTTTAAAAGTTGTGAATGATAAGATGAATCAACAGAAGATGTAACCTGATTAGCACTTTGATTAAACCGGCCGTTGCCGGCAACCAGTCCCCGTAGGGACTTCCTGCAACCGTTGCGTAAGGGACTTCTTACGGACAAGCCCGAGAACTGTCAGGGCAACCACAAACTTAGTGGGATGTGAATAAAAATGTTTTGGCTTGAAACCGTTACCGCCTCCGGAGAGGCTGATTTGGGAGGATGGGCCTGGAGGAAAGGGATGGCCCAGGCCCGCCACTACCGTAACCGGTGGCGATCCTCCGGGGGGGTTCAGGGGTCCCCATGGACGCGGGTCCCCTGAAAGAGACCGTACCCGCTCGGGCAACTTGGTTCTGGACTGGGGCAAGGGGTGCTGCCCACTTCTTAGGGGCAGCATCAGGGCCAGGTTGTTTGGGTGAGAAAAGAGCGGAAGCCGTTACCGTTTGCAACGTTTAAGAACTGTACCTCCCGTTAAGGGAAGCTTTATACAAAAGAATGCTTGTTTTACTGTTTTATATGTTTTACCCCTTTTTCACAGTTAAACAAAAATAAAACCGGTGATGGACGGGCAGCCCGCGGACGGTCTGCATTTTACCAAGGGGGAATGTGGCACCCTGGACAATCCGGGTCGTCACAGGTACTGCAACAACACACCCCACACCCCGGCTAGGCACACCTAGGTCAAACTTAAATTCTTGTTGCCTTCCTCCAGGGGCTGATGTCCACATCAGGGGGTGGGCCAGGCGGTTGGCCCCGCCCACCGAGGAGTTCACAATCCTGAAGGCGGGAAAAGTAGGGCAGATGAGTTCAGATCAGTTAGGGAGTTGGAGAAGTGAAGTGGTAGAGGAGCAGCCTGACTGTGTGGCCCGGGCACATACAGCAAGGGTGGCAGACGGTGGTGACCGTCTGCAGGAGAGGCTGATTGAACTGAACCGTAAGGACCGGGGAAGGGCGGTGGCCCGCCGGTACCGGATCGGGGAGCGAAGAGAAGCCAGCACCATTCGGCAGGGCTAGGAGTCGCCGAAAAACTGGTCAAATCCATTAGCGAAGGGAACCTCCGGGGTTTCCCAGCAGTCAAGACCCGATTGAAGGCAACAGCTCAAACCGTGAAGGGAAACACAGTCACCGCCAAGGCTACAGTTCCCAGGGCCAGAGCCTGCGGGCAAAAAGGGGCGCCCTCAGCATCCATCCAAGCTGAGGAGCGGGTTAGCGGTGGGAAGCCACCGGAACCGAGAACACAACACAGGTGCAGGGAAAGGCAGTCACCACCAACCTACCGGGAGAAGAACAACCGCAGCCGTCTGTGGGACCCGTCCATCCAGCCGTTTGTTTTACCAGAGACTTTGTGTTCATCATTGGCTGAGTGAGTACCACCGTGCCGTGCGGCACCGCGCTGCCCCTGCGACCCTGCACCTCACCAGGCCCCGTAACCCGCCTGCCATCCCTCCCCTCACCGGGCCCCGGGACAACCAACCCCCCCTACCCACGGAGGGGAAAAACAACATCCAGGCTGCTCCCTGTCATCGCTCCCGGGATCCCTGTCCAGAGCAGCGGTGGTGTCACAACCTCACCACAACCGTGGGTGGCGTCACGGACAATATCCCTAAACCAAACCACCCCCCTTTCACTCACGGGCGAGGAACGCCGCTCGAGTCCCCGGGATCCGGCCCACCGCTCGAGCCACTACCGAGCAGCAGCAGCCGGACCCGAGCAGTGGGTGAGCGCAGCGTCCCCTCCCCGCCCGCGACACATTGCATCATTTAAAGGGAACTTGTCAGCAGATTTGGGGCCTATAAGCTGCGGCCACCACCAGTGGGTTCTTATATACAGAAATCTAACATGCTGTATATAAAAGCCCAGGCCGCTGTGTAGAATGTAAAAATCACTTTATAACGCTTACCAAAAACGGTCACTGCTGTGGAGTTGGGTCATATGGGTGTCTCTGTTCTCTGGTGCCTGTGTCTCCTCTTTTGGCCATCTTTGTTGTCCTTCTTCTGAAGCCAGTGTACATGACGCGTCCTACGTCATACACGCTCGCCGGTCCCGCACAGGCACACTACAATACTTTAATCTGCCCTGCTTAGGGTAGATCAATGTGCGCCTGCTCAGGATCTCAATGCCGGCGAGTGTGGATGACGTACGATGCGTCATGGACCCAGGCTTCAGAAGAAGGATGACAAAGATGGCCGAAAGAGGAGGCACTGATACCGGAGAACGGAGACGCCCATATCGCCCAACTCCACCGCAGTGACCATTTAGGTAAGTATTATAAAGTGATTTTTACGTTCTACACAACGGCCTGGGCTCTTGCATGTTAGAATTATGTATATAAGAGCCCGGTGGTGGTGGCCGCAGCTTATAGGCCCCAAATCTGGTGACAGGTTCCCTTTAAAACACATTGGGGGCAGTTTAATATATAAAAAGAAAACGACATGACAGGTTCCCTTTAAAGACTTAAGGCAGACAGTGGGGCTGGGGAATCACAGAAAGGGAGGAGAAGAGCGAGTGTACAGTCAGGCCCCTTGCACCTAAATTTCAACTGGTGATTAAAGAAGAACCACAAAGCTTTAATGCTTTTATTTTAAAAAATGTCAACTATGTACCCAATGTTTTTTGCATATGTTACTATTTATTTACTTACCACAGTAGTTCTTTGCATTGTATTTATTCTAGGTTATATATTTCTGGCAAAAGCTACAGCATATACAGTTAGGTCCAGAAATATTTGGACAGTGACACAATTTTGGCGAGTTGGGCTCTGGATGCCACCACATTGGATTTGAAATGAAACCTCTACAACATAATTCAAGTGCAGATTGTAACGTTTAATTTGAAGGTTTGAACAAAAATATCTGATAGAAATTGTAGGAATTGTACACATTTCTTTACAAACACTCCACATTTTAGGAGGTCAAAAGTAATTGGACAAATAAACCAAACCCAAACAAAATATTTTTATTTTCAATATTTTGTTGCGAATCCTTTGGAGGCAATCACTGCCTTAAGTCTGGAACCCATGGACATCACCAAACGCTAGGTTTCCTCCTTCTTAATGCTTTGCCAGGCCTTTACAGCCGCAGCCTTCAGGTCTTGCTTGTTTGTGGGTCTTTCCGTCTTAAGTCTGGATTTGAGCAAGTGAAATGCATGCTCAATTGGGTTAAGATCTGGTGATTGACTTGGCCATTGCAGAATGTTCCACTTTTTTGCATTCATGAACTCCTGGGTAGCTTTGGCTGTATGCTTGGGGTCATTGTCCATCTGTACTATGAAGCGCCGTCCGATCAACTTTGCGGCATTTGGCTGAATCTGAGCTGAAAGTATATCCCGGTACACTTCAGAATTCATCCGGCTACTCTTGTCTGCTGTTATGTCATCAATAAACACAAGTGACCCAGTGCCATTGAAAGCCATGCATGCCCATGCCATCACGTTGCCTCCACCATGTTTTACAGAGGATGTGGTGTGCCTTGGATCATGTGCCGTTCCCTTTCTTCTCCAAACTTTTTTCTTCCCATCATTCTGGTACAGGTTGATCTTGGTCTCATCTGTCCATAGAATACTTTTCCAGAACTGAGCTGGCTTCATGAGGTGTTTTTCAGCAAATTTAACTCTGGCCTGTCTATTTTTGGAATTGATGAATGGTTTTCATCTAGATGTGAACCCTTTGTATTTACTTTCTTGGAGTCTTCTCTTTACTGTTGACTTACAGACAGAGACACCTACTTCACTGAGAGTGTTCTGGACTTCAGTTGATGTTGTGAACGGGTTCTTCTTCACCAAAGAAAGTATGCGGCGATCATCCACCACTGTTGTCATCCGTGGACGCCCAGGCCTTTTTGAGTTCCCAAGCTCACCAGTCAATTCCTTTTTTCTCAGAATGTACCCGACTGTTGATTTTGCTACTCCAAGCATGTCTGCTATCTCTCTGATGGATTTTTTCTTTTTTTTCAGCCTCAGGATGTTCTGCTTCACCTCAATTGAGAGTTCCTTAGACCGCATGTTGTCTGGTCACAGCAACAACTTCCAAATGCAAAACCACACACCTGTAATCAACCCCAGACCTTTTAACTACTTCATTGATTACAGGTTAACGAGGGAGACGCCTTCATTGCAGCCCTTAGAGTCCCTTGTCCAATTACTTTTGGTCCCTTGAAAAAGAGGAGGCTATGCATTACAGAGCTATGATTCCTAAACCCTTTCTCCTATTTGGATGTGAAAACTCTCATATTGCAGCTGGGAGTGTGCACTTTCAGCCCATATCTATATATATAATTGCCTTATTCTGTCTGTCTGTCTGTCTGTCTGTCTATCTGTCTGTCTGTCATGCTCCGAAATTGTGTCCTTACGGTGACACAAAGCTGATTGGCCGCTGGGCTCGCCATGGCCCCGCCCCCCCACACGGATTGGCCTCTCGCCCCGGCTCTCTGCAGGCCCCGCCCCCCTCACGCAATGCACGCTCGCTCTGGCCCAACTGACACGGA
Organism: Anomaloglossus baeobatrachus; assembly: GCF_048569485.1. Taxonomy (NCBI): domain Eukaryota; kingdom Metazoa; phylum Chordata; class Amphibia; order Anura; family Aromobatidae; genus Anomaloglossus; species Anomaloglossus baeobatrachus. The sequence goes on along the minus strand of NC_134356.1, from coordinate 644,053,272 downwards.
GCCCCGATTCCCAGGTGAGTACACACACACACATCAGATCACACTCACTCTCACACTCACTCTCACACACACCTCACACATCACAACATGCTGGGATATCTCTTGCTTCTACACCGGCTCCGTCAGGATCCCGGCAGCGCCACACATAACCTTGCGATGCTGGGATCTTCACGGAGGCCGTGAAAGCTGGTAACCATTATACACATCGGGTAACTAAGGTCCCTTAGTTACCCGATGTGTATCATAGTTACCAGTGTACACCGGCTCACACTCACTCTCACACACACCTCACACACACATCACATCGCATCCACACATCAAGGTCCTGCAGCGGCGGAAAATACAGACACATAACAGCACACACATAACAGCACACACATAACAGCACACACATAACAGCACACACATACACACACACAAATCAGATCACACTCACTCACACACATCACATCGCATCCACATACTCACAACATCCTGGGATATCGCTTGCTTCTCGGCGGCGATACTGTGCTGTTGTGATCTTCCAGGACCTGCCGGAGGATCACATGGCCAGAAGCATGTGATATCCCCGGATGTTGTGAGTATAAGCGCGTATGTGCGATATCGTCAGTGTCTGTGTGTGTGAGTGTATGCGATCGGGTGTGTGTGAGTGTATGCGATCGGGTGTGTGTGAGTGGATGCGATCGGGTGTGTGTGAGTGGATGCGATCGGGTGTGTGTGAGTGGATGCGATCGGGTGTGTGTGAGTGGATGCGATCGGGTGTGTGTGAGTGGATGCGATCGGGTGTGTGAGTGTCGGCAGAGGAGCACGGCGTGCTGGAGGAGGCTGGGAGCAGAGAGGCTGATCATGGGGAAGGCTGGGAGGAGAGAGGCTGATGCTGGGGGAGGCTGGGAGGGGGAGGCTGGGACGAGGGAGGCTGATGCTGGTGGAGGCTGATGCTTGGGGAGGCTGATGCTGGGGGAGGCTGGAAGGAGAGAGGCTAATGCTGGTGGAGGCTGATGCTTGGGGAGGCTGATGCTGGGGGAGACTGGGAGGGGAAGGCTGATGCTGAGGGAGGCTGGGAGGAAGGAGGCTGGGAGGAGAGAGGCTGATCCTGGGGAAGGCTGGGAACGGGAGGCTGATGCTGAGGGAGGCTGGAAGGAGAGAGGCTGATGCTGGGGGAGGCTGGAAGGAGAGAGGCTGATGCTGGTGGAGGCTGATGCTTGGGGAGGCTGATGCTGGGGGAGACTGGGAGCGGAAGGCTGATGCTGAGGGAGGCTGGGAGAGGGAGGCTGGGAGGAAGGAGGCTGGGAGGAGAGAGGCTGATCCTGGGGAAGGCTGGGAAGGGGAGGCTGATGCTGGGGGAGGCTGGAAGGAGAGAGGCTGGAAGGAGAGAGGCTGATGCTGGTGGAGGCTGATGCATGGGGAGGCTGATGCTGGGGGAGACTGGGAGCAGAAGGCTGATGCTGAGGGAGGCTGGGAGGAAGGAGGCTGGGAGGAAGGAGGCTGGGAGGAGAGAGGCTGATCCTGGGGAAGGCTGGGAAGGGGAGGCTGATGCTGAGGGAAGCTGGAAGGAGAGAGGCTGATGCTGGGGGAGGCTGGAAGGAGAGAGGCTGAGGCTGGGAGGAGAGAGGCTGATGCTGGGGAAGGCTGATGCTGAGGGAGGCTGGGAGGGGAAAGCTGATGCTGGGGAAGGCTGGGAGGACGGAGGCTGGGAGGAGAGAGGCTGATCCTGGGGAAGGCTGGGAGAGGGAGGCTGATGCTGGAGGAGGCTGGAAGGAGAGAGGCTGATGCTGGCGGAGGCTGATGCTGGGGAGGCTGGGAGAGGGAGGCTGATGCTGAGGGAGGCTGGGAGGAGGGAGGCTGGGAGAGGTAGGCTGAGAGAAGAGAGGCTGATGCACACACACACACACACACACACACACACGCGCGCACTGCACAACACACCACACACACACACACACTGGGAACCACAAACAACTGCCCTACACAGACACCCACACACACAGACAACGCTGCACACACACAACACCCAACACACAAACACCGCGGCACACACAAATATACGCACATACCGCACAACACACACATTGCACAAAACATACCTCCCCCCAAAACACACCACACACACACAAACCGCGCAACACACACACAACGCTACAGACACACAGCGCTCCACAAACAACGCAACACACGCAACACACATACAACACCGCTCTCACCCCCCGTCACACCCAGACAACACCCAGAACATGTACAGCCCCTACACAAACACTTGGTAACTACAGACAACAACATCTCTCTCTCTATATATATATATATATATATATATATATATATATATATATATATATAACAAAAATCATACATGAACTACACAATACGTAAATTCTAGAATACCCGATGCGTAGAATCGGGCCACCTTCTAGTTATATATATAATTGTATTTCTGAACATGTTTTTGTAAACAGCTAAAATAACAAAACTTGTGTCACTGTCCAAATATTTCTGGCCCTGACTGTATATGGTTCACACAAAGGAAAAAAAAACATTTGGGGGGCCGCATTCTTGGCAGCAAAAAGTGACATTTTTAGTAATACCATATAATTTTTTCTATACACCATAGGATGTCCCCATCCTGTAGTATGTCCCCATTCTTGTCCCCATCCTGGAGTAATGTGCCACATCCTGGTCCCTATCCTGTAGTAATGTTCCCCATCCTTGTCACCATCCTGTAGTAATTTGCCCATTATGGTCCCCTTCTTGTAGAAATGTACCCTATTCTGGTCCCCTTCTTGTAATAATGTCCCATCCTGGTCCCCATCCTGTAGTAATGCGTCCATTCTGGTCCCCTTGTAGTAATTCCCCATCCTGTAGTAATGTGTCCATCCTTGTCCCCTGTAAGAATGTTCCCATCCCTACCCCATCCTGTAGTAATGTGTCCTATCCTTGTATCCATCCTGTAGTAAGGTGCCCCATCCTGCTCCCCTTGAAGTAATGTGCTCCATCCTGTAGCAATATGCCCATCCTTGTCCCCTTGTAGTAATATGCCTATCCTTGTCCCTTTGTAGTAATGTGCCCATGCTTGTCCCCTTCTAGTAAGGTGCCCATATTTGTCACCTGCCCATCCTGTAGCAATGTGTCCATCCTTGTCCCGTTATAGTAATGTGCCCATCCTTGTCCCCTTTTAGTAATGTTCCAATCCTGTAGTATTGTGCCCATCCTGGACTCCTTGTAGTAATGTGCCCATCCCGGTCCTCTTGTAGTAATGTGCCCATCTTGGTCTCCTTGTAGTAATGTGCCCATTGTGTAGTAATGTGCCCATCATGGTCTCCTTGTAGTAATGTCCCCATCTTGTTGTATTGTGCCCCATCCTGGTCTCCTTGTAGTAATGCCCCCATTCTGTAGTATTGTGCCCATCCTGGACTCCTTGTAGTAATGTGCCCATCCCGGTCCTCTTGTAGTAATGTGCCCATCTTGGTCTCCTTGTAGTAATGTGCCCATTGTGCAGTAATGTGCCCATCATGGTCTCCTTGTAGTAATGTCCCCATCTTGTTGTATTGTGCCCCAACCTGGTCTCCTTGTAGTAATGCCCCCATTCTGTAGTATTGTGCCCATCCTGGACTCCTTGTAGTAATGTGCCCATCCCGGTCCTCTTGTAGCAATGTGCCCATCTTGGTCTCCTTGTAGTAATGTGCCCATTGTGCAGTAATGTGCCCATCATGGTCTCCTTGTAGTAATGTCCCCATCTTGCAATATTGTGCCCCATCCTGGTCTCCTTATAGTAATGCCTCCATTCTGTAGTATTGTGCCCATCCTGGTCTCCTTGTAGTAATTTCCCCATCATGTAGTATTATGCCCATCCTGGTCTCCTTGTAGTAATGTCCCCATCATGGTCTCCTTGTAGTAATGTCCTCATCCTGTAGTAATGTGCCCATCCTGGTCTCCTTGTACTAATGTCCCCATTCTGTAATATTGTGCCTATCCTGGTCTCCTTGTAGTAATGTCTGATCCTGTAGTATTATGCCCATCCTGGTCTCCTTGTAGTAATGTCCCCATCCTGTGGTATTGTGCCCATCCTGTAGTATTGTGCCCATCCTGATCCCCTTGTAGTAATGCGTCCATCCTGTAGTATTGTGCCCATCCTGGTCCCCTGTAGTAATGTGCCCATTATGGTCTCCTTGTAGTAATGTTTACATCTTGTAGTAATGTGCCCATTCTGGCCTCTTTGTAGTAATGTTCACATCCTGTAGTAATGTGCCCTTCCTGGCCCCTTTGTAGTAATGTACCCATTATGGTCTCCTTGTACTAATGTCCCCATCCTGTAGTATTGTGCCCATTCTGGTCTCCTTGTAGTAATGTCTTATCCGTTCCTGTAGTATTATGCCCATCCTGGTCTCCTTGTAGTAATGTCCCCATCCTGTGATATTGTGCCCATCCTGTAGTATTGTGCCCATCCTTATCCCCTTGTAGTAATGCGTTCATCTTGTAGTATTGTGCCCATCCTGGTCCCCTTGTAGTAATGTGCCCATTATGGTCTCCTTGTAGTAATGTTTACATCCTGTAGTAATGTGCCCATTCTGGCCTCTTTGTAGTAATGTTCACATCCTGTAGTAGTGTGCCCTTCCTGGCCCCCTTGTAGTAATGTGCCCATCCTGGTCTCCTTGTAGTAATGACCACATCCTATAGTAATCTGCAATCCTGTAGTAATTTCCTCTTATATGCCGTTCTTCAAATACACATTAAAAAAAAAAAATCTTCCCACCTGTCTTCCATTCCCTCAATGTCCTCTTTTCTGTTTGTTGTGGCCTGCAGCCCGTGGACCCAGTTATGATCATGGCAAGCGCCGATGCCCACTTTATTTCATTTGAATGAACTGCTGGTACCTTGCAGAGTCCAGCGCTTGACGTCAGATATCTACGTCAGCTGCTGGCCTGTGATTGGCAGCTGCCTTAGGTACAGCTGGAGAGAGCTTCTCTGTGCAGAGCCAGCATTTCATTCAAATGAAATATAGCGCTCACTACTGCGGGCACCGGCCACGATCACCACAGGGTCCACGGACCTGCGAGCTGCAAGAAAAAACCTAAGGGGCCACATGCACGGGCCGCGTGTTTGAGACCTTTGCTGTACCAGGAAGGGTCATATCACATTTATTATTCAAAAATATTAAATGGAATCTATCAGCAGGTTTTTGCTACCTCATCTGAGAGCAGCATGATTTAGGGAAAGATATCCTGAATTTAACAATATATTACTTAGATTACTGGCTGCAGCCATTCTGACACAATCAGAATTTTTAGATTTAGCCATGTAGCAGAGCTGAGAGAGTGTATCCACCCACACCAGGCTCTCAATAGAGATTGTACAAGTTTTCACAACAATGACTCTCAAACGCTAATCAGTGGTTGAGCCTAGGAGTCCAGTGGGCGGTCCTAATCATTTATTGAGCCTAGGAGTCCAGTGGGCGGTCCTAATCAGTGATTGAGTCTAGGAGTCCAGTGACGGTCCTAATCAGTGATTGAACCTAGGAGTCCAGTGGGCGGTCCTAATCAGTGATTGAACCTAGGAGTCCAGTGGGCGGTCCTAATCAGTGATTGAACCTAGGAGTCCAGTGGGCGGTCCTAATCAGTGATTGAGCCTAGGAGTGCAGTGTGCTGTCCTAATCAGTGATTGAGTCTAGGAGTCCAGTGGCTGTCCTAATCAGTGATTGAGTCTAGGAGTCCAGTGGCGGTCCTAATCAGTGATTGAGTCTAGGAGTCCAGTGGCGGTCCTAATCAGTGATTGAACCTGGGAGTCTAGTGGGCGGTCCTAATCAGTGATTGAACCTGGGAGTCTAGTGGGCGGTCCTAATCAGTGATTGAGTTTAGGAGTCCAGTGGCGGTCCTAATCAGTGATTGAGTTTAGGAGTCCAGTGGCGGCCCTAATCAGTGATTGAGTCTAGGAGTCCAGTGGGCGGTCCTAATCAGTGATTGAGCCTAGGAGTCCAGTGGGCGATCCTAATCAGTGATTGAGTCTAGGAGTCCAGTGGCGGTCCTAATCAGTGATTGAACCTAGGAGTCCAGTGGGCGGTCCTAATCAGTGATTGAACCTAGGAGTCCAGTGGGTGGTCCTAATCAGTGATTGAGCCTAGGAGTGCAGTGGGCTGTCCTAATCAGTGATTGAGTCTAGGAGTCCAGTGGCGGTCCTAATCAGTGATTGAGTCTAGGAGTCCAGTGGCGGTCCTAATCAGTGATTGAACCTGGGAGTCTAGTGGGCGGTCCTAATCAGTGATTGAACCTGGGAGTCCAGTGGGCGGTCCTAATCAGTGATTGAGTTTAGGAGTCCAGTGGCAGTCCTAATCAGTGATTAAGTCTAGGAGTCCAGTGGCGGTCCTAATCAGTGATTGAGTCTAGGAGTCCAGTGGGCGGTCCTAATCAGTGATTGAGCCTAGGAGTCCAGTGGGCGATCCTAATCAGTGATTGAGTCTAGGAGTCCAGTGGCGGTCCTAATCAGTGATTGAGTCTGGGAGTCCAGTGGGCGGTCCTAATCAGTGATTGACAGCTTTTGCTGTATAAGTCTGCATATAGAAATATTGTCAGTCACTAAGCAGGACCAGTCACAGAACTGAAAAGCCCAGAATGATCAGGGATCTGACACATGGTATAGTCTCTCCCTTCTGGACAACTGCTGCTTCCCTTATCTGTCAGTCCAGACCCCATATGTGGGGTCCCAGCAGGAAATCGGAAAAAAACAATAAATAAACAATGTTGCATCCCTCCCACCAACAAAAGAAATATAAAAATCAATCATAAACGAACACCTCCCATACCGGTGTCATAATAGACAACCCCTTTTTGGCTCTTAAAATGCAACAGTGAAGAAAAAATGAAAACAATTGCTTAATCAAAAACAAAAAAAATAGCTAAAAAAATCTTTGCATGTTGCAATTCTGCCCTCTGGTGGTGAGTCAGTAGATGGCGTCTCCACTCAGGCTGTATAGCGCTGAAGTCTTGTTTTTCCATACTGCAGGTTTATAATAATAATAATCATTCAATACTGTGTGTATACATCACTTTTAGTGATGAGCGAGCATGCTTGTCACTACTCGGTACTCGCACGAGTATCACTGTACTCGGGCTGCTCGGCGGGGACCGAGTAATCTCGCGATACTCGTGCTTTACTCGTGGTCTTCATTTCTGCATGTTGGCGCTCTTTTGAGAGCCAGCCCTCATGCAGGGATTGGCTGGCAGACCACTGCAATGCCACAGCCCTGTTAGTTGTGGAATTGCAGTGATTGGCCGGCCTGCACAGCGTCACCGAGCCTTTATATCGGCCGGCGCGCTGTGCTCTGCTCACAGCTATTCTGACAGTGAGTGTAGGGAGAGTGTCGCTGATTCAGGGAAAGCTTTGCGGCCCTTTATAGCTTTTTCAGTTGCAGGGCTGCAAACAGTGTGACCAAAAGTCCTTCTCAGGACTATTCTAGTTGTATACAGGCAGGCAGGGTATAGCCAGGTCGGAGTACAGTAGCAGAGTCCTTCTCAGGACTATTGTTGCTATATACAGGCAGGGTATAGCCAGGTCTGAATACAGGCTAGTGACCAAAAGAGTCCTTGTCAGGACTATTGTAGCAGTATACAGGCAGGCAGGCAGGCAGGGTAGTGGTGACCGTATACCAGCCTTCATATCTGGGGCTGGTGTACACAGTGTAAAACAGTCCAGATAGTGTCTGACTTGTCTGTACTGTAATTGTCGCTCCCCAAAAAAACCTGTTAGTAGGTTATTATTGCGTCCGTGCTTGGTTTTTAAAACCGCACGTGTGTGCCTGTTGGTGGCAGCGTACAGGTGCACTGGTGTGCGTTTACCAAACTATTATATAACGCACAAGTGTAGTGTATAATACACGTCAGTCAGCAGTGGCTGATAGTGTCAGAGTTCTTAATTTTTGCTCCTAAAACCTGTGTTAGGTTATTATTGCGTCCGTGCTTGGTTTTTAAAACCGCACGTGTGTGCCTGTTGGTGGCAGCGTACAGGTGCACTGGTGTGCGTTTACCAAACTATTATATAACGCACAAGTGTAGTGTATAATACACGTCAGTCAGCAGTGGCTGATAGTGTCAGAGTTCTTAATTTTTGCTCCTAAAACCTGTGTTAGGTTATTATTGCGTCCGTGCTTGGTTTTTAAAACCGCACGTGTGTGCCTGTTGGTGGCAGCGTACAGGTGCACTGGTGTGCGTTTACCAAACTATTATATAACGCACAAGTGTAGTGTATAATACACGTCAGTCAGCAGTGGCTGATAGTGTCAGAGTTCTTAATTTTTGCTCCTAAAACCTGTGTTAGGTTATTATTGCGTCCGTGCTTGGTTTTTAAAACCGCACGTGTGTGCCTGTTGGTGGCAGCGTACAGGTGCACTGGTGTGCGTTTACCAAACTATTATATAACGCACAAGTGTAGTGTATAATACACGTCAGTCAGCAGTGGCTGATAGTGTCAGAGTTCTTAATTTTTGCTCCTAAAACCTGTGTTAGGTTATTATTGCGTCCGTGCTTGGTTTTTAAAACCGCACGTGTGTGCCTGTTGGTGGCAGCGTACAGGTGCACTGGTGTGCGTTTACCAAACTATTATATAACGCACAAGTGTAGTGTATAATACACGTCAGTCAGCAGTGGCTGATAGTGTCAGAGTTCTTAATTTTTGCTCCTAAAACCTGTGTTAGGTTATTATTGCGTCCGTGCTTGGTTTTTAAAACCGCACGTGTGTGCCTGTTGGTGGCAGCGTACAGGTGCACTGGTGTGCAATTTCCAGAAACTTTGATATAACGCACAAGTAGTGAATATACACGTCAGCAGTGCACAGCATTGCAAAATGCGCAAGGGCATTGGCAAGGAACAAGGAAGTGGACGTGATGGTGGTGCAGGCAGAGGCCGAGGTCGTGGGCAAGCTCTAATTTCGCCACAACAAAGGGCCACATCTAGTCGCTCGCACGTCCTGTCCCAAATTCTTGGGGACCGCAGCAGTACACCGCTCTTGAACCAAGACCAGTGTCAACAGGTTGTTAGTTGGATAGCGGATAATGCTTCCAGTCAGATTGGCACCACCACAAACACTCTGTCTTCCACACGGTCAAGTGTCAGTAGCCGTGATACTGCACCGCACATTTCTGAACCTGATCCTCCTTCCTACCACCAGGCTGAGTACACGTCCTCCTCGGACATTAATGATCCCACACTTGGACACTCGGAAGAGCTGTTCACGTTTCCATTCACACATTCTGGCCTCTCGCCAGCTCATATTGAAGTGGGTCATGAGGAGATCGTCTGTACAGATAGCCAAATATTTGAGCAGCCACGTTCTCACGAAGTTGGCAACGTGTCTCAACAAGTGGTGGACGATGATGAGACACAATTGTCAGCAAGTCAGGAGGAGGAGCAGGGTGCGGAAGAGGAAGACGACGTGGTGGATGATCCAGTAACTGACCCAACCTGGCAGGAGGATATGCAGAGCGAGGACAGCAGTGCACAGGGGGAGGGAGGCGTAGCATCACAACAGGCAGTAAGAAGCAGGGTGGTGGTCCCAGGCAGAAGTCAGGCAACCGTTCCCCGTAACAACACGACGACACAAGGTGCCTGTACAAATGTTAGGTCTTCACGAGTCTGGCAGTTTTTTAAGTTGGATCCAGATGATTCAAAAAAGGCCATTTGCAACACCTGCCGTGCCAGCATCAGCAGGGGTACCAAAACTAGCAGCCTGACCACCACCAGCATGATCAGGCACATGTCAGCCAAGCACCCGACTTTGTGGGAAGTACAACAGAGTCGAGGAGCAGTGCTTGCTGATGTCACTGCTACGTCTTCGCTGGTTGTGCATGCGAGCCAATCCTCTGTCCATGCTGCCTGCGAACAAGCCTCCTCCACTCCTGCACCTGCAGTTGCCTACGCAGAAAGAACACCATCATCAAGCACGTCCTTGTCCCAGCGCAGCGTTCAGTTATCCATTCAGCAAACCTTTGAACGCAGGCGCAAATACACTGCCAACACCCCACATGCCACAGTTCTAAATGCTAACATTTCGCGACTGCTTGCGCTGGAAATGTTGCCTTTTAGGCTGGTGGAGACAGAAGCATTCCGTGACCTGATGGCGGCAGCTGTCCCACGTTACTCGGTCCCCAGCCGCCACTATTTCTCCCGGTGTGCCGTCCCCGCGTTGCATAACCACGTGTCACAAAACATCACACGTGCCCTGAACAACGCTGTTTCACCCAAAGTCCACCTAACCACAGACACGTGGACAAGTGCTTGTGGGCAAGGCCGCTACATCTCGTTGACGGCACACTGGGTTAATATTGTGGAAGCTGGGACCCAGTCTGAGCGAGGGACGGAACACGTCCTTCCCACACCAAGGTTTGCAGGCCCTACCTCAGTCAGTGTTTCACCCACACTCTACAGCTCCGGAATGTCATGCTCTTCAGCCTCCTCCTCCTCCTGCGCATCCTCATCCACTGTGCCCTCCACACCAGTCACAAGCTGGAAGCACTGCAGCACTGCCTCGGCGAAGCGGCAACAGGCTGTGCTGAAGCTAATCTGCATAGGTGACAAACCCCACAATGCAGAAGAGCTGTGGACAGCTCTGAAACAGCAGGCAGATCACTGGCTCACACCTCTGAACCTAAAGCCAGGAAAGGTCGTTTGTGACAATGGCCGGAACCTGGTGGCGGCTTTGAGGCGAGGCCAGCTGACACATGTTCCATGCGTGGCCCATGTGCTCAACCTCGTGGTTCAGCGGTTTATAAAGTCATACCCAGAGCTGTCTGATCTGCTGGTAAAAGTTCGCCGCCTGTCTGCACATTTTCGAAAGTCACCTACTGCTTCAGCCGGCCTTGCCGGCTTTCAGCGCCGTTTGCATCTTCCGGCTCACAGACTGGTGTGTGATGTCCCCACGCGTTGGAATTCAACTCTGCACATGTTGGTCAGGATATGTGAGCAGAAGAGGGCAGTTGTTGAGTACCTGCATCACCTAAGCCGTCGGGAAATGGGTCAAACTCCACACATAACACCTGAGGAGTGGAGATGGATGTCAGACCTATGTACCATCCTCCAAAACTTTGAGGACTCCACCAAGATGGTGAGTGGTGATGACGCCATTATTAGCGTCACCATACCGCTACTCTGCCTTCTAAAACGGTCCCTTTTGAAAAACAAACATGATGCATTGCAGGCGGAGCGCGATGAGTTGCAGCAAGAAACAGTAGTGGGTGTGGGTGATAACACACAGCCCAGCCTCGTCTCATCACAACGTGCAGTGGAGGACTATGACGAGGAGGAGGATGAAGACATGGAGCAACTCTCCGGCCAAATTGAGGATATGACATGCACACCAGTCATATCCTCGATTCAGCGTGGCTGGCCAGAGGACAGGGTAGATGAGGAGGAGGAGGAGGAGGAGGAGGAGGAGGACAGCATGTTCAGTCATCTTGTTGGTCAGGCTACTGAAGTCCTGGCTGTTAAGAGTCTGGCGCACATGGCTGACTTTATGGTAAGCTGCCTGTCTCGTGACCCTCGCGTTAAGAACATCTTGGCCGACAATCATTACTGGTTGGTAACACTGTTAGACCCACGCTACAAGGAGAACTTTTTGTCTCTTATTCCCGTGGATGAGAGGTCAACCAAAATGCAGCAGTTTCGGAAGGCCATACTCACGGAAGTAGGCAAAGCATTCCCCTCACAAAACGCTAGCGGCATAGGTCAGGAATCAGTGGACAACCGAGGCGTACAGCCGAGAGAGGCACAAGTCCAATCCGCCAGAGGTAGGGGAACAGTCTTTAAGATGTGGGACAGTTTTCTCAGCCCCTCACGTACCACAGCCCCTGAGGTGCGGGGTAGTGCCACAAGAAATCCTAAGTTTGCCCAGATGCTGAAGGAGTACCTTGCAGATCGAACAACTGTACTCCGACATTCCTCTGTGCCTTACAATTATTGGGTATCCAAGCTGGACACGTGGCATGAATTGGCTCTCTACGCCTTGGAAGTCCTGGCCTGCCCTGCTGCTAGCGTTTTGTCAGAGCGTGTTTTTAGTGCCGCAGGTGGAATCATTACAGATAAACGCACCCGCCTGTCAACTGAAAATGCTGACAGGCTGACTCTGATAAAGATGAACAAGGGTTGGATTGGGCCAGACTTCACCACACCACCAGCAAATGAGAGCGGAATTTAAAGTTTGCCATGTACCTCCACTCACCCATGGGTACACTTCTCGACTTTGGATAATCGCTGGACTGCTCCTCCTTCTCCTCATGCGCCATCATGATGACCGTTACAATAGTTAGGTCTTTGTTTCAGGTATACCCCCAGTGGTAAATTTTTTCGCCCATTCTTTGCAGAATGGACATTACAACGACAGGAGACCCGCTCCTTTGCAATGGGAACAATGTTTTGAGGCCCTCATGCACGTCTCTACCCAGGGACAACGTGGAGCCTCCCAATTTTTGGCTGCCCTGCCTAAGGGCTATACTGAAATACACCCACTTCCTTAAAATGGACACTTAATGTTTTGAGGCCCTCATGCACGTCTCTACCCAGGGACAATGTGGAGCCTCCCAATTTTTGGCTGCCCTGGCAAAGGGCTATACTGAAATAGACCCACTTCCTTACAATGGGCACTTCAGGTTTAAAGGCCATCATGCACGTCTCTACCCAGGGACAATGTGGAGCCTCCCAATTTTTGGCTGCCCTGCCTAAGGGCTATACTATAATACACCCACTTCCTGACAATGGACACTTAATGTTTTGAGGCCCTCATGCACGTCTCTACCCAGGGACAATGTGGAGCCTCCCAATTTTTGGCTGCCCTGGCAAAGGGCTATACTGAAATAGACCCACTTCCTTACAATGGGCACTTCAGGTTTAAAGGCCATCATGCACGTCTCTACCCAGGGACAATGTGGAGCCTCCCAATTTTTGGCTGCCCTGCCTAAGGGCTATACTATAATACACCCACTTCCTGACAATGGACACTTAATGTTTTGAGGCCCTCATGCACGTCTCTACCCAGGGACAATGTGGAGCCTCCCAATTTTTGGCTGCCCTGGCAAAGGGCTATACTGAAATAGACCCACTTCCTTACAATGGGCACTTCAGGTTTAAAGGCCATCATGCACGTCTCTACCCAGGGACAATGTGGAGCCTCCCAATTTTTGGCTGCCCTGCCTAAGGGCTATACTATAATACACCCACTTCCTGACAATGGACACTTAATGTTTTGAGGCCCTCATGCACGTCTCTACCCAGGGACAATGTGGAGCCTCCCAATTTTTGGCTGCCCTGGCAAAGGGCTATACTGAAATAGACCCACTTCCTTACAATGGGCACTTCAGGTTTAAAGGCCATCATGCACGTCTCTACCCAGGGACAATGTGGAGCCTCCCAATTTTTGGCTGCCCTGCCTAAGGGCTATACTATAATACACCCACTTCCTGACAATGGACACTTAATGTTTTGAGGCCCTCATGCACGTCTCTACCCAGGGACAATGTGGAGCCTCCCAATTTTTGGCTGCCCTGGCAAAGGGCTATACTGAAATAGACCCACTTCCTTACAATGGGCACTTCAGGTTTAAAGGCCATCATGCACGTCTCTACCCAGGGACAATGTGGAGCCTCCCAATTTTTGGCTGCCCTGCCTAAGGGCTATACTATAATACACCCACTTCCTGACAATGGACACTTAATGTTTTGAGGCCCTCATGCACGTCTCTACCCAGGGACAATGTGGAGCCTCCCAATTTTTGGCTGCCCTGGCAAAGGGCTATACTGAAATAGACCCACTTCCTTACAATGGGCACTTCAGGTTTAAAGGCCATCATGCACGTCTCTACCCAGGGACAATGTGGAGCCTCCCAATTTTTGGCTGCCCTGCCTAAGGGCTATACTATAATACACCCACTTCCTGACAATGGACACTTAATGTTTTGAGGCCCTCATGCACGTCTGTATGCAGGGGCATTGGTGAACCTCACAATTTAGGACTGCCCTGGCAAAGGAAAATACTACAAAGACTCACTTCCTCAAAATGGGCACATTAGACTCAAGAGGCCTTCATGTACGTCTCTTCTCAGGGACATCGGAGTGCCACACAATGTTTTCACGTAAAATCTTTCATGTATTGATCTCAAAAAGTAACATACACCAGATCTATCTCACTATTGGGTATGTGCCCTTAACATTTCCGCCATGAAAAATCATTTTGGGGTCATTTTGGAAGGTTTTCTGGTGAGTCCGTAAAAATGGCGTAAAACGCGGACAAAATTGTTCACAGCTGTGACTTTTGAGTGATAAATGCTTCAAGGGGTCTTCCCCATGCTGTTGCCATGTCATTTGAGCACTCTTCTGAGACTTTTGTGACATTTTTAGGGTTTCTCCATGCTGCCGGGAGGTCATTTCACAAAAATACTCGGGTCTCCCATAGGATAACATTGGGCTCGTTGCTCGGGCCGAGTACACGAGTATCTTGGGAGGCTCGGCCCGAGCTTCGAGCACCCGAGCTTTTTAGTACTCGCTCATCACTAATCACTTTATGGTCAATATATAAAACCTATTACAGAGACAGCTCAGAATGAACATTGGGAAATAGGATTTGTTTGTCACTGGTTGGCAGAACTTTAGTTATACACTTCCATCAGCAAGAAGGAGGCGTCAACTGCTGCGAATAAGATGGATCGGCCGTCACTTCCAGCAACTTCAGCACTGCAGTTTCTTAATACTTTAAATTGGCTGTCCCATCCTATACACAGAGGGGAAAATAAGTATTTGATACTCTGCCGATTTTGTACATTTTCCCACCTACAAAGAGTGAGGAGGTCTGTAATTTTTATTGTAGGTAACTTCAACTGTGACAGAAAGAATAAAAAAAATTCAGAAAATCACATTGTATGATTTTTAAATAACTTGCATGAAATAAGTATTTGATCCCTGACCATCCAGCAAGAATTCTGTCTCTCACAGACCTGTTATTTTTTTCTCCTACCCTGCACTCATTACCTGTATTAATTGCACCTGTTTGACCTCGTTACCTGTATAAAAGATACCTGTCCACACAATCAGTGACACTCCAACCTCTCCACCATGGCCAAGACCAAAAAGCTGTGTAAGGACACCAGTGACAATATTGTAGACCTGCAGAAAGCTGGGAAGGACTACAGAACAATAGGCAAGCAGCTTGGTGAGAAGGCAACAACTGTTGGTGCAATTAATAGAAAATGGAAGAAACACAAGATGACTGTCAATCTTAGGGGCACTTTGCACACTGCGACATCGCAGGCCGATGCTGCGATGCCGAGTGCGATAGTGCCCGCCCCCGTCGCAGCAGCGATATGTGGTGATAGCTGGCGTAGCGAAAGTTATCGCTACGCCAGCTTCACACACACACTCACCTGCCGTGCGACGTCCCTGTGGCCGGCGACCCGCCTCCTTGTTAAGGGGGCGGGTCGTGCGGCGTCACTGCGACGTCACACGGCAGGCGGCCAATCAGAGCGGAGGGGCGGAGATGAGCAGGATGTCAACATCCTGCCCACCTCCTTCCTTCCGCATATCCTACGGAAGCCGCAGTGAGGCCGGTAGGAGACGTTCCTCGCTCCTGCGACTTCACACACAGCGATGTGTGCTGCCGCAGGAGCGAGGAACAACATCGGACCGTCGCGTCAGCGTAATCATGGATTACGCCGACGCTGCACCGATGATACGATTACGACGCTTTTGCGCTCGTTAATCGTATCATCCAGCCTTTACACACTGCGATGTCGCATGCGATGCCGAAAGTGCGTCATTTTCAATTTGACCCCACCGACATCGCACCTGCGATGTCACAGTGTGCAAAGTGCCCCTTACTCCGTCTCGGGCTCCACGCAAGATCTCGCCTAGTGAGGTAAGGGTAATTCTGAGGAAGGTCAGCAATTAGCTTAGAGATACATGGGAGGACCTGCTCAATGACTTCAAGAGGGCTGGGACCACAGTCTCGAAGATTACAGTTAGTAACACACTACGCAATCATGGATTAAAATCCTGCAGACAATATGGATTCTTTAACAAGCCTTATCATATAACTTAGGATAAATGCCAAACCAGAATCTCAACCTGCAGACACATGTTTTGGGGTAGTGCCCCTCATCAGTGCAAGGTATGAGATCTGATTTGGCTATATGAGAGGCTTATGACTGGGATCTAAGAGGTAACATTTCTCCTTGTGAAGAGTGACATGTCTAGGCATTTGCATATTTAATTTCCCAGAGGAGCATCCAATGATTCTTAACCTTCCCCACCCAGGAATGCTAAACATATCACTTCCCACAAGGAGAAACGCTACCCCTTAGATCCCAATCATATACCTTTTATATAGCCAAGTCACATTTCATACTTTGTACTGATGAGGGACAACACCCTGAAACATCATGTCTGCAAATTGAGATTTTGGCTTTTTCCGTAAGTCATATAGCAGGGCTTGATAAAGGGTTGATACTGACTTTTAGTACTGCTTCTTCCAATAGGGGGTGCTAGAGTTCTCTTCCTCTCTGAAGGTAGCTATTTGCATATTTAATTTCCTAGAGGAGCAGTACATGGCTTACTAGCCTCCTCACCCAGCCATGCTAAAAACATGTCACTCTCCCCAAGGAGAAACATTACCCCTTAGATCTTCCCAACTTAGCAATATATGAAAGAGGGACAGATACATGCCTCATCTGCTGCAGCAATTCATATTTAATGCTAAGGCAGTATCCTGACCTTGTCCTGTCCTTTTTATATGCCCACACAGTATAGTATCCTTTTCATGGTCCCCACACTACCCCCAAACACAGTATGATGTTTCCACAATACATTCCCCCACACATACTATGATGCCCCCCACAATAGATTCCTCGACACACAATGATTCCCCCAGTGTCTCCCACACAGTGCATTCCTCAGCAGTCCCTTCTTAAAGTATGATGCCCCAACACACAATATGATGCCACCAGTGTCCCACACACAGTAAGAAGGCCTCACAACACATTACCTAAACTCTGAATGGTGCCCCCAGTTTACACCCACATGTAGTATGATGTCCTTACATGCCTTAACACAGTATGATTCCCTCATTGCTGCCCACAGAAATGATGTCACCATTGTCACACAAACACAGGCCACCTACAAATAGTATGATACTTCCATACCCATCCACACACAGTATGATGCCCCCCATAACCCCACACACAGTATGATGCCTCCTGTACAACTCACATAGTATGATGCCTCCCATAGTACATTCTCCCACAGTCCCGCCTTAAAGTATAATGTCCCTGCAGTGCCCCCACCCATAATACAAAACAACTAGTGCCCCCCACATACAGTATTATACCTCTACATCCATCCACACACAATATGAAGACCCCACCTTATCCTCACAGTATGATGTCCCTGCAGTCCTCCCACAGATATGATGCTGCCAGTGTCCCCCATATACAGTATGATACCTCTACAGCCATCCACACAGAGTATGATGACCTGAAATAATACCCCATACACAATATGAAGCCCCCCACAACCCTACACACAGTATGATGCCCCCAGTACCTCTCACACAGTATAAAGCCTCCCATTTTACATTCTCCCACAGTCCCACCTTAAAGTATGATGTCCCTACAATACCCCCACACAATATGATGCTACCAGTGTCTCTCACATACAGTATGATACCTCTACAGCCATCTACACACAGTATGATTATACCACATTACCCCCATATACAATATGATGCCCCCACAACACCCAACACAGTATGATGTCCCCCATGGTCCCACACACAGTATGATGACCCCACATTTCCCCCTCATACACAATATGATGCCCTCGTAGCACCCAACACAATATGATGACCCAAAATAACCCCCCATACACAATATTATGCCCCCATAACCCTGCACACAGTATGATGCCCCCAGTACTTCTCACACAGTATGATGCCTGCCATGTTACATTCTCCCACCGTCCCACCTTAAAGTATGATGTCCCTACAATACAATATGATGCTACCAGTGTCCCCCACAAATAGTACATACCTCCACATACAGTATGATGGCTCCACATTACCCCCCATACACAATATGATCCCCCCACAACACCCAACACAGTATGATGCCCCTCATAGTTCCACACACAGTATGGTGAGCCCACATTTCCCTCTCATGTACAAAATGATGCCCCCATAGCACCCAACACAGTATGATGCCCCCACAATTCTTCACTCGGTATGATGCCCCCACAATTCTTCACTCAGTATGATGCCCCCACAGCTCTTGATATACATAATGCCCCCAGTGTCACATGATTTGAAGGTCTTTGCAGCTCCTTCGGTCCTTGCCAAGACTGAATGGTGGCGTAGGTATCTGATGACTTCAGCATTAGATTTAGGTTTTATCAGTGACATGAGGAGGACACAGCTAGAGTTGAAGTTGGTTCATACCTCCAGCCTCCTGGGATATTGGGACCGATTCCCAAATTTGTGGATTCTACCACTTTGTTTAGTTTTTAATTATATTATATTGTTATCTGGAAACCATCGGGGAGGAGGGCGGCAGCTGCTGATGGATCTTTGTTTTGACTTTAATCTGAACGTGGTCATCTTTATAAACCCCTTGAGATCAGCTTATCATATAGTATCCGTGTGGTGACTCTGAGCCAGTGAAATGCTGCGAGGGATTAACGTGGTGGCCATTAAGACATTTTGCAGGAGAAATAGTCCTAGTGTCACGCTAGGTACAGGGAAGTACCAAGCGCATGGTGAAAGGGAAGGGGAACCCGTGTCTAGGGAAAGGGGGAGATGGTGACCCCTGAACAAGCCTACCACTAGGCCCTGGCTTCCCTCAGCACCCTAGATACAGTGCCTACAAGTAGTATTCAACCCCCTGCAGATTTAGCAGGTTTGATAAGATGCAAATAAGTTAGAGCCTGCAAACTTCAAACAAGAGCAGGATTTATTAACAGATGCATAAATCTTACAAACCAACAAGTTATGTTGCTCAGTTAAATTTTAATAAATTTTCAACATAAAAGTGTGGGTCAATTTTTATTCAACCCCTAGGTTTAATATTTTGTGGAATAACCCTTGTTTGCAATTACAGCTAATAATCGTCTTTTATAAGACCTGATCAGGCCGGCACAGGTCTCTGGAGTTATCTTGGCCCACTCCTCCATGCAGATCTTCTCCAAGTTATCTAGCTTCTTTGGGTGTCTCATGTGGACTTTAATCTTGAGCTCCTTCCACAAGTTTTAAATTGGGTTAAGGTCAGGAGACTGACTAGGCCACTGCAACACCTTGATTTTTTCCCTCTTGAACCAGGCCTTGGTTTTCTTGGCTGTGTGCTTTGGGTCGTTGTCTTGTTGGAAGATGAAATGACGACCCATCTTAAGATCCTTGATGGAGGCGCGGAGGTTCTTGGCCAAAATCTCCAGGTAGGCCGTGCTATCCATCTGCCCATGGATGCGGACCAGATGGCCAGGCCCCTTGGCTGAGAAACAGCCCCACAGCATGATGCTGCCACCACCATGCTTGACTGTAGGGATGGTATTCTTGGGGTCATATGCAGTGCCATCCAGTCTCCAAACGTCACGTGTGTGGTTGGCACCAAAGATCTCGATCTTGGTCTCATCAGACCAGAGAACCTTGAACCAGTCTGTCTCAGAGTCCTCCAAGTGATCATGAGCAAACTGTAGACGAGCCTTGACATGACGCTTTGAAAGTAAAGGTACCTTACGGGCTCGTCTGGAACGGAGACCTTTGCGGTGGAGTACGTTACTTATGGTATTGACTGAAACCAATGTCCCCACTGCCATGAGATCTTCCCGGACCTCCTTCCTTGTTGTCCTTGGGTTAGCCTTGACTCTTCGGACAAGCCTGGCCTCGGCACGGGTGGAAACTTTCAAAGGCTGTCCAGGCCGTGGAAGGCTAACAGTAGTTCCATAAGCCTTCCACTTCCGGATGATGCTCCCAACAGTGGAGACAAGTAGGCCCAACTCCTTGGAAAGGGTTTTGTACCCCTTGCCAGCCTTGTGACCCTCCACGATCTTGTCTCTGATGGCCTTGGAATGCTCCTTTGTCTTTCCCATGTTGACCAAGTATGAGTGCTGTTCACAAGTTTGGGGAGGGTCTTAATTAGTCAGAAAAGGCTGGAAAAAGAGATAATTAATCCAAACATGTGAAGCTCATTGTTCTTTGTGCCTGAAGTACTTCTTAATACTTTAGGGGAACCAAACAGAATTCTGGTAGTTTGAGGGGTTGAATAATAAATGACCCTCTGAATAAACTTTTCACAATTTTAAAAAAAAAAAAGAAATAACATTCTTTTTTGCTGCAGTGCATTTCACACTTCCAGGCTGATCTACAGTCCAAATGTCACAATGCCAAGTTAATTCCGAATGTGTAAACCTGCTAAATCTGCAGGGGGTTGAATACTACTTGTAGGCACTGTAGGTTCCACACCTATGCGCCGAGCAGGATACCTGACCCTAGTTGACCCCGAAATAGGCCCTAGGTAATTAACGGATGGGATGAGCGCTTAGTCCACCCCACTAAGCTCTAAAGACACTGGGAAAACACAGGGGACAGTAAACAAATAACATCTCCAGATGACTCAGGGAGAGGAACTGCAACAACATTTCTCCAGATGAAGCCAAGCTGACTTCTTGCAATGAAGATTTGTTAAGGGTAATAGATCTATCACCAGCACAGAGTAAGGGGTAATAAAGGAAAGTGATGAAGATTAACAGCTGAAATGGTGAGGAACTCCACAGGGTCCTAAAGAGAAAGGGATAAACCCCAAGCAGGGAAAAAGGAAAAGTCAGAGAGCAGCTTGTGTAGCTAAATACTGCAACCTTCTACAGCCAGAAACTATATGACTGTGTCAAGTGTGACACACCCGTGACACCTGGTCTGGCATGCCACGATAGTGGCACAACTGAGTAACAGGAATAATATCTGACGTAATGAATGTGCTTCCCAGTTGAGGGAACTATTTGGAGCTCGAGTGGAGTATATGAGACCCTCCTTCCTGTACTTCAGTCATCGCAGGAAGGAAGAGATAAGCCCTCCTGCATGAGAGAGCCATCATAATAGAGAGAGGGACAGCATTACTGCATCAGAGTCAGAGACATGCATGAGCCTGAGTGTGAGGAACTGTGATGCGGCAACTCAGCAAGTAAGTCGCAATTGTGCAAATTAGAGCGCTGTCAAGAGAGGGGACTGAGAGAAAGAGGCCGTGACCAGCACTGTGGATGATGCACTGTGAAAGGAGACTAATGGGCACATCTGTTACCAGGTGTGCATCACCTTCAGAAATGTAATGGAACTGGAGTACATTTTAGGAGATGGTGTATTTTTGTGAAGTCACTTAATGTATCATGAACTTAGCCACACCCTGTCCTGCCCATATCCCACCCATCCAACGCACATTGCCAAATACAGCAATATTTTTGTTCAACTTCTGAGTTGCACAAAAATATTGCAACTTATTAATTAATTGTCCTCAATGAGATTGTATCTGTGTGAAGGAAGTGCTGCTGAAGTGTTTGCCAGCACTTACAAGTACAAAGTGTTGGCAGTTCCAAGCAAAAAAAAAAACTATAAGTGGCCTAATATAAATAAGACTAACATATGAGAATCAAAAATACCTATAAAACAGGAAGAATAATGAGCCAAAATAAATGTAATTCAATTTTATTGAAACAGAAATATAAAACATATTCCAAAAGTGGAAAAAAAACACTATGAAATTAACCCCTCAACAGAAAAATTGCCCAGATATAAAAAAAAAACACTGAGACACAAATAAAATCATGCTTTAACAAGTGTAAAGCCCCCACGCAAAAATCAAAGAGCGTATATATATATATATATATATATATATACATATATATATATATATATATATATATATATATATATATATATATATATAGGGTGGTCCAAAAGTAGGTGGACAGTATGTGTGATAGGGTTATCAAACATGGTGTAAAGTGAAACTGACTCAGTTGCCCTTAGCAACCAATCAGATTCCACTTTTCATTCTTCACAGACTCTTTGGAAAATGAAAGGTGGAATCTGATTGGTTGCTAAGGGCAACTGAGTCAGTTTCACTTTACACCATGTTTGATAACCCTATTACACATACTGTCCACCTACTTTTATATATATATATATATATATATATCCCTCTGAGTCTTCTCTGCAAATGCAGTATAGTAAGTGACCACTAGAGGGCCACAAAAGAAAACATAATAATAGAAAAAGCCGTACGCTACATGATTGTCAAAAACTAATGTATGGAAACAATTGCACGCCACCCATAAGCCAAAAAGTGAATATATTAGGGTGAAAAGAAGAATAGTGTTTACTCCCCCTTTTTTTTATATATACACTTTCTACTTCTGTTTCAGTAAAGATTGAATTATTTTTATTTTGGCTGAATTCTCGCACTGCTTCATATTTTTCCTGTTTCCGCTTTGTCGCCTCTCACAGGAAGCGAGTCATGGTAGCGTCAGGGGTTATCAGCTCACACCGCACTAATATGGCGCCCCAATGGCGTTGGGGAATGGTACAATCCCTGCTGCGGCCATTTAAATTGCACTGTCAGGTCTTGAAAGCGTGATCTACGCAGTTAGCAGGCACGAGTGACTCTCTGATCCACCTGCGCCTGTTAACCGCACATGTCTGGTGATCGGATCAGCAGACATGTGCGGAGATTATCACGGGCTAGCCGCCAGGGCCCGTGGTAACTACGGGGAGGCGACCTTGGACGTATATACTGTATACATCCAAGGTTGTTAGGCGGTTAATAGTATTTTTAGGGGCATACATAGAAATTATGGGGCTCCAGGGCAAAGGTCCTAATTGCCCCCCCACCAAAAAATAATATTCCTCGGGTTCACAAAAAAAGCATATCTCACCATGTTGCAGCCCTTAAAAAGTAATTTTCCTTCTATTGAACCTCAATAGTGTTCCCATGCATTAAGATACCCTTTCTATTGCCCTTATAAAGTAGTATAGCCCTCCAAACAAATAATGGCCTTCACATAGCTCTGCAAGCTGTATAATTGCCGCCATACAGTCCTCCATACACAATAACGGATCCGACATAGCCCTGCATACAGAATAATGGACCCCATATAGTCCTTCATACACAATATTGCGCCCCACATAGCCCTCCATACAGAATAATGGGTCCCACATAGCCCTTCTTACAGTATAATGAGCCCCACATAGCCCTCCATACAGAATAATGGACCCCACATAGCCCTCCATACAGAATAATGTGCCCGACATAGCACCCCATATGGAATAATGGGCACCACATAGCCCTCCATACAGAATAATGGACCCCACATAGCCCTCCATACAGAATAATGGACCCCACATAGTCCTCCATACAGTATAATGGACCCCACATAGCCCTCCATACAGAATAATGTGCCCGACATAGTCCTCCATACAGAATAATGGGCACCACATAGCCCTCCATACAGAATAATGGGCCCCACATAGTCCTCCATACAGTATAATGGACCCCACATAGCCCTCCATACAGAATAATGTGCCCGACATAGTCCTCTATACAGAATAATGGGCACCACATAGCCCTCCATACAGAATAATGGGCCCCACATAGTCCTCCATACAGAATAATGGACCCCACATAGCCCTCCATACAGAATAATGTGCCCGACATAGTACTCCATACAGAATAATGGACCCCACATAGCCCTCCATACAGAATAATGGGCCCACAGAGCTCTCCATACAGTATAATGGCCCCACATAGCCCTCCATATAGTATAATGACCCTCATTAATATGAATGAATACTCATCTTTTTCCCCCCTGATCCAGTCTCCGCGGCTCGTTATAGCGAGTGTGATGTAGTGACGTCATTGCGACACCTGCACTGGGACGCCAGAGCTCAGACACACAAGGAGGATGATGGAGGAAAGAGTGGACGGCTCCCAATGCCATCATTGCTTTCAACTGTATTGGCATCCATGATACTGATATAGTTGAAAGTGTGGTGCTGGGTGGGGTGGGCTGGCTCTCGCACTGGCACCAGTTTTTTCTTCATCCGAGAAAAGCTGATGAAACTCTGATGACTCTCGACCCGTGTGAGCGAGTCCTTATCCAAGCCATGTGAAGTAACTAATGGAGCAAGTCTGTAAATGGTTCTGATTAATAATAGACTACCGTTTTGTGTATACAGCACTTACGCAGACTTATACAACCCCTGGCAAAAATTATGGAATCACTCAATTCTGAGGAAAAAATGATGGAATCATGAAAAACTCTTCAGGCAGTCATCTGTTTATTGTTTAAATTTTCTATATGTAAATCCCATTTCCTTTAGGCGGTTTCTTACAGTTCGGTCACAGACATTGACTCCAGTTTCCTCCCATTCGTTCCTCATTTGTTTTGCTGTACATTTCTTGTTTTGGAGACATATTGCTTTAAGTTTCCTGTCTTGACGCTTTGATGTCTTCCTTGGTTTTCCAGTATGTTTTCCTTTAACAGCCTTCCCATGTTGTTTGTATTTGGTCCAGATTTTAGACACAGCTGACTGTGAACAACCAACATCTTTTGCAACATTCCGTAATGATTTACCCTCTTTTAAGAGTTTGATAATCCTCTCCTTTGTTTCAATTGACATCTCTCGTGTTGGAGCCATGATTAATGTCAGTCCACTTGGTACAACAGCTCTCCAAGGTGTGATCACTCCTTTTTAGATACAGACAACGAGCAGATCTTATTTAATGCAGGTGTTAGTTGTGGGAATGAAAATTTACAGGGTGATTCCATAATTTTTCCTCTGTTTGGTCTTGAAAAGTAACCGTTACTGGCTGCACATTATGTTTTCATGATTTTTTAGTGTTTCTTAAAGCCAGAAAGTTGCCATTTGAAATGACTTTACTTTTTGTGCCATGTCTAGGATCTGCTTTTTTTAAACAAAGGTAAACAACTGAATGAACATCCTCAGAGCCAGGTGAGTCCATCATTTTTGCCAGGGGTTGTAGTACGGTAGTAACAAGACTGACTCGACCACTCACATTACCACTGCCCCTATAGGGTAAGAGAATTCATTTTTAGTGCATATTTCTGGACACACATTGGTCTGCATAGGAGCTGTGTACACAAAACGGCAGGATCATTTAATGCCTTGGAAACCCAAGTGTCATGTATTCATCTTTTATTTATTTCCGTGTTTGCCTTTTTGGTTAATTCCTGCAGGTAGAAGGTTTCTGCTGACGTCTGCGCTTTCTGACCTTCACGTCTTCCCACTCGCTCGGATCTTCTGCCTATTATTTCGCGCACTGCTGTGTACGTGCCACGACCTCCTAATACGCACTCGTCTCTATATCCCAGAGATCATATTCCTGCCTGCTGATTCCAGGGAGCCGGGAGTTAAATCCAGGGCGTTCCCACCGTGCTGCAGGACTGCAATGCAGAAGAAGGGGCGACTCGCACCACCCTGCACTGTCCTGACATCATGTACCAGCCGAGCAGGGGCACGCGTCACCGGGATTCAATACCAGGGTGTAGACACTGCACAGCGGGGACTTTTCGGATAGTAAACGACCCCATAGTAACTGCTGCCCACAGAATACAGCCATTACACATCTGTCCTGTAATTTGGTGCCAACATAGCAGCTGTTTTATGCCCGTATTCACACTGGCACAATTTACAATGCTGGAAATCTGCATTTTTCCAAAGGGTGTGATCTGAGAAACCATCAGCATTAAAAGGGATTGTGTACTTTTGTGGAACTTTTTTTATTTATACTTGAATGCATGAATTTGGGGCTAAATTTATTATTTTTTTTAGTTGGGTAAATAAATATTATTATTATTATTATTATTATTATTATTATTATTATTATTATTATTATTATTAATATTAATATTATTATTAATATTATAATAATTAATATGGTTATTATTATTATTATTATTAATGTTATTATTATAATTATTATTATTATCATTATTATTATTATTAATGTTATTATTAATGGTATAATATTAATTATAATTACTATAATAATAACAACATTAATAATAACATTAATAATAATTATTATTATTGTTATTATTATTATTATTATTATTATTAAAACTTTTACTGGCTTTTTGTCTCCATGCGTATTCCACTATGATATGGTCAAGGTTCATAAATCAGCTAAGAGGCACCCGAAAAAAACAAAAAAACAGATAAAAGATGCCCAAGCTCTCTACAAGAACACCAGATCGAGCTCACTGATGGATTCTCTGTTAACTCATTCTACAGCCAGCAATAGACACAACAACACAGAGGTTATAGGAGCGAAAAAGTAAAAAATTATTAATTAAATCCAATTAGAAGAATGATGTTTAGCCCCAAATATATGTATGTATATATATATATATATATATATATATATAGATAGATAGATAGATAGATAGATAGATAGATAAATATTTCTACAACAGTGGACAATCCCCTTTAAAGGCGACGTATAGGATGCTTAAAGGGGATGTCCTATTTATGACGCTGGTGCCATATTGCCAGGCTATGCCAACCATATCTGGCAGAGATCTAACTTCTGTGACTACCCTCCCCCCTTTAGAAGTAAGAAAACTGTTTTGCTTTGTTGTCCATTGACCATAAAATCCATCCATGCGACCCCTCAGAGCTGTCAGGTGACAGGGCTAGGGCGCTCCGGAGAAGGGTTAATCGAGAAGTGGGTTCAAAGTGAGAGGACGTGGTATCAGTGCTAGGGCCACTCAGGGAACCCCAAGGTAACCTCTGGAGGTCCGGAGCCTACAGCTCACCCCGGCGGGCTTAGAGAGGGCTTTTTTTACATACATTAAACATTAATAACATGTTTATTATTTGTAGTTTTCTTTAAGAGCATTTGAGGTCCACTTTCCTAAAAGTAGAAAACCCCTTTAAAAATTTGGATTACAAATCATAAACACAGAAGGGCAAGAACATGTAGTATCAGGATCAAAGAGGCGATCCTATAAAGGGTAAACCTTATCAGATGCATAAGGGGTTATCTTATCATTTTAGGAAAAAGGAATCTGTCAGCAGATTTTTGCTATGTAATCTGAGAGCAGCATAATATAGAGAAAGAGACCCTGATTCCAGTGATGTGTCACTTAGTTTGCTGAGTGCAGAAGTTGTGATGCAATCGGAGATTTTCCATGTAGCTCAAAAAGCTAATCCCACCCACACCACAGCTTTCTATGTACATTGTATATTGACAGTGAGCTGCTAATCAGAGGAATGGGCCTGGTAGTGTGGGGGTGAGGCCTGGGCTGTAGGCTGTTTTTCCAGATATAATAAGATAATCTGTGTGTGTGTATATAATTAAAGCATAGATGTCGTTGCATAATTATCTGTATCTTTACTCCTTGTTCCTGTCTCAAGGTCAAATGTTGAATTGTATAACTGTGATTGTTTTACAATATACGGGTTAGAAGAGCACTGAGCTTCTCCCGGATAGAGACACGTCTCTGTGTGGTCATTTTTCCTCATACATACATCTGCGCAGATTTGATTTGGAATCCTTCTCTGTGACCCTGAAGACCCCTTAGCGGTCTCCCCCAACAGTAGGACCAGGAGGCATGCAGGCACCAGTCCAGATAGTGATAATGTCCTGCTAATAAAACACTCATTGTATTGAAACAACAGCACGCAGACTAATAAGTGGCACATCCATTAAATCAGTGTATCAGCCCCTACATTACTTTCTTATCTATGTGACAACTACATGGCAAAAATCTACTGACAGATTACCATTGACCTTTAATAAATAGAGGTCACCCTATTCAGGTTCCTCATTTAGGCAGAGGAGAAAGTAGCTACAATGAGTATGTCCCGTACCGGAAGGACGACCTGACCTGTCTCTCCATGACTATGACAGGACATTCATTGTAATGAAATCCTTGCAGTTCTCCATTTCCCCTGTGATGGCGCTGTTGGACAGTTGAACAGTTGACAAATTTTCCCCCAGATTACCATTGATCACCACGGGATCCAAGCATCTGATGATCAATGACATCTTTATTAGAAAAGGGATTGCACAAAGTGGATTTTCTGTTTATGACTGGTGCAAATCAATCAGCTGAGATGCCTCGTGTCTACCTCCCTCTGCTGAGATGTATGTTCCCTGGGCAAGCCTAAAACGGAGAATATTATTCATGCCCCTCCATAAAAGATGGCAGCATGTGCATGTCTCAGAGACTTGACAAAGGTTCAAGAGTCTGGAGGTCTAAAAAAAAATTAAACAGAAAAATATACCATATATACTGTGTGTATAAATATATATATATATATATATATATATATATATATATATATATATATATATATATATTATAATTGTATATATATATATAATCATATAAACTATATATATATATATATATATATGTACACACACACTGTTTATATATATATATATATAGTTTATATGATTGATATATATATATATATATATATATATATATATATATGTATGTATATATATCGTATAGATTATATATATATATATATATATTTTATATCATTTATTTTTATATTTTATTTTGGGGGTTTTTTTTGTTTTTTTTTTTAAATCTGAGCCCTTTCCCCCAATTAAAAATAGGTCTAATAAAAAAAAAAACTTTATGCGGTTTTGCTGCATTTGTAAAATTCGTCCTATAAAAACATATAATTTATCAAACTGATCGATAAACGCTGTAAAGAAAAGAAACAAACTTGGAATTGCAGGGAATTTTTGGTCACCACACCTTACAAAAAAAAAAAAATAGAATTTTTTATTTTTTTTTACAAATTTATGATTTTTTTTTTATCCCTTAAAAAAAACCACCAAGAAACCCCCCCCACTATACAACTTTGTAATTTTGTTGATCTGAAGAATTATATTGCCAGGATGTTTTTACCATACAAAGATCAAAAAATCACAGTGTTATTGCATTTTTTTTTTAGCATTTTATCCCTCAATTCTCAGTTTATTATATGGTAAATTGGCCGGGGTAAAAAAAAAAATAAGGTCTCGTATCAATTTGCCGAAAGAAAAATAAAAGTTAATTCTGTTGGGGGAGAAGGTGGGAAGATGCAAAGGTTAAGCTCAAAATTTGCTGTAGAGGCAGGGGGTTAGGCGGGCTTTGCACACTACGACATCGCACGTGCGATATCGGTGGGGTCAAATCGAAAGTGACGCACATCCGGCGTCGCTGTCGATATCATAGTGTGTAAATTCTTTTTGATACGATTAACGAGCGCAAAAGCGTCCAAATTATATCATCGGTGTAGTGTCATTTCCATAATTTCGGAAGGACCGATGTTACGATGTTGTTCCTTGTTCCTGCGGCAGCACACATCGCTGTGTATGAAGCCGCAGGAACGAGGAACATCTCCTTACCTGCGTCCTGCGGCTCACGCCGGCTATGCGGAAGGAAGGAGGTGGGCGGGATGTTTACGTCCCGCTCATCTCCGCCCCTCCGCTTCTATTGGCCGCCTGCCGTGTGACGTCGCTATGACGCCGCACGACCCGCCCCCTTAATGAGGAGGCGGGTCGCCGGCCAGAGCGACGTCGCAGGGCAGGTAAGTGCGTGTGAAGCTGCCATAGCGATAATGTTCGCTACGCCAGCTATCACAGGATATCGCAGCTGCGACGGGGGCGGGGACTATCGCGCTCGGCATCGCAGAATCGGCTTGCAATGTCGTAGTGTGCAAAGTGCCCCTTAGGGTTAGCGCTGGGCAGACTCAAACATAACCGGGACTGGTGGACCTAATCGGATTAAAAAAAAAAATTCTGTTTTCGGCCCAGAATGGATATCTGGTGGAACGCCAGTCCCATAAAAGTCTAGGGGGACCAAAATCCGGCGCTTAAAAATGGTGGTAGAAGGGATAGGGGAATTGGAGCAATTTGCAGTCACAGGTGGAGGGCTGTGTCAACCTCCAGATACTGCAGCCCAGCTCCTATTTATGTATATGGGAGCTGAGCCTCACTACTAGAGCACGGACCCCCCTCTTCACGATCAACACATAACCCTTCTAAACAACGTGCGGTTCTTGTATTGCTGGTCTCTACAGTTTTCTTCCTTCCCAGGAATCTTAATCAGCAGGAAACCGTTATGTAATGAGCTGATTCCTCTGAACATAATGCCCGGAGGAAAGAAGAGACAAAATCTTTGGAAGATCTCAAGATACCAGATAATGCAACATCATGGCCTGCAGTAGAGAAATCAACAACAATATAGTCCTTACTAATCCTGTTGTTTATCTCTAGACAAGTAGCGCCAGAAAAGTCTGGTAGCCACTTCAGCCTACCCCAAAACCAGAATTCCTATATCTAAGGCTGTGTCCTCACTTGGCAGCGTCGGTGCATTATTGTGGGCTACAAAAGCGGTAAAAATTCAATGTATTTGACAGTGACCACTTAAATGATTCATCTCTAGCATCTGGGTATTAATTTATTAGAAATCCAGTCTTGTCTTGTGGCAACAGGATATCACGAGACGTATCAATGCATCTTTATTTTCCATTAGGCTCCATAGATCCGTGCCTACAGTGCAGCATGATACCAGGAGTATCGAGCATTGTACATAATTTGATTCACAAGGATCCAAATTTTTCGGGATTCAGTTTACACAATTTTTTTGTTATTCTGCAAGAGGCTAAAAAAATGAAAGCTGATACTCAACTGTCCTCATCTGTCCTGCCACAACAGCTCTCCGCCCAGTCCTGCCTTCGTTTCTGATCGGTCTTCTCACCTTCAATCCTCTCTTCTTCCATTTTCTCTTCTGTCTTCTGTGGCGCCCCAGGGCCTGGTCGCCACAACAGCATTGCCCTCCCAAAGGGTTAATGCTGAGCCTGGAGGTAATTGGGAGGTCCATTGGCCAGCAAGTTTAACATCCAACGCAGTTCTCCCTCCGGCCAGCAGGGGGAGCTCTGAACCTGGGATTCCAGGGAGCATCCCTTAAGTCTGATCTGAGGGAGGAAGTAGTGTTCAGTCTGTAGAGAGCAGTAGAAGTGAACAGACGCAGAGTGAGCTGTCCTGTGGATCTGGGGCCTAGAGCTAGAGCAGCTTGGCCCAGGGAAGCAGGAGTAGCTGAGAGGCAGCGGAGAGACTCGGACATCGGAGTCTGTGGCCACCAGGGCTTAAACATATTCCCTGGTAGCCGAATCCGAAGGGCAGGAGAACTGCAAGCACCTGGCCCAAAAACATCCCAAAGGTACAGCTGCATCATCAAGGCCCGGTGTGGACTCCAGCAGAGAAGCACCAGAGAGAGGGTCTGCGCAGCCTGCTACAGAGGGGAAGGGACGTACCATCAGTCCCAGCAGCAAAGAGGGCCATTGCTGGATTCAGAGAAGCAGGGTCCTATCATAACAAAGAAAAGTACAGGAGTAGGCCTCATACTCAGCTGGCCAGAAAGATCACCCCAAGTACTTCCAGGCCGACCGGATCCTCATCACCACCTGTAACGGTTTCCCAGGACTGGACTGTTTTCAAAGTAAAAGAGGAAAAGGTAAAGAGACTGTTGTTTGTGCCTGGTTCTTTCATTGCCTGTCGGCCCTGCACCGTGTTAGCCACACAACCCCATAGACTTTCACGAGCACTAACAGTGTCCCCGGGGCTCCGCTCCACCTGTGGGGAGCAGTACCACCATTGCTGCTATAACATCACCCCGGAGGCCTCACACAGCAGCGGCGGCTTAATAGCCGCAGACCACAGGTGGCGTCACGAACACAAACCTTATTCATCAAGCCACATATTCTACTGACACCCACCAGGGCCACGGAGCTGGGCCCAGCAACCACTGACTACCACCGGACTAGTCCGGCCCGGCACCGGGTGTCCCATAGCCCTGGGGTGGGCGAGTCAATCTTGGCGTCACGAACAGGATTTCGTGCCCGGTCCCACCGGGTACTGTGCGCCTGCAGAAACTGTGCTTAAAAGACTGTGTTACTGTTTGCAAACTGCCACCGCCATTAGCCCCGCTGAGCGCAGGAAGAAGGGGGGCGTGCCTGACAAAGAGCGCGAAGGGAGCGCGCCATCAGAGCAGAGCGCTGTTAACCCCGCGCGACCCAGAAGGGAATTTGAAAAGTGAACGGAGCCTGGTAAGGTTCACTAAGGGGGAGGAAGATGTCCGACTCAGAGGGAGAGCAGGTGGCTGCCATAGCCCGAGGCGCCGCAGCACCGGCCGAAGCAATCCCAGTCGCCGTCGCCCCAGCCCCCGCTGTAGCGCCGGTAATGCCGATCACAATGCCGTACATCCCGGGAGCGGAGTGGCTGCCGCAGTACTCCGGGGAGTCCCATACCTTGAGCGACTTCAGAGAAAGTCTGCACAGCTTGTTCCGGGTGTATCCTCTGACTGAGAGCCAGAAGGTGGGCATACTAATGGGGCAGCTAGCCGGCGCGGCCCAGCGTGAAGTGAAGTCCTGGCCTGATACAGATAAAGGGACAGCAACCCAGATACTGGCCAAGCTAAAGAGTACTTTTGACACCCGCACCGCAGCAGAAATAAAGATGAGATTCTTTGGGTGCAAACAACGGGCCACAGACAGCATAAGGGACTATGCCTTAAACTTGCAGGAGGCCCTGAAAGCAGTTAAACAGGTGGACCCAGACAGTGTACGTGAAGAACACAAACTCCTAACTGAGCAGTTCATAGAGGGGCTCCTGTCAGATGCCCACAGGACCCAGCTGCGTATCATGGTCCTGCAGAACCCTGCTTTGGACTTTGCAAAGTTTAAGGACCAGGCCAACCGGGTACTGAGAGAATCTACACCGAATGACCCAGTATCCCTCCGGCCTCTTGCTATCACGTACCCCGGGGTGGTGCCTGCAACACAAGCTGCTGCAGGGGCCGAGGCGCAGTCCCTGGAAAAGGATCCCACTGCACAGCTCAGACAGCAGGTCCGGGAGCTGACCAAGACTGTAGCTGCCCTTGCCAAGACGGTGCAGTCTCTACAAGTGACCCCATCACCTGCAAGAATCGAGTTGGCCTCCAGCCCAGATGACGTCCCATGGATGCGACAGAGGAGGATTCCGCCGACCCGAGGCAGAGACACAGACCGGTATGATTCAACGGGACAACCGATCTGCCGCCGCTGCAGCCAGGCGGGCCACATTGCACGACACTGTCCTTTAAATAGGCCGAGCCTGGGGCCAGGAGCCGACCCCCAGGTGTAAGGAAGCCCGGCTCAACCCCCAGCCGCAGCAAGTATGTGGGAGGACAACCGGTCCTTCCTATTGTGCTGGATGGGATCCCTTTGAATGCCCTCCTGGATACGGGGTCCCAGGTAACCACCATCCCCTATAAACTGTACAAAACATATTGGGCTGATTCAGACATTGACCATGGCCCAGATGATGATTTAACAATTGTGGCCAGTAATGGTCAGCCCTTACCTCAAATTGGGTACAAAGAAGTAACCATTAAAGTGGGGTCATCAATGCTCTGACGCACGCCCAGACCCTACGTTGGGGGTTTGATCGCGGCGGGTCCCCCATGGAGCAGTGTAATGGACACCCGGCAGGGAGCCACACTGGACTCTTATAGTAGTGTTTAAGTTTGTAACGTTTAAGTAATGCGCCTCCCATAATGGGATGAAATGTTGTAACATGTTATGTTTGTTTCCACAGTCCGGGAGTACTGAATTTAACTAAGGGGGAGTGTGGCGCCCCAGGGCCTGGTCGCCACAACAGCATTGCCCTCCCAAAGGGTTAATGCTGAGCCTGGAAGTAATTGGGAGGTCCATTGGCAAGCAAGTTTAACATCCAACGCAGTTCTCCCTCCGGCCAGCAGGGGGAGCTCTGAACCTGGGATTCCAGGGAGGATCCCTTAAGTCTGATCTGAGGGAGGAAGTAGTGTTCAGTCTGTAGAGAGCAGTAGAAGTGAACAGACGCAGAGTGAGCTGTCCTGTGGATCTGGGGCCTAGAGCTAGAGCAGCTTGGCCCAGGGAAGCAGGAGTAGCTGAGAGGCAGCGGAGAGACTCGGACATCGGAGTCTGTGGCCACCAGGGCTTAAACATATTCCCTGGTAGCCGAATCCGAAGGGCAGGAGAGCTGCAAGCACCTGGCCCAAAAACATCCCAAAGGTACAGCTGCATCATCAAGGCCCGGTGTGGACTCCAGCAGAGAAGCACCAGAGAGAGGGTCTGCGCAGCCTGCTACAGAGGGGAAGGGACGTACCATCAGTCCCAGCAGCAAAGAGGGCCATTGCTGGATTCAGAGAAGCAGGGTCCTATCATAACAAAGAAAAGTACAGGAGTAGGCCTCATACTCAGCTGGCCAGAAAGATCACCCCAAGTACTTCCAGGCCGACCGGATCCTCATCACCACCTGTAACGGTCTCCCAGGACTGGACTGTTTTCAAAGTAAAAGAGGAAAAGGTAAAGAGACTGTTGTTTGTGCCTGGTTCTTTCATTGCCTGTCGGCCCTGCACCGTGTTAGCCACACAACCCCATAGACTTCCACGAGCACTAACAGTGTCCCCGGGGCTCCGCTCCACCTGTGGGGAGCAGTACCACCATTGCTGCTATAACATCACCCCGGAGGCCTCACACAGCAGCGGCGGCTTAATAGCCGCAGACCACAGGTGGCGTCACGAACACAAACTTTATTCATCAAGCCACATATTCTACTGACACCCACCAGGGCCACGGAGCTGGGCCCAGCCACCACTGACTACCACCGGACTAGTCCGGCCCGGCACCGGGTGTCCCATAGCCCTGGGGTGGGCGAGTCACTTCACCTCTCCAGTCTTCTCTTCTATCTTCTTCCCCTTTTCAGTCTTCATTTCTCCGGTCTTTTCAGACACTATCCTGACAATTTCAGGACATTCTAGGCCAAAATGTAATGTGTTTTATGTAATCCTTGTGCAAAATGGGCAATTTTGGGTGATCTGAGGTCATTACAGGGGGGGTCAGGGGCATTCCTTGTCAAAAATTAAGTGGCTTGACCCCCCCCCCCCAATAGAATTGTTAGGTATGTGTTAAGTATGTGTAGCGCTGACGTCTTTGTAGAAACGCTGACTTACGGTACTCACCACCCTGGCTGGGTTGCATCCTCTCCCGCACTCCCTCGGCCTTCCACGTGTTTTGCCTCCTTCACCTCACGGACCCTGTACAATGCCTCGCAGGATTCCCGGGAGTGCACCTAAGATGCGCCGCGCGCCCTCCTCTTAAAGGGCTATTCCAGGAAATGCCTTTCAGACTAGGTGTGAGAAGTTGAAAAAGAAGAACAAAACCAAAAAATAGAGGGTGAAATGTTAAACATTTTATTAATTTATTAGATGTAAATAGTAACAAACAATTGGATGCTAAAACCAGATATAAGGACAATGGGAGCAAAAAATTGCAGAATAGACTGCACAAAGAGAGGGCTAGAGGGTAAGGGCACCCCTCCCAGAACAGCACGACCTCCTATAGATATAAATGGTAGAAAAAAGGGGGGGAAGCTGGTACAGGTGTTCCTGGCTAACTATATAAGCAATTCAATATAGTGTAAGGTCAAATGGCATCTTTTAGGTTAATATGAGACACCATATATAAAACATGACAATAAGAGGGGAACCTGGTGGATTGAGGTTAAGAGTATATAGCTGGGGGTAGACATACACAAAGATGAGTGTATATCTGTAATATAATTAAATATCCAATTCCCATGAAAAAATATACCAGCCAGGTCAAAAAGCCACTAAAGATTAATCATGTGGTGAAAGTATAAAGCCAGGAGAATAAAGAAAGGTCTTAGGGATGGTACATTATAAACCAGCAGACGTTCCAATAGTTACCTATGATGGTGTATGGTCGCAGTGAGTGGGAGGAGGGTCCCCCAACGATCGTTTCGCAAAAAGGCGCTTTTTCCAGGGGCAGTCTGCTACAATCATACAGGGAAATTTGAGACCCTAGTTCTTGTGATTGGTGGGAGTCTTAAGGTGGCGTTACACGGTACGATATATCGTGCGATATGTCGTCGGGGTCATGGAATTCGTGACGCACATCCAGCATCGTTAGAGATGTCGTACGGTGTGACACCTCCGAACGACTGTTGACGAGCAAAAATACTCACCTTATCGTTGCTCGTTGACATGTCGTTCATTTCTATAATGCCGTTCCTCCTTCTGTGCGCAGGTTGTTCGTCGTTCCCGTGGCAGCACACATCGCTCCGTGTGACACCCCGGGAACGACGAACAACAACTTACCTGCGTCCCGCCGGCAATGAGGAAGGAAGGAGGTGGGCGGGATGTTACGTCATCTCCGCCCCTCCGCTTCTATTGAGCGGCCGCTGTGTGACGTCGCTGTGACGCCGAACGTCCCTCCCCTTGAGGAAGAGGATGTTCGCCGCCCACAGCGACGTCGTTAGGGAGGTAAGTACATGTGACGGGGGTTTAACGACTTTGTGCGACACGGGCACGGGGGCGGGTGCGATCGCTCATGCGATCGTACGATAAATCGTTGCGTGTAATGCCGCCCTTAGCTTTCAGAATCCCAGTGGTCATATATTGTGGATAAGTGAAAGACGGTATGGGGACAACCCCTCTAAATCCTAACTACTGATCGAAACTGATAAATTCAACTCTGCTACTTCTGTTCCTTACCTATAACAATAGAATATTAATCGTTTATGCACGGGGCGCTCGGTGCTCGTGTGACATAGTTTGACATTCACAACAACCTCAGCTTCAAGGAACCCAGTGAAATTTTGCTTTGGTTCCAGAAGCTTTGGGCAATGGTCCTATACAATCCTAGCAGTAGCAGCGCCCACAGCTTTATAATATACGTGTCCTCAAAATGGAGTTTTTAAAATAACATTGAAAAGTACTAAAGTATTGCCGAGAATACCCCGTACTCCCTGCCAAGTTATTAAAACAGTAATTTATTGTAATGTTCAGTCTGAGGACACAGCAAAGCGTTCTGTACCAGGAGAGTGGGCAGAAAGGATTATTCTCCTCAATGTCCTCCATAGCGTACAACCAGTTATCTGTAAGGAGACCTTCGTCCATTAGGCGAGGAGCATTCTGTGCTGACCGATCAATCTCACCGGGGCAGATACTTTACAATTGAAATATATTTATTCTTTACAAAGATACCTGATGATACGAGACACAACTTATGATGAGAGAGGCAACTTTTCAAGGAAAAAAATAAAACACTAGAAAAAAGTAAATAAAATTGATAAACCCCAGAATTAAAGGTCATTATCTTCTAAAATACAGCTGTCACGCCCGGGCGAGTGAACACTCAGCGTAACACAAATGGGAGCAACAGGGAAGATGATGGAAGGCCCTGGCATTGGGGTCACCTCCTAACACTCACCTGCAGCTGAGCCCTGCGCTCCCCTAACGTTCCTATACGTGTCCTTTCCCCTGTCGCTGTCACGTGCCTTGGCCCTCACTAGCCCTAGACACACCCTGACTAGTGTGCGGGCCAGAGAGACACTAGTCTCGCTACTACAATAAGAACAACACGATGTAGATAAGTGTTCAATTTTCAGATGAGAACACTGTGGAAGATGATAATGGAAGGCCTGGGTGTTAGGGAGAGGGGAGCGTTGTCACCTCCTAACACTTATGACTGGCTGAACCCTGCACTTCAATAATATCTCTATACAGGTCTTTTCCCCTGTCACCGTCAATGTGCCTAGGCCCTCGCTAGCCCTAGACTCACCCTGACTAGTGTGCAGGACAGAGAGACACTAGTCTCCCACCATCGCATCCCAGATTTCTCCCCCATACTTTAGAATGCTCTGCCACATCATATCTGACTCTCGCCCTCATTGACAAGCTTCAAAAGAAACCTGAATACCCACCTCTTCCGAAAAGCCTACAACCTGCAGTAACCCTCAGTCTGAAATAGCGCCGCACGACCATCTTTACCCTCACCTACTGTATCCTGACCCATCCCTTTTAGACTGTGAGCCATCGCGGGCAGGGTCCTCTTCCCTCCTGTACCAGTCTGTGTTTTGTGTTGTTTATGATTATTGAACTAGTCCTTATTATGTATACCCTGTTCACATGTAAAGCGCCATGGAATAAATGGCGCTATAATAATAAATAATAATAATGATAATATTCTCACTACTACAATAAGACAACATGATGTAGCTAAGACTATACACAACAAACAACAATCCTCATATGGGAACACCGGGGAAGATGATAATGGAAGGCTCTGGTGTTAGGGAGAGGGGAGCGTTGTCACTTCCTAACACTCACGTGCACCTGAGCCCTGTGCTCCCCTAATATTTCTATACAGGTCCTTTCCCCTGTCGCCGTCATGTGCCTAGGCCCTCACTAGCCCTGGACTCACCATGACTAGTGTGCAGGCCAGCGAGACACTGGTCTAGCTACTACAATAAGATAACATGAAGTAGGTAAGACAGACAGACACAACAAACAACAATCTTCAGATGCTCCAGTAGGAACTTCACTGTAGCAACAGCAACAAACTACTAAGCTTCTCCAGCCACAGGTTCCTTCAAAGTGGTCAGTATAAAGAAAACTGGCACTGGAAGGCAGCCAGGAGTGCGAATATATAGCAGAAGGGTGTGGCCCAAAAGTGCTGCAGCTGAGATAAAGGCTACAAGTTTTCAGCCGGAAGGGAAAGAGTCCTTCACCCTTTCAGCACTAAAGGAAAATAAAACCGCTCCAATACATAAAATTAGTCAAGCAGGCAGCATCGAGGATCTGCAATCAATTATGAGTTGTGACGTTTTGATTTCAGATCTCCCAGAGGTCACATCAGGCTGTGACACCCGTGACGCTAAGGCACACGCATACAGGTCAGCTTTCTATTACATGCTTATCTCCCCCCGATCCCGATGCTGGATTCACAGCAAGACCACTCAGTAGTACTCTATAATGCCCTCTATGATGCTGCTACATATATAGAGCCAAGGGAGCAGGAATCCCTCATGTCTTGGTCAAGATGTTATTAACTAGTTTCCATCCACTAGCTCAGAGACAACTGAAAATCAGAGACTCGGCATGAAGAGGGGGAAAAATGCAAGATGCAAGTCATGAACAGACAAATGACAGTTTATTCTGAAATGACAGGTCCTCTTTCACTATAAAATCTCTTTGTGAACAATTAAAAAAAGAGCTTTTGTAGAAGTTGGGGAGCAGGATGAAAAATTTTACCTCCTGGTTCTGTATCTGTGTAAGGGTGATGGCAGGAGCTGACAGTGTTCTTTGGGGATTCCAGGAGCTTTTCTTCATGGTATCAGCTCTTCCTACAAATCAGAGAGAATAGACAGTCAGTTTATACTACGGGATTAAGAGCATCATTACTTATCTAATCATAATTAATCAGTCTGTACCTACTATAATTAATGAGACCAGAGATTTACAGGATAAGACAGTCTATATAATTAACATGGAGTGACAAGAAGGCAGGACTGTATGATTGCCAAGCAATAATGTAATAGGAGCACAGATCTGATGCTTGTCTTACAAACTGGACCAATACATTAAAATGACCATTAGGCACCCAAGCAGAGATTAGGGGTCAATGCTTAAAAACACATAAAAACCTATGTGCAGACACCTGGACCCGGATCTCTGCATTACCGGCGGCGCACGCCCGTCCGCTTCATGTGATACCACTGCAGAGATTTTCCATTCGGCATTCTATGGCCGTAGATACAGTCTGCTATTTCAAATGAATAGACTCATGTATTTTTAATTATTGGTGGAGACTAAAGTGCCAAGAAATCATTTATGTAAAGAAGATATTAATAAAGCCTTTACGTTGTGTTATACGAGAACTCATAAGCTCTGAAATTCCAATGCACTGACAGCAAGCAGAGATCCTGAAAATGGCTCGGAATTAAAACAAAAAGGGGGAGAATTACCGTGCGTTTTTCTTATCACTCTTCTTAGAAAAAATCTGCAAAAAGTGCTGTGAAAACACTTGAAAAAAACTCCATGCTCGCTAAGCATAAATGTGTTTCACTTGGCAATTTGTACACTCCAACACTGTCAGGATTGATAAGACAATGTCAGACATGCTCCACTGACGAGAGGAACGGTAACAACAAGTAGTGATGGGTGGACCCGAAAAAAAAAAAAAGGAGCGCTATATGTACCGAGTCTCCAATGGGGCTGTAACTGCTTCAGTGACGCCCTGGCACACCAGGTAGTTACACAGTTTAGTCCCCCGCACAACACGTTCCCACAAAGGGTTACATCAGCCGACCTGAAATCCTAGCC
Source organism: Anomaloglossus baeobatrachus (assembly GCF_048569485.1). Lineage (NCBI taxonomy): Eukaryota > Metazoa > Chordata > Amphibia > Anura > Aromobatidae > Anomaloglossus > Anomaloglossus baeobatrachus. The sequence goes on along the minus strand of NC_134356.1, from coordinate 644,013,047 downwards.
ACCCTCCTTAGGGTAGGACCGACACACCAGTGGGCCGGACCAGGCGGATGAGAAACGCCTACCTAGGGGTCTAGAAAACCCGGGGAGGGAGAAATAAAGCGAGTCAAGTAGAGTTAAGTGCAGTTCAGCTTTGAGTGCAGTCTGAAGTTCAAGTGGAAGCTCAAGTTCAGAGAGCAAAGTCATCGATTGGAGCCCCGGCATGCTGGCTAGGTGGCAGATGGTGGTCCATGTCTGCAGGAGATGGGAAGACGGCTGCCGGAGATCCGAGGTGGACCGGGACAGGGTGGGAGCCCGCCGGTACCGACACCGGAGAACCGAGCCAGAAACCGTGCACAAAGGGGGTACTTGGACCCTGAAGCCAGGACCGGAACCAACGGCCAAGCTAATTAACCAATTGAGGGCAGGATTATAGGTCCTGTCCCAACCAAAGTCCCAAAAGCAGACAACAGCTCACCGTGGGGGATAGGGCATCCGCCAGAGCCTGGTAGATCCCAAGAGCCAGCGTCAGCGGGCACGGCTCCCATCAGTAGTTCTGGGAGCAGACTTCTGTGTTCCATACCGGAGAGCATAAGGAGAACTTATAAAAGTGCAGAGGGAAGTGATACAGACCACCAAACCGGGCAGGGGACCCGAATACGTCCGGCTGCGGTGGCTGGCCACCATCACCTTGGTTTACCAGTGAACTTGTCTGAATTCTTTAAGTGTGAGTAAACTAATAACCCCCGGTCTAACCGGGTGCGCCGGCCCCTGCACTCATCACCCCCAGCACACAGACACTGGGCCCCAGGGAATCCATCCCTACCCACGTAGGGGTTAACATTAAGCTGCCATCCCATCGCCCCTGGGGTACCCCACAACAGCAGTGGTGGTGCTACACTTCACCATACACCGTGGGTGGCGTCACAGACAGTATACGGCAAATTCCGCACAAATACGTCCCCTTTTATTTGAGTGTACGCGCGGCCCCCGGGTCCGGAGGATCTCTCAAACCACTGCGGGTCTGGATCCGAGCAGCCCGACTGCTAACGTGGGGGCGGCACACCTCGAGGTCCTCTCATTCTACTTCCAGGGCCACGCATTATCCTTCATACATATTCACTGCTTCCCCCGCCCACCGGCGTCTGTGATTGGTTGCAGTCAGACAGCACCCCACGCTGTGTGACAGCGTGTCTGATGCTTTCATCACAGACCTGGTCTAAAAATAAATAATTTTAAAAATTAGCATAGGGTCCCCCCATATTATAAAACCAGCACAGATAAAGCCATGGCTACAGGCTGGAGCCCCCAGCCCTGCGCTTATCTTGGCTGTGTATCAAAATAAGAGGAACTGCATGCGGCTTTTTTTAAAAAAAATATTTACATAAATAATTTTAAAAAATGTTATGCGGTCCCCCCCTTAATTTTGGGGTGAAGTCACTGAGTTTAATGAAGTCACCTGAGGTCAGGGTACCTGCGGTCACAGGTGGAGGACCGTGGGAACCTCCAGCTGTGGCCGCAACTAACCTGAATGACGTTACCGTTCATCGCTGCTCAGTCTCTGCCTGAAGCTCACAGCGGGCGGTTATGTTCTATGGCGCACTGTGACTTCAAATGTATCAGAGCTAAAACACGGTGGGACCTTGTGTGGATTACGTCAAACCTGCATGGGTGTTTTTGGGGTTAATATAGTAGAGAAAGAGGGGTTTTTTTGTATTTTATTTTAAATATAGGGGGTTTTTGGTGTTTGTGTTTATTTCTTTTCACTTACAGATTAGTAATGGGGGTCTCATAGATGCCTCTCATTAATAATCTAGGACTTAGTGGCAGCTGTGGACTGTCATTAACCCCTTATTACCCTGATTGCCAACAGATTGGAGAAGACACTTTTATTTTCCCCATAACTGTGTCCGGTGCACAAAATCCATTAAGATGTGGTTGGGGGAGTTTGGTGAAGAACATGAGTGGCCGCACAGAGCCCAAACCTCAGCCCCATCTAACACCGATAATGGAGATTGTGAGTCCGGCCTCTCCCCAACACCAGGATTTTACCTCATAAATGCTCTTCTGAATGAAGGAGCAAAAATTCCCAAGAAAACCCTCAAAATTTTCTAGAAAACCTTCCAAGAAAAGTGGAAACTGGTATAGCTAAAACGGGACCAACTCCATATTAATGTGTATGGATGTAAATTGGGAGGTGAGAAAAACTCCTCTAGATGAAATGTGGCGGGGGCACATAGTTTTCTCCACATAGCGTATATAGTGTAACATCGAGCCGATCTGTCATTTCAATTACAGCAAAATCTGTGTATTATGTGTAGATTTTTGCGCCACCTTACAACATATGAGTGTAGCCTATAGAGTTAGCCTCCCGTCAGTAGGCCCAGGCGCGTATATCACATGTTCACCGCTGGCAGCCGCTGAGTGATTCTCTTGTATGGTGGGAGGTCCAGCTGAGAAGACTGCGGGAAGCAACCTACCTCTCACTTCTGAAACTGGTTTTCTCTGCAGTGATATAAGATACGAAGGTGCTACTAGCACTATTAACCTGCGGAAGGATTTCATTATCCCTCGTACACATGTTATACCACACCGAAGACTCTTCTCAATTTTCATCAAGCCTGGCCATACTCCAATTCCATATTTACGTCATCTATCTAAAGTGCTGGTAAGATGTATCCAGGCTACTGATTGTCCACGTCTCCAGCATGGCATGAGGCACAGATCAATGAGATAACACAATGGACTGAGGAGAAACCTGAAGCTCCTGAGCTCAAATGCAAAATGTGTAATAGGATCTTCCCTAACACTGGTTATATATAACATTAAAAAAGTGAAAAATTAATCTGGTGACAAAAGCCTTCTGACAAGAATGCGATATTGTCGCGGGCGGAGGAGGGGACGCCGCGCTCTCCCACTGCTCGGGTCCGGCTGCCGCGGCTGCTGCGGCCTGCTGCTGCTCGGTGGCTCGAGCGATGGGCCGGATCCCGGGGACTCTAGCGGCGCTCCTCGCCCGTGAGTGAAAGGGGGTTTGGGTGTGGGGATTGTTTATTGTCCGTGACGCCACCCACGGTTGTGGTGATTGAGTGTACACCACCGCTGCTCTGGCTGGGGATCCCGGGAGTGATGGTATGGAGCAGCCAGTTGTTGTGTTGCTGTCGCGGGCGGGGAGGAGGGTGTCAGCACACTACGCTCACCCCTTCTGCTCGGGTCCGGCGGCTGCTGCTCAGTGGTGGCTCGAGCTGTGGGCCGGATCCCGGGGGTCTCTCGAGCGGCACTCCTCGCCCGTGAGTGAAAGGGGGTTGTTGGGTGTGGGGATTGTTTATTGTCCGTGACGCCACCCACGGTTGTGGTGATTTCACCACCGCTGCTCGATATGGGGATCCCGGGGATGGTGATGCGGAGCAGCCAGGTGTTGTGTTGCCCCTCCGTGGGTAGGGGTTGGTGATCCCGGGGCCCGGTGATGAGATGTGAGATGCAGGGCCTGGTGGGCGCAGGGACGCGGGGGCAGCGCTGTGCCTTGCGGCACTGTGGTACTCACTCAGCCTGAGACACTGACACAGTTCTTAGTAAAACACTCGGCTGGATGGACGGGTACCCTCAGGCGGCTGCGGTTGTTGTTTCTCCCCTGACCCAGTTTGGTGGTGTAAGTCCTTTCTTCTACTTCTGTGCACCCTTCTCCTGCACTCCGGCTTCCAGCTGGCTCCCCGACTCTGTACCGGGGGGCCACTGCCCAGCCCCGGCTACCTGCGGTTCCACCAGCTGTCTCCCCGGCTCCCTGCAGACGGCACCTAGCGTCTGCCGGACTCTCTCTACGAGGCCCTAGGCTCCAACCTAGGCCCCTGGCTCTGTCTGCCTCTCTGCAGACCTTCACTCTTCCTCTCCTAGGACTAGACTAGGCTTGTTTCCTGCCTCAAGCCAGCTCACTCCAGGGTGGGCGTCTCCATCTCCTGACTCCGCCCACCTGGTGTGTCAGTCTGAGCCCGAGGCAGAAAGCAGGTCACTTTGGGGATGTCTGCTGTGAACTGCTGGGGGTGGGGGTGTGTGTGTGTTGTTACCTGTGTCCCCTGGCTTGTCCAGGGCGACACATTGCCCCTCCGTGGGTAGGGGTTGGTGATCCCGGGGCCCAGTGATGGAGTTGGGATGGTGGACAGGCGGGCTAGGGGCCTGTGGAGGTGCAGGGGCGCAGGGGCAGCGCTGTGCCGCACGGCACGGAGGTACTCACTCAGCCAGTAAACACGACACAGTTCTCGGTAAACAAACGGCTGGTTGGACGGGTCCCTCAGACGGTTACGTTGCCGATGTCCCCTGCAGTTGACGGTGACGGTCTCTTCCCTGCACCTATGTGTTGTTGTTTGGTAGCGATGGGTTCCCACCGGTAACCCACTTCCCAGCTTGGATATGAACCGGAGGAGCTCCACTCTTGCCCGCAGGCGCTGGCCCTGGGAAACTGGTGCCTTGGCGGTGGCGATGTCTCCCCTTAACGGTTGGACTGTTGCCTTCAAACGGGACTTGGTTGTTGGGAGACAGTCGTCCCCTTCACTGACGGATTTGGCAAATTATGGCGACTCCTAGCCTTGCCGGGATCCAAAAGGCCCCTGCCCTGGTACTGACTAATCTTCGTATACCGCTCCGGTACCGCCGGGTCACCACCTGTCCACGATCCTTTCGGCAACCTCCAATCAGTCTCGCCTGCAGACGGTCACCGCCATCTGCCAACCTTGCTGTCACAGTCCGGGGCACACACCCGGACCAACTTCAGGCTTCTTGCTGTCACTACTCCTACTTTCCTCCTTTACCACTTCACCAGCTTCACTTCACTTCCTTTCACTTTCAACTCTCAACTCTATCTCATCTTCACTCCTCACTCTAGCTCTTCCCTGAGCTAACTGCCTGGTTTTCCCGCCTCCAGAGCTGTGAACTCCTCGGTGGGTGGAGCCAACCGCCTGGCCCACCCCCTGGTGTGGACACCAGCTCCTGGAGGAAGGCAATAAGGATTTTAGTTTTGACTTAGTGTGTACCTGCAGGGAATGTGGGGTGCATGTTGTGTTGTGACCTGTGACCCCTGGCTTGCCCAGGGTGTCACAATATATTCAGAGCAAGTGAATAGTCTTGAGGATGGTGATAGAAGCAGGAATAATGAGCAAGCATCAGGATGTGAGCAACTTTAATAAGGGCCAAATTGTAATGACTAGACCACTCGGTGAGAACATATCCAAACAGCAGTTCTGGGAGACTGTTCACGGTTTACGGAAGATTTTGTGGGATGTTCCCAGTATACGACAGGTCTTGTGGGGTGTTCTTAGTAGGTGGCAGGTCTTTTGGGGTGTTCCTAGTAGGTGGCAGGTCTTGTGGGATGTTCCCAGTATACGGCAGGTCTTGTGGGGTCTTTCTAGTATGTGGCAGGTCTTGTAGGGTGTTCCCGGTATATGGCAGGTCATGTAGGGTGTTACTGGTATACGTCAGGTTTTGTAGGGTGTTCCCGCTATACGGCAGGTCTTGTAGGATGTTTCTGGTATATGGCAGGTCTTGTGGAGGGTTCCTGGTACATGGAGGGTCTTGTAGGGAGTTTCCGGCATGTGGCAGGTCTTGTGGGGGTGGTCACGTCATATGGCAGGCCTTGTGAGGTGTTCCTAGTATGCGGCAAGTCTTGTGAGGTGTTCATGGTATACATCCAGTCTACTGGGGTATTCCCGGTATACAGCAGGTCTTGTAGGGTGTTCCTGATATACGTCAGGTCTTATAGGGTGTTCCTGGAATACGGCAGATATTGTGAAAGGTTCCTTGTACCTGGAGGGTCTTGTGGGGTGTTACCGGTATACAGCAATTGTTGTAGGGTGTTCCCGCTATATGGAAGATCTTGTGAGGTGCTCCAGGTATACGCTAGGTCTTGTGGGAAGTTCCTAGTATACGGAAGGTCTTATGGGGTGTTCCTGGAATATGGCAGGTAATGTGGAAAGTTCATGTTACCCAGAAGGTCTTGTGGGGTGTTACCGGTATACAGCAATTCTTGTAGGGTGTTCCCGCTATACGGCAGGTCTTGTGGGGAGTTCCAGGTATATGATAGGTCTTGTGCGGAGTTCCTGGTATACAAAAGGTCTTATAGGGAGTTCCTGGCAAACAGCAAGTCATGTGAGGTGTTCCCGGTATACAGCAGCTCTTGTTCCGTATTCCCAGTATACAGCAGATCTTGTGGAGCATTTCCTGGAATATGGCTGGTCTTGTAGACTGTTCTCGGTATGCACCAAAACTTATGGGGTATTACTGATATATGGCACAATTTCAGAGGATTTTCTGGTATACGGCAGAATTTGTGGGGTGCTCCTGGTATACGGCAAGTCTTGCAGGGTGTTCCCGGTTTGCATCAGAATTGAAGTTGTGCTCCTTGTACTATACAGAATTTGAGGGATTTTCCAGGAAAACGGTAGATGTTGCGGGGTGTTCTCAGTATTCGGCAAATCTTGTAGAGGGTTGCCAGTATGGTTAGTTGGGCGCCCAAGGTTGACAGATGTTTGTGGGGATCGAAGAATCGTCTGTCTGGTCTAATTGTAGTAATAATGACTGAGCTACTGTTGTCTGAAAGGTGTTGGGACACGCAGGGCATCATAGCTTGTTGTGTACAGACTATGTAGCCACAGACCGGTCAGAGAGCCATGACGACCATTGGCCACTGCCAAAAATCTCTTCAATGGGCAGAAGAGCATCAGAACTGGACCAAGGAGCAACAGAAGAAGGTGGTTGGTGTGTCTGATTATGTGTTTTTCATCATGTGGTCGTCTGGGTGTGTGCGTCACTTACCTGGGGAAGAGATGGAACCAGATTGTTATATGGGAAGTGGAAGCAGTGTGATGGGGCAATGTTCGGAGAACCTTAAATCCTGGTACCATGTGGATGTGACATCTACCTCCTACCTAACACTGTACAGAATCAGTACCCCTTCATGGCAGTGCCCTCTACCACACTGCAGACATTGTCAGGAATGGTGTGAAGAACATGATCAAGGTGATGACTTTTGTCCTCTTTTCCCAAATCTCAGTCCAAACGATTGTTTGTGGGATGTACTGGAAAAACAAGTCTGATCTATGGAGGCCATACCAATCAATGTACATGATTTATAGGATCTCCTACTAACGTCTAGTGCCATGAACCAAGAGATCGAGGTGATGTCTGATCTCCTCTGTCCCCAAATCTTAGTTCAAACGATCGTCTGTGGGATATGGTGGAAAAACAAGCCCGATCCATCGAGGCCTCACCGATCAATGTACAGGATTTATAGAATTTGCTACTAAAGTCTTGTCCCAGGAACCAAGAGATCGAGGTGCTAACTGATCTTCTCCTTCCCCAAATATCAGTCCAAACAATCTTCTGTGGGATATGGTGGAAAAACAAGCCGCATCCATGGAGGCCTCACCAATCAATGCAGAGGATTTATAGGATCTGCCGCTAACGTTTTGTACTTGGAACAAAGAGCTCGAGTAATCTCCTCCTTCCCCAAATCTCAGTCCAAACGATCGTCTGTGGGATATGGTGGAAAAACAAGCCCAATCCATAGAGGCCTCACCAATCAATGTACAGGACTTATAGAATCTGCTGCTAACGTCTTGTGCCGGGAACCACAGGACACTGCTGGAGTCCATGACCCAATAGGATTAACAATATAAGGTGACAGGTTTTAATGTCAGACTGGTGTAGGATACCGATGGCTTGTTATGTGGCACAAAACCCATCAGGCATCAGGTCCAGTTGTAATTGATACCTTCACACCCCCCCCCCCCGTCCCCCCATAGCTATGGGCATAGTATTGGGGCACATTTACTAACGGAATGCGGTGTTATGAAATGTTATTGATCTCCGTGATTGTTTCCAATTACATTGGTATAATTTTATTCACCATTAAGCCCCAATGTGTATAGCAGACCTGGAAAATTAGTTTTGAATTTGTCTCTGCTACATCTTTATATCTTTTTATATCGATTCATCGCATGCTGCAGACTCTCATCCTCCTCGTTTTATATACAGTACAGAGATCCAGAAGTCATACACCACCGGGTCCTGCTGTGTATTACACTCATCCGGGCCAGCAGCAGCTGGTACAAGTCAGATTTATGTCATCTGCAGAGAATAGACAAAAATAGCTCGGCACCACACCCTGCACAAGAGCTCTGTGTATAGTATACTGTCCCAGGACTGCAGGACTCCGCACCGGAGGAGGCTCTGCAATACTGCGCTGCATGCTGAGGTTACCGTATGCTGATGCTCTGCAGATTGGACAATAGCCGAGGTGAGATGTCCTGATTTAAAGGGGAGTCCTATATAGTCAGCCTCTGTCCTTATGCATTATTGATCAGTCGGGAAAAAGACTCAGAACATCTGTGCTGTAAAAATATGAATACTGTCTCTTTAAGAAAAGTCATTATCAATGGTGATCGTTTTAGTTTACTGCACCCAACTAAAAAATGGATTAGAATATTGATGCATTGGGATAATTTTCCAATTTTTCATCCACTGAGTACAATAAGGATTAGATACTGTAAGCTGTATTTTAAGCATAGTGCAAAAAAAAAAATCTGATCCTTTCCACTTCCAATAGTTATGAAAAATTATTTTAAACAAGGCCTTAAAGGGGTAGTACACTGACTTCTTTCTTCTATAAACAACACCACACATTTCCATAGGGGTCAAGGGTGTGTCACGTGTGACAGACAAATAAGGGTAGAACCTGGCTCAATGTGGTGCTCTGAAGTGACAGTCATGTGGATTCTGGCCATAGAAGGTCACAGCGTTTGGCTGTGCAGAATACTCCCTGACTTTCCATTGTTCCTGCTGTCATTATTCATTGGTATAGGTAGCTTTCCTGCTGGATTCATCTCTCTCTCTTTTGGACCCAGCAGGAGCTCGCCTTCCACCCAGCTGCTGATCATCAGTATTCTCTTGGTGCTTATACACCCCTTCTTTCCTTTGTACTGTGCTGGTGATATTTTCAGTTCCTTCAATCCAAGGATGCAAGCAGGTGGCTTGTACTCCTCTGTGATATCGTTGCTGAAAGCTTTGCTGAGCTTCTACCTCAGTCATCTGTGGATACGTAGTTCATGCTTTTCTCCCTGTGTGTCCTCCTTGTGTCTACTGTTTAGTGGAGTTGACGAAGAGCTCATCCCATCTGTTCCCTATTTAGGGTCCATCACTATGGATGCCTAGAGTCAGGTATCCGGCTTGGTGCATAGGTGTGGAACCTATCTAGGGTGGTGAAGGACCCCAGGGACCAGCAGTAGGTTCGGTCAAGGGTCACCATCTTCCCTTTCCTTAGACACAGGGTTTCCCTTCCCTTTCGTCGTGCGCTTGGTACTTCCCCATACCTAGCGTGACACTAACAATTGGTTCTCTTTGGTATTGCAGCTTGGCTCCATGAGTTGTAATACAAGAGAGAACCCATAAAAAGATGTAACACTGTCTGCAGTGTCTCCACCTGGCTATAGGGCGGCATGACCAGACTCGCCTGGAATTTATATCCAGTGTGTCCAGCAGAGTTTTGCTTTCCAGGCTCATCCCCTGCTGCTGTGACGCCCTGAACTAGCCAGGGGGTCACAGACCCAGCGAGCCCGGATCCAAGCGGCTCGGCAGCAGCGGCCGAGCCCCCAGGGCGGTACACTGCCTAGAGGCGCTACATTAGTCTGCTGCTACCTCCAATCTTGGCCTGATCTTAGATCTTGGTCAGCTCACCTCTTGTGCTCCGTCTGCTAGTATCTCAGTTTTGTCTGTCCTCATATTGACCCGGCTAATGTATCCGTATATCCTGACCTCTCCTCTCCTAAACTTGGCTACATCTACAGAACCTATGCTGTCTGCTCTTGGCTTAATTTGTGCTTTTTTTCCTATGTCTTTCTGTACCTCGCACCCATGTCTCTGACCCTCCGGTCAACTGCTGCAGTCCCAGGGACTGTCCTGGATTGGAACCTGGTGACTACTGGCAACCAAGACTATCCTTACCATCAGAAGCTCTAGTGAACACCCATTAGTCACTTAGTCACGTGCCTCCAGGGTAAGCCTGGCCCGTGATACACTTGGTTCACATGTGCCGCCCCTGCAGTGGCCTAACCGCTTGTGTCGCGGGCGGGGAGGAGGATGGCAACGCTGCGCTCACCCACTGCTCGGGTCCGGCTACTGCTGCTGCTGCTGCTCGGTGGTGGCTCGAGCGGTGGGCCGGATCCCGGGGACTCGAGCGGCGCTCCTCGCCCGTGAGTGAAAAGGGGGGTTGATTGGTTGTGGGGTTTTGATTATGGATATTGTCCGTGACGCCACCCACGGTTGTGGTGATTTTGGTGACACCACCGCTGCTCTGGACGGGGATCCCGGTAGCGGTGACAGGGAGCAGCTTTGTTGTTATTCCTCCCCTCCGTGGGTAGGGGGTTGGTTGTCCCGGGGCCCGGTGATGGGGTAGGGATGGATGGCAGCTGGGTTACGGGGCCTGGAGAGGTGCAGGGTCGTGGGGGCAGCGCTGTGCCGCCCGGCACGGTGGTACTCACTCAGTCCAATGATGAAGACACAGTTCTCGGTAAAACACACGGCTGCAATGGATGGGTCCCACAGACGGCTGCGGTGTTGTTGCTCCCGGCAGGTTGGTGGCAACTGCCTTTCCCTGCACCTACGATGTTTGTACGGTTCCAATGGGTTCCCACCGGTAACCCGCTCCCTGGCTTGGATATGGGCCGGAGGAGCCCCTTTTTGCCCGCAGGCGCTGGCCCTGAGAAACGGTTGCCTTGGCGGTGGCGGTGTCTCCCTCTGTTGGTTGGACTGTTGCCTTCTGTCGGGACTTGACTGTTTGGAAACCCAGGAGGTCCCCTTCACTAACGGATTCGGCAAATTCACGGCGACTCCTAGCCTTGCTGGGGTCCGAAAAGCCCCTGCCAGATGGTCCTGGCTTCTCTTTGTGTACCGGTCCGGTACCGTCCACGGTCCTTACGGTAGACTCCAATCAGCCACTCCTGCAGACGGTCACCACCGTCTGCCAACCTTGCTGGTCTGTCCGGGCCACACACCCGGACCAACTTCAGTCTGCTCACTTGCCACTCTACCTCCTTTCACTTTCACTCCTCAACTCTATCTGACTGATTTCCCTCCTCCAGGACTGTGAACTCCTCGGTGGGCGGAGACCAACCGCCTGGCTCCACCCCCTGGTGTGGACATCAGCCCCTGGAGGAAGGCAACAAGGGTTTTGTGTTCTGGCTTTGGTGTGCCTGCTGGGAGTGTGGAGTGTGTGGGTGTTGTGCTCTGTGGCCCCTGGCTTGTCCAGGGCGCCACATTCCCCCTTTAGTTAAATGTAGACCGTCTGCGGGCTGCCCGTCCATCACCGGTTTTATTTTCACCAACTGAAAAATATAAAAAACGGTAACAGACATACAATTATAATAACATCTTCCCACATCGGGAGGTACTCTTACTTAAACGTTACTAACAGTTGCAAACGGTTACGGCTTCCACTCTCTCCCACCCAAGCAACCTGGCCCTGATGCTGCCCCTAAGCAAACAGGCAGCACCCCTTGACCCCAGTCCTGCACAAGTTGCCCGAGCGGGTTCTGTCCTTTTCAGGGGACCCACGTCCATGGGGAACCCCTGAAACCCCCAGAGGAGTGCCACCGGTTCTGGTGGTGGCTGGGCCCCAGCCTACTCCACTGCGGGCCCTTCCTCCAATATGCCTCTCCGGAGGCGGTAATGGTGGAAGCCATAACAAACATTTTTATTTACATGCCACTAGTTTGTGGTTGTCCTGCAAGTTCTCGGGCCTGTTCATAAGTAGTTTCTTATGTAAAGTGGTGAAGGGGGTCCCAAAAGGGACCAGCTGCCTGCTACGACCGGTTCCAAATCACAGTTGACAATCAGGTAACTTTCTTCTATTTCATTCACTTATCATTTTCAAACTTTAAAACACACACATATAATCTCTCCCCTTTAAAGAGTAGTTTCCCTGTACCTAAGTGGGGGTCTACCTAGGTTGGGACGAGTGGACCTCCGGGTCCAGTGTCAGTAGGGATAGGCAGTGGGACAGAGGGAACAATCAGTTCCTCTCCCCTGCTATCGTGTGGGGCAGGCGGAGGCATAGGGGAGTTGGGCACAGGTTCATCCCTGGGCACTGGCACTGGCTCACGGTTGATCGCCTCCATCACTTCTTCATCCACGGGTTGTGGGAACAGTATTACTGGAAGAATCACCGCGCCGTTCTGTGTAGGCCAGTCCGCTGGGAAGTCACCCATCACTGTGTGGATTACCTCTTTTGCCTTCTCCGCTGGTGGAGGAACCGGAACTTCAGCCGCTGCTCTCAATGCTGGTGGGCACTTCTTTAGATGGTCCCGGGAAACCGTGGCCAAGGTGCCCCCTTGGTCATGACTGATCTGGTAGGCCTTCCCATCTTCCCAGCCTGTGGGCTGTATCACATATGGAGTTTGTTCCCATTGATCATCCAGCTTGTGGGTCCTTCTCTTCCGCTTCAGCACTACATCTCCAGGCTGGAATGGGCCAGCAGACGCCTTCTGGTTGAAGCGCTGCTCCTGTTGTTCCCGACTCCGACTCAAGTTCTTCTCAACATATTCTGGGATCTGTCGGTATTGCGCCCTCCGCCGAGTTTCCCATCCAGCTATCGAAGGGAGTGCTTCTGGGGCTTCCAATCCCATATCTAGATCCACCGGTAGCCGGTCGGGGCGAGCCCTCATCAGGTATGCTGGGGTGCATTTCGTTGAGCTGGAAGGGATATTGTTGTACATATCGACCAAGTCAGGCAGCCTCTCCGGCCACAGGTTCTGCTCTTCTAGCGGTAACGTTTTGAGGAGGCCCAGGACCAGGTGGCTCATCTTTTCACACATGCCGTTGGTTTGGGCATGGTAAGGCGTGGTCCGGATCTTCTTGCAGCCATACAACTGACAAAACTCATAGAACACCTCCGCCTCAAAGGCCGGGCCTTGGTCGGTAAGCACCTTCTCAGGGTATCCATGTGGTCGGCAGAAATAAGCCTGGAACGCTCTAGCGGCGGTGCGGCCAGTTAGGTCTTTGACAGGGACAACCACCATGAACCTTGAATAGTGGTCTACCATGGATAGAGCGTAGGTGTACGCACTTCGGCTGGGGGTGAGCTTTACATGGTCCAGGGCGACCAGCTCCAGCGGTTGATGTGTAACGATCGGGTGTAGGGGTGCCTTCTGGCTGGCCTCGTTCTTCCTTCTCAGCGTGCAAGGGCCACACTCTTGGCACCAGGCCTCTACAGATTCCCGCATTCCACTCCAATAGAACCGCTCTCTCAACAGCATCTCCAGTTTCTTCCATCCAAAGTGCCCAGCACCATCATGGTACCCTTGTAGAATGGTGGGTACGTTAGCTTGGGGAATCACCAACTGGCGGATTTTCTCATGAGTCTTCGGGTTGATCAGATCACGGTACAACTTTCCCTGGTGTAGGTATAGCCGGGTACGTTCTCGCCACAGGCATTGGGCTTCAGCCGGGGCGGCAGGGTCTATCCCAACAGCGCCTTGCTCCACCAAGATCTTGACTAGGCGGACAGCGGGCGCCAGGTCTTGAGCTTCCTGCCACTCCTGACTGGGCAGCGGGTCCAGGTTCACTCGTTGTTGGGAGACATGCACCTTCCCAGTTGGCAGCTGGTGAAATGCAGGCAACTCGATCTCTTCGAGGTCGTCATCCTCGCACCCTTCTTCCGACAGGTGGGGCATCCGAGAGAGTGCATCAGCATTAACGTTGGCATGACCGTCCCTGTATTTGATGGGGAAATCATAGTTGGCTAGCCTTGCCACCCATCGCTGTTCCAACGCGCCCAGCTTGGCCGTGTCCAGGTGGGTCAGCGGATTGTTATCCGTGAAAGCGTTGAATTTTGCTGCTGCCAGGTAATGGCGGAACCGCTCGGTGATAGCCCACACCAGCGCCAGGAGCTCGAGCTTGAAAGAGCTGTAGTTCTCAGGGTTCCTTTCAGTCGGCCGGAGCTTTCGGCTAGCATAAGCAATCACTTTTTCCTTCCCATCTTGGACCTGGGATAGGACTGCCCCCAAGCCCAAATTGCTGGCATCGGTGTAGAGGATGAATGGGTGGTTGTAATCAGGGTATGCTAGGATCTCCTCTCCGGTCAAGGCCGCTTTCAGCTGGCGGAAGGATTCCTCATGCCTCTCTTCCCACACCAGTGGGGCTCCGAGGGGTCTACCACCTTTGGTCTGTCCCACGAGGAGGTCTTGCATGGGGGCAGCCATCTTCGTGTACCCCTTGATGAAGCGACGGTAGTACCCCACCAGACCCAGAAACTGCCTTACTTCCCTCACTGTGGTCGGTCTCGGCCAGTGTTGGATGGCAGTGATCTTCTCGGGGTCGGGGGCGACACCTTCTGCACCCACCACATGCCCTAGGTACTGCACTTTGGGTTTCAGCAGATGACACTTGGAGGGCTTCAACTTCATCCCGTATTTGGCAAGGGACGCGAACACCTCGGCTAGGTGCTCCAAGTGGGCTTCATATGTCTGTGAGTACACAATCACATCATCCAGGTACAATAGGACGGTCTCGAAATTCAAATGCCCCAGACAGCATTCCATCAGCCGTTGGAAGGTTCCAGGGGCGTTGCACAGCCCAAACGGCATACTGTTGAATTCACAGAGCCCCATTGGGTTGGTGAAGGCAGTTTTCTCCCGGTCTTCGGGTGCCACGGCCACTTGCCAGTACCCGCTGGTGAGGTTAAGGGTAGAGAAGTAGTTTGCGGTTCTCAGTGCGGCCAAGGACTCTTCAATATGGGGCAGTGGGTAAGCATCTTTATGCGTGATCTGGTTAATCTTCTGGTAATCCACACACATCCGCATAGTGCCATCCTTCTTCTTAACCAGTACCAGCGGGGCGGCCCAGGGACTACAGCTGTCCCTGATAACCCCTGCCTCCCTCATGTTCCTCAACATGTCCTTGGCACATTGGTAGTGTGCAGGGGGAATAGGCCTGTACCTCTCTTTGATAGGGGGGTGTTCACCGGTGGGGATATGGTGTTGGACCCCTTTAATCTGCCCAAAGTCTAGGGGATGTTTGGTAAAAACTCGCTCATACTCCCGTACCACCCAGTAGACCCCTTCTTTATGATGTGCAGGGGTATCGTCAGTGCCTACGTGTAACTGTCGGTGCCACTTATCTAACTCCCCTTGGGGCGGGTGAGTGCTGGCAGTAGGTGGTGAGATTGGGGGAACTGCCTCGCGGATGGTGTGGGGATCCAGAGTGAGCAACTTGGCAAGTGTAGCATACCGGGGAAGCCTGACTTCTTCCTCCCCACAGTTCAGCACCCTCACCGGCACTCTCCCCTTCTTTACATCCACCACCCCCCGGGCGGCCATTACTGTGGGCCAGTGTTCGGAGGGCGTGGGTTCTATCATGGCAGGGTAGTCATGCCCCTGGGGCCCTACTGCTGCCCTACACCAAATCATCATCTCGCTCCTGGGAGGCACAATCAAGGGGGCAACATCCATCACTCTCACCCCACCAATCTCTCCTCCTGTCGAGTTCACATGCTGACGGTACATCAAGGCTCGGATCTCACGCTGAACAGCTCTCTGTCGGCTCCCCGCCGCCGTGGCGGCCAGCTGCTGCAGTAGGGTCAGCACATCACTCATACAGTGCTCCATCACATTGGTTCCTAGCACTATCTTTGGGTTATGATCACTGGGTTCATTCATTATCACAATCATACCCTGGTGTTGCAGTTCAGCTCGCCCCATGGTCATGGCCACTTGTTTGTATCCCACTTGGGTCAATGGGAGTCCATCAGCAGCAATCAGTGTTATACTGGCATCCGGGGGAGCCAGCTCGTCCGTCCCCCAATACCGTTGATACAATGTGTATGGTATGGTGGTTACCTGTGATCCAGTGTCCAGGAGAGCCATCACCGGTATGCCGTCCACAGCCACGGGGATGATGGGTCGGGCCCCGATGTATCGGTCCCGCCAGTCTGGGGGGCCATGGGGTTCTACTCCTGAGGATTGGCCCGTGGCCCCAGGGGTTGCTCGTTTAACGGACACCGTCGGGAGTAGTGGCCGGGTTTGCTGCACCTGTAACAAATCGGGGGTCCATACCGTGAGTCATTGGTTCTTCTCCGCTGCATCCAGGGGACGTCCTCAGGACGGTCGGCGAGCTGTATCTTTGCTGGAGGCTGGGATCTGGTCGGAGGCTGGAGCGCGGCAAGGATCTTGGCGAGGTCTCCATCCATGCGGCGGACCTGGGCAGCCAGTTCTTCCATCGTGCTGCTTGGAGCTGTAGGTACTGGAGATGCTGGTAGGGCAGGGGCCACCACGACGGGGGCCGTCTCAACTGGCCATGGGGCTGGTTCCAAGACTTCCGAAGCTGGGGGTTGCAGAGCTTTAATGGCCCGTTCCTTTAACACAGCAAAGTCCACATCAGGGTGTTCTAGGGCCCACAGCCGGAGTTGTTTGCGATCCTCGGAGGACCTCATCCCCTGCACAAATTGCTCTACTAACATTTTGTTGCTGTCCGCCTCATTGATGGTGTCTACCCGCTTCAGTGTGCGGAGGGCGGTTTGCAGACATAAAGCATAGTCCCGAATACTGTCCACAGGCCGTTGCCGACATTGGTAAAACTGCATCCTCAGCTCGGCTTCGGGTCTCAAAGGCAGTCTGTAGTTTCTCAAAGATGGTGGCTACAGAAGACCGGTCCCCCTCGGCCCAGGTCTCCGCCTCCTGCTCAGCCGCGCCGGTTAGCTGCCCCAGCACTACCGCTGCACGTTGCTTATCAGTCAGGGGGTACAATTCTAGGAGCGGGCTAAGCTTCTTCCGGAAGACCTGTAACGCATCAGGTTTCCCGTCGTACTGCGGCAGCCAGATAGCTCCAGGCACATAGGGCAAGGAGAACGGCATCACCTGAGTGAGAGCTGGGACCGCGGCACCCCCCGCCAGCGCGGCCGGGACCTGGGCAGGCCCATCCCCATCCACGGGTGCCACTGCGGCTGCGACCGCCGCTCCTCCAGCAGCTCCGTCGGGCGCAGACATCTTGTTTCCGTCCCCCTTAGCCTCTTTCCGGCTCCTCCTCTATCGGGGCGGGGTTTAGGCCTTCGCGCCTTCACTACTCGAGGAGACGCTTGAGCGGGAACTCTTCGCGCCCAAGATGGGGGCTTTTCAAATTTTCCGGGCGGACACCTCCGGCGGTCACACAAGGCGCACTTCCACCAATCGGTACAACGGTAGGATCCTGTTTGTGACGCCAAGTTGTCGCGGGCGGGGAGGAGGATGGTAACGCTGCGCTCACCCACTGCTCGGGTCCGGCTACTGCTGCTGCTGCTGCTCGGTGGTGGCTCGAGCGGTGGGCCGGATCCCGAGGACTCGAGCGGCGCTCCTCGCCCGTGAGTTAAAAGGGGGGTTGATTGGTTGTGGGGGTTTTGATTATGGATATTGTCCGTGACGCCACCCACGGTTGTGGTGATTTTAGTGACACCACCGCTGCTCTGGACGGGGATCCCGGGAGCGGTGACAGTGAGCAGCTTTGTTGTTATTCCTCCCCTTCGTGGGTAGGGGGTTGGTTGTCCCGGGGCCCGGTGATGGGGTAGGGATTCATGGCAGGCGGGTTACGGGGCCTGGAGAGGTGCAGGGTCGCGGGGGCAGCGCTGTGCCGCCCAATGATGAAAACACAGTTCTCGGTAAAAAACATGGCTAGATGGACGGGTCCCACAGACGGCTGCGGTGTTGTTGCTCCCGGCAAGTTGGTGGCAACTGCCTTTCCCTGCACCTACGATGTTTGTACGGTTCCAATGGGTCCCCACCGGTAACCCGCTCCCCGGCTTGGATATGGGCCAGAGGAACCCCTTTTTGCCCGCAGGCGCTGGCCCTGAGAAACGGTTGCCTTGGCGGTGGCGGTGTCTCCCTCTGTTGGTTGGACTGTTGCCTTCTGTCGGGACTTGACTGTTTGGAAACCCAGGAGGTCCCCCTTCACTAACGGATTTGGCAAATTCACGGCGACTCCTAGCCTTGCCGGGGTCCGAAAAGCCCCTGCCAGATGGTGCTGGCTTCTCTTTGTGTACCGGTCCGGTACCGCCGGGCCACCGCCCGTCCACGGTCCTTACGGTAGACTCCAATCAGCCACTCCTGCAGACGGTCACAACCGTCTGCCAACCTTGCTGATCTGTCCGGGCCACACACCCGGACCAACTTCAGTCTGCTCACTTGCCACTCTACCTCCTTTCACTTTCACTCCTCAACTCTATCTGACTGTTTTCCCTCCTCCAGGACTGTGAACTCCTCGGTGGGCGGAGACCAACCGCCTGGCTCCACCCCCTGGTGTGGACATCAGCCCCTGGAGGAAGGCAACAAGGGTTTTGTGTTCTGGCTTTGGTGTGCCTGCTGGGAGTGTGGGGTGTGTGGGTGTTGTGCTCTGTGGCCCCTGGCTTGTCCAGGGCGCCACACTTGGATCCGGGGGTGGTTACTCGTGGGTCGAGGGTCTACGGACCCAGGGGCCAGGAGCCACTCTAAATAGTAAAAGGGGAACTATTTACAGGGGAGATAGATATAGTTTGTGACGCCTGCAGTAACGGGGACTACCATCGCTGCCAATGGGAATGCCCGGGGGGAGATGGAAGGGAGGCAGCCAGATGATGTTTCCCTCCACGGGTAGGGAAGGCCCCGGGACTCTGAATGGTGGTGTGCAGGGGAGTGCAGGCTTGCTGGAAGCAGGGGATGACCAAGTACTCACTCAGACAGGGTCGGTGATGAAAGCAGACTCTGACAACAAGGTAAACCAAGTATCTGTGTGTCACTGGTCTCTTAGGGGAGCCCGTCCGGGTATCTGTCCCCTACAGTACTGCCTGATGGTCCGGATCCTGCCTCCGTGCACAATTTTAGAAGTGTTCAAGTGGCCCGTTGGCATAAAGCTGTCCGGGCCCCACTCCCTCCCTTTGGGTATAGGAGCTGTGCTCTCAAGAGCTCATGCTTGGGATCTCTGTGGGCTGCTTGAATTGGAAAGCTCTATCCCCCTCGTTGCGCTAGTGCCCCTGATCTCTGAGCTTCGTGGGGACAGCCCATAACGTCACTATCCTCCTCAGGTTAATTGCCGAGTTGCTTGAAGCTTCTCCCTGACCTAGGGTCCAGTACCCCGCTGTGCTTTCGGTTCCGGACCGGCTATTGTACTCAAGCTGTTGAACGTCCTACAAGACTAAATCCAGGCACCCAGTCCCAACATCCCGCGACTGGGTTTCCGACTCCTCTGGGCCTAGACCACCGTCTGCAACCCAATCTTCAACTCCTGGGAGCCACACGCTCCCCTCGCTCCTCACTGCTCGAGGGCTACTTCTGCTCTCTTTGCTCCCCTGGAGCCAACTACTCTCTGTCACCTCCCACCAGTCTGCCTGACCCCTAGGTGGGCGGCCCTATTCCAGCTCAGTAGCCCACTGGTGTGTCTGACAGGGTGTGGGGTGAGGTGTGATTGGGATTTTTGGATGCTGATGGAGGCAGTGCTATAGGTTGAGAACCCAGAACCAAGAGGGGTTGAGTCCTGCACTAAGGATAAAGAGCGTGCAGTACCCTATGACGACCTGACTAGTCTAGGGTCATCACACACCCATCAGCGCTACAGGAGCACAGCAGAGGGACACAGACAGATCATGCTGCAGCTTTCTAGTAAGTGTTTTTTCTCACCACAGAGCTGGATTCACAGATACACTAATCAATATGGCACTTGCTACAAAGAGATAGGACAGCAGGAATCCCCATACGCCTGTGTGTGCTGTGTATTGGAGATATCTTGCAGCAAGTCTCCTTCCACTAGCTCAGAGACAACCGAAAATTGGTGATACAGGATACAAGTCAAATAATGGCCAGAAATAGTGTTACAGGACAGGTGATAAGAGTGGATTACAGAATGGTTTACTGAGAGCGGCTCAGCTTTTATTGATGCACAGTTTGCAATACATATGGGAAAGTGTCTGATTCTGTAACTCCCATAGGTGGATGTTCAAGAGGTAGAACCCCCACAAGTGACCCCACTGAGTAGAAGCATCTCCATAGTGAGGATACACAAAGGAGATGGCTTTGTCATTCAGGGACAGAACAGTCTGATGGTGGCTTCCCCCTCTATTGTTGGTTAATTGTTCCTCTAGACTAAAAAGTCCTCCATACTTGGACTTCCCTTCACTGAGGGGTCAGGACAAAGATTCACTTTATGGCTCGAGTCTTAGCCACAGTGGCTTGTTGGTACATCTCTGGGCAACATGATACCGAAAGGGATATAACTAACGAGGTATTGGCCATTTATCTCCAGGGGCCACAGAGGACCTGTCCCTGCAGTAATTACATATTTTACTCCCCCATCAGTCATACATGATATATCTCCAAGACATCAGTACCCCTGGAATACCCCTTTAAGTGATGTCACTGAACCTGTCACTGTGATGTCATCATTACACAATTCTGTATGACAGTCACTTATCACTAGAAATTGTCAGCCATATTCTGATTTAAAGGGGCCATCTCCAAGATCCTGTCCCAAAATGTAGTAGGTGTAATAATAATAATATTAGCAAATACCTCCAATTAGAAATGTAGTGTAGTTCTCCTGATATAGCCATGTCTCTTACCTCATGTGCAGGGCATTGCAGCTTAGGTATCCATGGTTACGTCCATTCATATAGAGAAAGTTGATTAGTTAGTTGCTGTGGTCGTAACTATAGCTAACTAAGCTGCAATGCCTTGCACATGAGGTAAGTGACATGGCTATATCAGGAGAACTATACTACATTTCTAATAAGAAATATTTGATAATATTATTATCATTATACCTACTCCAATACCTTTTTTTATATTTTAAGGATTTTTGTTAGTTGCTGTCTTTGTAACCATGGATACCTAAGCTGCAATGCCCTGCACATGAGGTAAGTGACATGGCAATATCAGGAGAACTATGCTACATTTCAAGTCAGAAGTATGTGCTAATATTATTATTACACCTACTCCACTACCTCTTCACATTTTAAGGATTTTAGTTAGTTGCTGTGGTCAAAACCTAAGGTTCTGCAATGCCCTGCAAATGAGACATGAGGTAAGAGACATGGCTATATCAGGAGAACTGTACTACATTTCCAATTGGAGGTATTTATTATTATTATTATTTAGTTAGTTGCTGTGGTCGTAACCATGGATACCTAAGCTGCAATGCCCTGCACATGAGGTAAGTGACATGGCTATATCAGGAGAACTATACTACATTTCTAATAAGAAGTATTTGCTAATATGATTATTACACCTACTCCAATACTTCTTCATATTTTAAGGATTTTAGTTAGTTGCTGTGGTCGTAACCTAAGGTGCTGCAATGCCTTGCACATGAGGTAAGAGGCATGGCTATATCAGGAGAACTATACTACATTTCTAATAAGAAATATTTTCTACTATTATTATTATTATTATTATTCCTACTCCAATACCGCTTCATACTTTAAGGATTTTAGCTAGTTGTTGTGGTCGTAACCTAAGGTCCTGCAATGCCCTGCACATGAGGTAATAGACATGGCTATATCAGGAGAACGATACTACATTTCTAATTATTATCACACCTACTCGATATTGGGATAAGATCTTGGAGATGGGAATACCCCTTTAAATTTTAAGGATTTTTTTTATTCTCGTCATCCCTTAAAAGTGACCCCTTTCAGCACTTTAACGAGCCATGAAATATCGGCTGTAGAATCCATGTTTTATTAATGCAGAACAAATTGGAGCTTTGTCCTCGCAGCAGAAACGGCTTCTCCTAGAAATGATGAAACGCTGCAAATCACACATCTATCCCTGCATCCATTTTAATCAGGAGAATGCAGGAAGTTTTAGTCTTGTGTTTGCTCGGTGGCAGCCGGTCACCGTGATGCCATTACTCCGCCTTTGCAGCATGATATAAATTGCCTCTAGAGATCCGATTTCTTCTTTTTTTTTGGCTCCATTTAATCAAACCCATTTATGTCTCGGAGAACCACACGCCAAGAATATCAATATGATTATAGTGAACGCTCCTGTAACCTTGAGAGCAAGGAGAGTCTTCACGGCCCATACAAGTTCTCTTGCCTATTAAGTATTTTTCAATTTTTTTGTATTTTTTTTTCAAATTTTTAAGTCCTCACCATAAACCCGCACCCGTCAGGCTTTCTTGTGACTTCTCAGGCTCTGACACCCTCAGTAGCAGACTTTGCACCTCCCAAATAATACACAAAACCCAGTCCCACTACCACCATAGCCATCATTCCTTCTTGACCTCCTATGATTGGCAATCTTTGTCCACTTTTCCTTGCAGTAGCTCCAAATCTGTCAGGATGTGAGGGCATTTCCTGTGTACAACGCCTTCTTCAGGTCAGATTTTCAATTTTCATTCAGGTCTGAGCTCTGGCTCGGCCATTCCGAAACTGCGTTCTTCATCAGGCCATTTTTTTGTTGATTGGGAGGTCGTTTAGTGTCAATTTTGTGCTGAAAGGTGAAATTGAAGGTTTTGTTGCAAATATAACTGATGTTTTGAACTGTTCATAACGTCTTCCACTTTTCCAGAAGCTAAAAAAAAGCCATAAAGAAAAATGATGCCTCCACCATGCTTTACTGTGGGTATGGTTTTCTTTTGGTGATGCACAGTGTTGAGATTGTGCCAAACATACTTTTTAGAATTATGGCCAAAAAGTTAAACCTTGGTCTCATCAGACCATAACTCGTTTTCCCACATGCTTTTCACAGACTTGATGTACATTTTAGCAAAATATAGTAGGGTTGATTTTTTCTTTGTATGAAAAGGCTCATATCTATATTTGATGTAGGTTTTGACAAAATATAGCCAGGCTTTTGTTTGTATGACAAGGCTTATATCTTACCACCCTAGCCCACAAGAAAGACTTGTGAAAAATATGGGAGATTGTTGTCACGTGTAGTACACAACCAGTACTTGCCAGAAATTCCTGCAGCTCCTTTAATGTTGCTGTAGGGGTCTTGGCCGCTTCCTTTCTTCTAGTCTTTTCATCAATTTTTGAAGCACATCCACTTCTAGGTAATATCATCACAGTTGTGGCAAATTTAAGCCACTTCAAAATGACCATTATCACAGTGGCCCATAGAAGTTTTTTGTACCCTTTTCCTTACTGATATTCTTCAATTATGAGATCCCTTTGTTGTGTTGTCAGCTGTTTACGGACGTAGGCATCACCTGTAAAATGCAACTAAGAAAATGTCTGGAAAATCCTACTGAAACAGCAAAACGTTATGTAATGGTCGTGGCTATTGTAGGGGCAGCGAGTGGGATTAGTGGACCCACTGGATCACAGGGGGGACACGGGCTTACCCTTTAGTGGCAGGGTTTTAAATAAGTGGTCATCACGAGGAGGACGCCAGGTACCACTCCCATGGTATTGACCGGGACTGTGGCAGTTGACCCCCAATATAGGAGACTGACTTGGGTACGGACACAGGTACAGGTGAGATAACCAGGGCAGACAGATAGGCGGGTACGGACAGATATGTTGGGCAGGGCAGGGACAGATAGGTATGGTAAGGCAGACTCAGGTACAGGAGACAGACACAGGGATATCGGGACCTGACAACTAGCTAGACAGACAGGACACTAACTAAATAAAGGTGTTGCGCAGGCACCTCCCTTAATGGGGGGGTGCCTTATATACAATGGATTTGTACAGATTATGGATGACATTGAAGGCAGAAACATTCATTCTTATTGGTATGACTTTTTTTACATGACAAAGGCGTGTCATTTTAATAGGGGTGTGTAGAATTTATGTATCCACCGTATATAAATATATGATATGATTCTACTATTATCGGGAATATGTGGATGGCTATATGGGACAGTTACGGTAAATTCACAACTGTCCTTACTTCACTCTTGTCCTAGACTTCACTGACCTACATAAATTTGCCGTGACGAAAGGGAAAACTGCAGCAGCTGTGATGAGGATCCAGGAGGGAATTTGTTGGCTGTGACTACGCTCTGCTGAAGTCTTTTGAGGAGTTCAAAAATGAGTTTTTCAAGGGAATGCCGCTCTAGGAACTGCTCATTTTTTTTGGAGGAGTTTTTCTTTTCATGATATTGTTTTTGACAAATTTTGGAAAAGGTTTTTTCCTGAAATGTTATTTGCAGCCTTTTGATTTGACGGATTTCATCAGGATCCTCTTCAAAGAAGTGACTTGTACATTTTTTTCTTCACCAAGCAATTATTTTCAAAGCCTTTTTAGGAAAAAAGAAAGTTCAAAAACGCTTTATATAATATAATATATAATATATATAATATAATATATATTATATATAGATAATATATTATATAATATATAATTATATATAATATATATATAAAATTATATATTTAATTATATATAATATACATAATATATAATATAATATAATAATATAATATAATTTATATTCTCTGTAAGGGTAAGTGTTCAAGCCGAGTTTTCCCAGGACAAGATGCTTCAAGAGAACGCTGGCGGTCGTATTGTTGAGGTGACTTTACCGGCTGAACCTTGCTGTGTAATATCTTCATTTATGGGGCCCTTATGAGGTTTTTTGCATATTTCAGGCATAATTTGCCTGAAAAAGACGCCCTAAAAATGAAAAAGAAAAGTTTTCTAGGTGTTTTTTGAGGATAAATTTTGTAGCAATTTCAAAACTCTGTGTGTGGACATAACCTTAACCTATTAGTGCAAATGAGGTATACATCCGCACTAGGGTCTTCGAGTGTGGAATTGGCTCCAGGGGCTGAGCTTTCTCCACATGCGATAGATGCCGGCTGTGTTATATCAAAGCGGAACTGCTTTCACTGCTGTTAACCATTTAGATGCTGTTATCAATTTCTGGCATTTATTTAAATGGAACAAAGCACACAGCTTCCATCATTCCCCTACAACAAGATCTCAAAATTCCAAATGATTTTTTTTTCCCCCCTGTGTTTCAGCCGATAATATGGTAAAATGAATGGTGTCATTTAAAACTCCAACTCGATTGGCAAGAACAAGACCTTATACTGCGATGTAGATCAGTCAGCAGTGTGATGTTGTTTTTGGATGTTTCTCCTCTTTTACAGCCCGTTCTCTCTCTGCAATCACTGCTGTTTACCATTTAGATGCTGCTATCAAATTCTGGTATGTAAATTGAACACAGCACA
Source organism: Anomaloglossus baeobatrachus (assembly GCF_048569485.1). NCBI lineage: Eukaryota > Metazoa > Chordata > Amphibia > Anura > Aromobatidae > Anomaloglossus > Anomaloglossus baeobatrachus. The sequence goes on along the minus strand of NC_134356.1, from coordinate 643,987,915 downwards.
CAGCGTCCAACATTCACTTGCGATGATAAATCCCAAAATTCCAAATGATTTTTTCCCCCTGTGTTCCAGTCAATAATATGGTAAAATGAATAGTGTCATTTAAGACTCCAACTCGTTCGGCAAAAACAAGACCTTTTACTGCGATGTAGCTCAGTCAGCAGTGTGATGATATTTTTGGGTGTCTCCCCATTTTTACATCCCTTTCCCTCTGTGAAATCACTGCTGTTAACCATTTAGATGCTGCTATTAATTTCTGCCATTTAAATGGAACACAGCACACAGCTTCCATCATTGCCCTACAACAAGATCCCAAAATTCAAAATGATTTTTTTTCTCCGTGTTTCAGTCGATAATGTGATAAAATGAATGTTGTCATTAAAAACTACAACTCGTCCGGCAAAAATAAGACCTCATACGGCGATGTAGATCAGTCAACAGTGTGATGATATTTTTGGATGTTTCCCATCTTCTACATCCCCTCCCTCTGCAATCACTGCTGTTAACCATTTAGATGCTGCTATTAATTTCTGGCATTTTAATGAAACACAACACACAGCTTCCATCATTCGCTTGCGATGATAAATACAAGACCTCATACAGTGATGTAAATCAGTCAGCAGTGTGATGCTGTTTTTGGATGTCTCCCCTCTTCTACATCCCCTTCCCTCTCTTCAATCACTTCTGTTAGCCATTTAGATGCTGCTATCAATTTATGGCATTTAAATGGAACACAGCACATCAGCATACATCATTCGCTTGCGAGGATAAATTCTAAATGACTTGTTCCCTGTGTTTCAGTCGATAATATGGTAAAATTAATGGTGTCATTTAAACTACAATTCATTTGGCAAACTAAAGACCTCATACGTCGATGTAGATCAGTCAACAGTGTGAGGTTGTTTTTGGATGTCTCCCCTCTTCCACATCCCTTTCCCTCTCTGCAATCAATACTGTTAACCGTTTAGATGCTGCAATCAATTTATGGCATTTAAATGGAGCAAAGCACACAGCTTCCATCATTGCCCTGTGACGAGATCTCAAAATTCCAAATGAAATCCTCCCTGTAGTTGCATCTCCCTCCTCCCTGGTTACTGTAGACAGATTTTCTCACTAACTGAAGTTTCTAATTAACTTCAGGTAAGCAGGACTGTCGACAACTGGGAACAGGGAAGTTGCTTATTTTTGCTGATAAGTTTATTAAATAGCTATATGCATCCATCTTTGCTTCTGATTTATGCAAGTAATTATAGGTATCATGGCGAGCTCCCGAATCTGCTAGAAGTTATTTTATTCTGGAATATCCAGACTGTTTGTTTAGCTTTCGCCATAAAATCAGCTTCCGACTGCCCATAAAAACTGCATGTAAGAGATGAAACTAATGGCACAGTTCTCAGGGGGAAACTGGTTCTTCATATTGAGACCTGGACTTACAGGCAATGATTTCTGGAAAATTTTACGTAAATTTTCTTTCCTCCAGAAGCCACTTATCTATAGCTACTCTGTATGTTAGCGTCCAACTATTAAAGGATAATTCCCAAAATATGAAGTTATATTTTATACATAGAATAGTATAACCTATTGATCCTTGGGTGCCGAAACCCGGGAGTCTGGAATGGAGCAGAGATTTTGCATGAAACATTCACTGTCTATGTGACTGCCAGAAATTACATTGTGCTTAGCTTTCTCCATCAGTTTTTGGGGTTTTTTTGGGAGGGGGAACATTTAACTAATCATAACTGACCATAGTGAATGGTAGACTTATCCAAAGTGTCTAATTCTTACGTATTGCAAAGGTAGACATGACAGTCTTAAAATGCATCAGATTTATCACGGTGGTTCATGTTGTTTGATAAATCGGGCTAATCTTTAGATTATCCTAAATTTATACCCGGTATTGGTTGGTTTGCTTTGTGGCATATCTTGTCTGAGATTAGACTGTAGCAGAAATTTGCTCCACGATTTTACCACGTTTTGGTGTACTATGTGTGCAATAGACCCCACACTATTTTGGAAAGCCATGCCGCATCTTAGCGGTGAAGGCATAGAAAGTTTTTGAAGCTTAAAGTTGCGCTATCTTTTTCAATATGTTTTAAAATGTCAAATAAAAATGTGAAAGATTTTCTACTCCACTAGGGAACTGGAGAAGAATTGCGTATCCGAGTGTGTCACGGCCTGATGTGATCTCGGGAGGATCTGGAATCAGAAAGTCACAGCATATAGCTGATTGCAGATTCTCTTTAGTGCCCACTCGTCATTTATCCTGAGTTGGGGCATATTTAATTCCACCTGGTGCTGAAGGGGTTAAGGTTCATTTCTATGCTACTGCAATCTAACAGGGAGTTGTAATCTCAGCTGCAGCTACTTCCTTCTATAAGTATCCATTCTTCACGTCTCCCTATGCTGGCTATAGCTCATACCTATGCTGTCCACTTTGAAGGAGCCAGTCTCTGGAGAAGCTGAGGTGTTGCTTCTGTTGCAGCTGAAAAGTTCCTTCTGTAGAAGCAGTGAAGTGTTATCTGTTGTGTCTTTCCCCACTTGTTTGTCCTTTCCATGTGTTGTCTAATTGTAGTGGTGACTAGCGTCTTGCAAGCTTTCATAAGTTCAGGCCCAGCTAGGGCCTAGGCACATGATGGCACACAGTGGGAAAGACCCATCTAGGGATGTTAGGGAGGGCAGGCATGAGTCTCAGGTGCGTGTTAGGAGGGGACCCATCTTTCCTCTCCCTAGCAGCAGGGCTTTCCATTGAATTGTTTCCCTGGTTTTCCCAATGTGTTGCATCGCTCGCCGGGAGTCCCCTTGCTCCTTTCGTGACATTGTGAAAGTTCACGGCCACAAAGAAGACTCTGAAGAAACATATGGTTGGTCTACAAAGCAGAGATTTCCCATAATACGCTCTCGAAGAAACAAATGTGAATATCTCTGCTTTGGAGTGAGGCAGCACAAAACGAAAAAAAGGGCAAAATCAGGGCAACTCAGGGATTTTTTAAAACAAGTGAAAGGTTCTCTTTAAAAAGGCATTCCAAGCTAATCAAAATAAAATATATCCACTAGATAAGTGAAAACTGTAATATCAGCACATGTATCACCAGATTTGGGTGCTTATATTATAGTCTTATCCGTAGTTCTCGTTTGGCTAAAAGACTGTGGTATGGAGAAGTTGAATAAAATGTCAGGTTGCCATTGCGCCCTGCAGCATGGTGCAAAGTCTATAGCACTGCAGGTAGAAAGCAGTGCTGCAATCAGCTACTTCTTCAGTGATATAGACTAGATTGGAAGTGTCAGGTTGCCATTGCGTCCTGCAGCATGGTCCAAAGTCTATAAAGCTGCAGGTGTAAAGTGGTGCTGCGCTTAGCACTCTTCTTCAGTGATCTAGACTAGAAATATCAGGTTGCCATTGTGCCCTCCAGCATGCTCCAAAGTCTATAGCACTGCAGGTATAAAGCTGTGCTGTGCTCAGCTATGTTCTTCAGTGTTATAGACTAGATTGGAGGTGTCAGGTTGCCATTGCGTCCTGCAGCATGCTCCAAAGTCTATAGCGCTGCAGGTATGAAGTGGTTCTGCTCTCAGCTATGTTCTTCAGTGCTATAGACTAGATTGGAGGTGTCAGGTTGCCATTGCGCCCTGCAGCATGGTACAAAATCTATAGCGCTACAGGTGTAAAGCTGTGCTGCGCTCCGCTATGTTTTTTGGTGACATAAACTTGATAGGAAGTGGTCAAGGAGGAATCAAGGTATATTGGGGACATAAAGTGTTTAGCGGGACCCAATCTAGCAGTGGCTATGCGCTAATTTGCTTAGATCAGAATCGCCTTTATATAAGGGGTTATGCCCAATGGACTCTACAGGTAAGAGCGACTTGTGTTTTATTGTCGAACCAGTCTTTTATCACATCCCAGTGTATTCTTTGAGCAGAAGTGGAATGGAGAGCTCTGCTTTACTCTTGCGGTGGACGGGTTAAGTAAATCGACTTTATACGTTGACAGCGCTATTTATTTCTGTATAAAGATACAGGGTCTCCCACGCTAACTGACAAGGGCCTGCACCTCAGCTACTGATGCATTGCAGATACAATGCAGATAAGGCTGCAGTCTGGCGGAGGTCCAGCTCACGCCCTGTGCTATATACCCATGTATATACCACCCAGCCCCCCCCACCCCCCATGACATCTTCTTATCTCCTGGCAGTAAAGGACAGAGCTGTCCGCCATTGGCTCCGCACTCGCAGTTATGTGATCGGTGCATTAGCCAGGAGGTAGAAAGAAAAGAGTTAATTCAGCAGCGCAGGTTCTGCTCAGGAGTCAGTGTGCACTGCAGCCTGATCACAGGCACTGCCAGGGACGGCCAGAAGATGGCGACATTGGGCCAAAGAGCTGGCACTCCGCCGCCAGTGGCGCTAATTTGCAGGTTGTTCTTCGCAGCAATATCAGGGCCAGGTTTAGAAATGACTGAGAGAAGCGGCATTTCCCTGCGGTAATTAGATCGCCGGTAATTGATTCATTCGCTGTTAACTAGAAAGACGCGCTGCTCGCCCGCGGCACCAAGGACTGGATTTAGGGAAGGAAAGGAGCCGGGGTGGGGGGATTATATCCGAAAAATAAAGAAACCGCAAAAAGTGAGGGGTAAATAATCAGATTAGTATATGCAATAAAAATGTAAGGGGATAGGAGGAAACAGCCCAACCGACCGTAAAACCTCCTCCAGAGGACGCGGGCGAAACGTACAACCTGTGGGGCCAATCAGAAAAATAAAAAATCCACAGATCCGCGGCCTAAAAAAACACAATAACCACAGACTCCAAGAGCGTCCGACTGCTAGTATCATGTAATAATGGGTGCCACAGTGTGTGCCCGGAAAATCAGTCCTGGCCCCATACTTACATCTTCAACTGTCATCCATAAGAGGATGAGCAGTCCCAAGCCCCACAACAGTGTCAGAGGCAGTGCCCCCATAACAGTGTCAGACGTAGTGCCCCCATAACAGTGTCAGAGGCAGTGCCCCCATAACAGTGTCAGAGGCAGTGCCTCCCCATAACAGTGTCAGTCATACTACCCCATCACAATGTCAGAGCAGTGCCCCCATAACAGTGTCAGACGTAGTGCCCCCATAACAGTGTCAGAGGCAGTGCCCCATAACAGTGTCAGACGTAGTGCCCCCATAACAGTGTCAGAGGCAGTGCCCCCATAACAGTGTCAGAGGAAGTTCCCCCATAACAGTGTCAGACGCAGTGCCCCATAACAGTGTAAGATGCAGTGCCCCCATAATAGTATCAGCCACAATACACCATAACAATGTCAGACGCAGTGCCTCATAACAGTGTCAGTCATACTACCCCATCACAGTGTCAGACAGTGCCCATAACAGTGTCAGTCACAGTGCCCATAACAGTGTCCGAGGCAGTGCCCCATAACAGTGTCAGAGGCAGTGCCCCACAATAGTGTCAGAGGCAGTGCCCCCATAACAGTGTCAGGGCAGTGCCCCACAATAGTGTCAGAGGCAGTGCCCCCATAACAGTGTCAGGGCAGTGCCCCACAATAGTGTCAGAGGCAGTGCCCCCATAACAGTGTCAGAGGCAGAGCCCCATACCAGTGTCAGACTCAGTGCCCCCATAACAGTGTCAGGGCAGTGCCCCCATAATAGTATCAGCCACAATACACCATAACAATGTCAGACGCAGTGCCTCATAACAGTGTCAGTCATACTACCCCATCACAGTGTCAGACACAGTGCCGATAACAGTGTCAGAGGCAGTGCCCCATAACAGTGTCAGTCACAGTGCCCATAACAGTGTCCGAGGCAGTGCCCCATAACAGTGTCAGAAACAGTGCCCATAACAGTGTCAGAGGCAGTGCCCCATAACAGTGTCAGTCACAGTGCCCATAACAGTGTCCGAGGCAGTGCCCCATAACAGTGTCAGACTCAGTGCCCCCATAACAGTGTCAGGGCAGTGCCCCACAACAGTGTCAGAGGCAGTGCCCCCATAACAGTGTCAGAGGCAGTGCCCCATAACAGTGTCAGACTCAGTGCCCCCATAACAGTGTCAGGGCAGTGCCCCACAACAGTGTCAGAGGCAGTGCCCCATAACAGTGTCAGAGGCAGTGCCCCCATAACAGTGTCAGAGGCAGTGCCCCATAACAGTGTCAGATACAGTGCCTCCATAACAGTGTCAGGAGCAGTGTCCCATAACAGGGTCAAACATAGTGCCCCATAACAGTGTCAATAACAGTGATCCTTAACAGTGTTAGATGCTGTGCCTCAAAACAGTGGCAGACGCAGTGTCCCATAACAGTGTAAGATGCAGTGCCTCATAACAGTGTGATACACAGTGCCCCATAACAGTGGCAGCCGCAGTGCTCCATAACAGTATCACACGAAGTACCCCATAACAGTGTCAGGATCAGTGTCTCATAACAGTGTCAGATGCTGTGCTCTATAACCGTGTCAGACGCAGAGCCCCGTAACAGTTTTCACATGCAGTGCTCTATAAGAGTGTCAGTTACATTCCCCTATAACAGTGTCAGACAATTTCTTATAACAGTGTCAGTCAGAATCCCCCATACATCTCAGACACAGTGTCCCATAACAGTGCCAGCTCTAATACCCCCAAACACTGTCAGCCATTGTCTCATAACAGTGTCACTTACATTACCCTATATCAGTGTCAGGCAGAATATCCTGTAACAGTGTGAACCGCAATACCCCATAGCATTGTCATCCAGTGTCCCATAACAGTGTCAGTGACTGTGTTGAATGATAGTGTCGCGGACGGAGGAGGGGACGCTGCGCTCTCCCACTGCTCGGGTCCGGCTGCTGCTGCTGCTCGGTGGTGGCTTGAGTGGTGGGCCGGATCCCGGGGACTCGAGCGGCGTTCCTCGCCCGTGAGTGAAAAGGGGTTTTGAGTGTGGGGATTTGGTTATTGTCCGTGACACCACCCACGGTTGTGGTGATATTGGTGACACCACCGCTGCTCTGGACGGGGATCCCGGGAGCGGTGACAGAGAGCAGCTTTGATGTTAGTTCTCCCCTCCGTGGGTAGGGGGTTGGTTGTCCCGGGGCCCGGTGATGGGGTAGGGATGGATGGCAGGCAGGTTACAGGGCCTGGTGAGGTGCAGGGTCGCGGGGGCAGCGCTGTGCCGCACGGCACGGTGGTACTCACTCAGCCAATGATGAGGACACAGTTCTCGGTAAAACACACGGCTGGATGGACGGGTCCCACAGACTGCTGCGGTGTTGTTCCTCCCGGCAGGTTGATGGTGACTGCCTTTCCCTGCACCTATGTACTGTAAACGGTTCCAATGGGTTCCCACCGGTAACCCGCTCCCCAGCTTGGATATGGGCTGGAGGAGCCCCTTTTGCCCGCAGGCTCTGGCCCTGGGAACTTTAGCCTTGTCGGTGACTGTGTTTCCCTCTCTCGGTTGGACTGTTGCCTTCTGTCGGGACTTGGCTGCTGGGAAACCCAGGAGGTTCCCTTCGCTGACGGATTTGGCAAATTCACGGCGACTCCTAGCCTTGCCGGGGTCCGTAAGCCCCTGCCAGATGGTGCTGGCTTCTCTTTGTGTACTGGTCCGGTACCGCCAGGCCACCACCCGTCCACGGTCCTTACGGTAGCCTCCAATAGGCCACTCCTGCAGACGGTCACCACCGTCTGCCAACCTTGCTGATCCGTCCGGGCCACACACTCGGATCAACTTCAGGCTGCTTAACTGCTGCTTTACTCCTCTCTCAACTCTCCTCAAAACTGATCTGCCTGCTTTTCCCGCCTCCAGGACTGTAAACTCCTCGGTGGGTGGGGCCAACCGCCTGGCCCACCCCCTGGTGTGATCATCAGCCCCTGGAGGAAGGCAACAAGGGTTTTGTGTCTGACTTCGGTGTGCCTGACCGGGAGTGTGGGGTGTGTGGGTGTTGTTCTCTGTGGCCCCTGGCTTGTCCAGGGCGCCACAATAGTGTCAGACAATGACCCATAACAGTGTCAGTCCCAGTCCTCCATATCGGTGTCTCCATAGGGCCCACACCAGTGGGAGCCACAATATCATGTTATCCCTATGATGCTGTTAGCCCCAGTCATTGGCATCCTGTATTGTCAGGAGGGATAACAGAGGCGTCACAATGCAGTGTTCACAGGGAAGATACAGCAGAATTCTTATTTAATGGAGAATACAACTCTTTACTAAAATGTGGGGATGGGCAAGCACTAAAATGCTCGTTATATGAATCAGGCTGGTCTGACGTTTGGACGGGCTCGATTCAAGGACCAAGTATAATGGAAGTCAATGGGAAACGCAAGCATTTTTTCAGAAGACCCTCCCAGGAGGGCAGGGGGGCAGGAAAATTACTGAAATTGATGGAAACAGCGCTCAAATGGAATGGGAACAGAATGGGGAAGATGTTGGGATGCATCTCTGACTCTCAAGTCGTTGCTGGGAACAAAATAAATAAATTAATTAAAAAAAATGGAGGTACGAGGTTGTTTTTGATAACCAGCCAAAGTAATGCAGACAGCTAGGGGAGGTCCATAGTTATTTGTCCCTCCCCAGCCTAAAAATAGCAGCCTGCAGCCGCCCCAGAATTGGCGCATCCGGCTTCGCGCCAGCTCTTCCCAATTGCCCTGGTGCAATGACAATTGTGGTAATATTTTTTGGAGTTGATGTCAGCTGTGAATTGAATTGTCAGCTGTTATCAAGCCCAGGGATTAATGTTGAAGAGGGGTCTATTGGTATTGAACACCCCCAAAACATAAACCCATAAAGTGAAAAGAGAAAAAGACAGACGCCTCTCCATAACTAACCCCTGGGCTTGATGCCAGCTGACATTACACAGCTAGCATTAACCTAAAATATTTACCCGATTGCCACCGCACCAAGGCAAGTGTGAAGAGCAGGGGCAGAGCGCAACACTTCTGGGGAGGTTGCGGGCTGGTATTTTTAGGCTGAGAAGGGCCAAATAACCATGGGCCTTCCCAGCCTGATAATACCAGCCCTCAGCTGTCTGCTTTACCTAGACTGGATATCAAAAATAGGGGGGACCCCCATATAATTTTTTTTTAATTCTTTATTTTTTAAGTTAAGCAAAGCTAAAAAACTTTTTAGTGTCACATGAAAGGTGCAAGTGTACAAACCCTGCTCTAATCTCTCCTTCCTACATCAGCTCTCCCTGAACTGCTTCCACAGGACAGTGTGCAGAGCATCGTGCCCCTGGTTCTCATATAAGACCCGGTGACGCAATGCGGCCGGCAAATTACAGTAATACCAGTAGGTACGACATTATGGTTTAATGCAGGCAATCCCCACAAATTTATTGACTAACAGATGCAAATCATGTGGGGTGGGGACTCAAGTGTAGCAGCCCACGGGGCAGGTGTTTTGACCTACTCATTTCCGGGACGGGGGTGCAGATCCTCTGCATCGTCACAGGGTGGCCTGGCCCGGTTCCTTTGCCCTGAGGCGTACAGGAAGGAGGGTTGGAGGGTGGTAGGAAGGATGGAGGTAGCAGTTGGAGGTTAAGAAAGTCTATTGAGATTTTGATGCCACCTGTGGTACGCGGTCAGGGAAGGGGGCCGCCGCTGCAGAGTCTCTCGCCAGGGCAGATGTTGGGTGCAGCCGGGATGGTGTCGCTCCCCACAGGTGGAGCGGGATTACCCCGGGGAGGATGGTGGGGGTGGAGGTAGTCCCTGTTGGCGCCGTAGCACTGGCTGATGGCGCCGGATAAAGGAGAAGCAGAGACAGGGACTGCGGTTTCAGATTGTTTTACTCACAAGTCTTTCAAGCGCCGCCCGAGGTACCGTTCTCTGCCACGATGGGCTCCAGCCGATCCCAGATCCGTGAAAGGTCGAGTCCGATGTGTGTCAGCCTGTGAGCCTTTTCCTCCTTTGGTACGCTAAGTATCAGACCCTCATGACGTGAAGCATTTGAGGGTCCCGGTGTCAGTAAAGTGTCCCGTTCTGTATGCTGATATTGCTGTTTCGCTCTGGGGCCGGTCCTCAACCCCGGATCCTATATGCTATTTGCTGCAGACTCGTGGGACGGGTTCGGTGACTGTTCGTAGCCGTTCCCGCGACCCTTGCAGAGTTGGTAGACAACATGAAGTATGCCTGCCCTAGAATTCTGTATCCCGACAGCACCGGTCCTGTGGAAGTAACTGGCCTGCTTCTCCCCAGCAACCGTGTTGAACTCCTTGGCCCACAGAGCCACTCAAGGCACATCCGCTTGGCTCTGTGGCTGAAGCTGAACTCTTCGTTGTTGTGATGTTGTGTGTTATGAGCTGTTGCCCCCAGTCGCTGCCACCGGCTGGTTCACTACTCTCACTAGGTTAACCTGCTCTTCCCACTGTGCACCTGACTTCCCCTGGTGGTTGCTTCTCCCTGACCCTGAGTCCCCAGTCCAGTGGATCCAGGGAGCCTCTGGTGCGGTGGCGTCCTGTAAACCCACCACTGTAGTGACCCCCTACTGTATTTCGACCCTGGCCCGGTCCCCATTGGGGAGGGCAACCCAGTGTTACTGTATGTTTGTATAGCTGGAAACCGGTACCGAACTTCCCTGGACCCAGAATAAGTACTACACCCAAATGAGGGTGCAGTACCCTGTGGCGCCTGAAGCCTCAGGGGTGCCACACAAGCATAGCACTCAAGCACCTTTGATACTCTGCTGATCCATAGTGGAAGATCGTAACACTCAAAGTTCTGGTAAATAAGCCCCCAATAAAAGTATTATGCACTTAAATCATAGTAAGAAGGCAATAGCAAAAAAACCAAACAAAAGTTGTTATAGCAGCACAAAGTACAAAGTCAATAGAACCAATGGAATAGACAACAATACAGACTAAAAGTCGAGAAGGTATGGGGGCATGTGCAGGAGCAGCTAGATAGACATATAAAACATTAAATGCTACTCTAGACAATCTGCACAGAATATGACCTGATTAGTATGGTGTAGATCAGTGGGAAAGATAAAGCATCCGATAAAGTCAGAAAAAAAATATAAAAAGTTGCACCAAAGCAAAATAGTATAAAGTGCAGGGTGACCAGGACAGGGTGTCACCTCTTCCGCTCTTGATAAAGCCAATTTAGTTGGCGATACGTGTGGGGCTACACTCTGTCCTGGTTACCCTGCACTTTATACTATTTTGCTTTGGTGCAACTTTTGATATATTTTTTTTTTTCTGGCTTTATAGGATGCTTTATCTTTCCGTCTGATCTACACCATATTAATCAGGTAATATTCTGTGCAGATTGTCTAGAGTAGCATTTATTGTTTTATATGTCTATCTAGCTGCTCCTGCACATGCCCCCATACCTTCTGGAGTGTAAGGCTATGTCCGCACTTTGAGTCGTCCTACTTGCAGTTCAAAACGCACCCTCTGGTAGTAATTAATTTTGCCAAAGTTGCTTTTGACCACAAAATAGCGCTAAAAACGCATGCGTATTTGTAATGTCCTGGTGGTGGATTCACTAGACCGTGCACCGGACTCCCCCAGTGAGGCAACCCGGAGCTAACCCCTATACAGGGACTGTCCGATCACCCCACCAGAGGGCCTAGATGCACGGTAGCCGGAACACTAGGGGTACGAGTCCTTCAGGGATTTGCAGGGAATGTCTCTGAGTCCAAAGGCACCGTGGGCAGGATGGATGGCGGGAACCGGGTTCAGGTGCCGGGTAGGAACAGCAGACGGGGTCCGGGTCCAGTGAGCAGTGCAGGCATATGTACCAGGTGGAGCCGGGGATCGGTGATGGGAATAGGCTGACGGAAGATGGCGGGATCCTCAGCAGACGGTCACCGGGACACTTCCTGGAGAACCGGTAGTCAGGACCAGCGGATGGAGTCTGTGGACGAGACAGTGTTAATGGAGAGACAAAGCACAAGGGGACCTGAGCACCTAGCTTAGGGAACACGTTGATCAGGCACCACCCACCAGAAAAGGGAAGTCTTATATACCCTGTACATGTATCTTGTCATATCCTGTTCCCGGGATGCTGGCCCTTTAAGACAAGGTGAGTGAGTACGCGTGCGCCCTAATGCGCATGCGCAAGGCTCGGGTGCCGGAGGCCAGTACAGGACACTGTGAAGGAGATGCAGGGGAGCCAGACAGCGTGTCCTGAATCACAGGAGGACGCCGGAGCCGGCGGGCGGGAGGCATGGAGGACGCAGAGGAGGGTGAGTGAGAGGAGCAGCCGCGGGCAGTGGGACTGAGGGCCGGAGCGGTGAGTGGCAGGCGGCGCCGGGGACCGGGAAGCGTGACAGTATTTATGGCGTTTTTGCTGCGTTTTTAGCGCTTTTTGCATGCTTTTCCATTGCGTTTTGACAGATGCGTTTTGAACATAAAGACACTACTAAATAAAGTTAGAACAGTCAAACACAATGAAAAAAGGGAAAAAAAGGACCTCATATATAATTATTGAAATAATAAAGAAAATAGTTATATTTCATATAATTATAGCGGTTTTATACTGCACCCGTTTAAAAAACTTATTAACACTTTAGGTGCATAACAGGTATTAAAGAAATGTGGAACAAAAAATATGAACATTTTACTTTTTCTGATGAAAATGTAGCTTTAGCTCCCAATTTTGCATTTTCACAAGGATAATAGGAGAAAATGCACCATATAATTTGTTGTGTAATTTCCCCTGAGTACACAGATACCCCATTTGTGGTGGAAATCTACTGTTTGGGCGCATGGCAGGGCTTAGAAGGGAAGGAGCACCATTTGACTTTGGAAGGCAAAACTGTCTGGAATAGATAGCGGACACCATGTTGTGTTTGCAGAGCCCCAGATGTGCCTAAACAAAAGAAACCCACTACATTTTGGAAATTACACCCCTCATGGAGTTTATCTAGAGGTGTGATGAGGACTTTGAACCCACAGGTGCTTCACAGAATTTTGTAACGTTGAGTCATGAAAATGAAAAAATAAATTTGTCCCACAAAAATGTTGTTTTAGCCCCCAATTTTTCATTCTTACAAGGGTAACAAAAAAAGTGTACAATACGTTTTGTTGTGCAATTTTTCCTGAATACACAGATACACCATATGTGTTGGAACACTACTGTTTGGGCGCACGGCAGGGCTTGGAAGGGATGGAGTGCCGTTTGTCTTTTGAAGCGCAAAATTGGCTGCAATAGATAGCAAACGCCTTGCGAGGACCTAAACATTGCAAACCACCCACAAGTGACCCCATTTTGGAAACCTAAGGAATTTATCTAGATGTTTGGTGAGCACTTTGAATCCACAGGTGCTTCACAAAATTTTATAATGTTGAGTCATGAAAATGGAGAAATATATTTTTTGTACAAAAATGTTGTTTAGCCCCAAATGTTGCATTTTTACAAAGTTAACAAGAGAAAATGGACCATACAATTTGTTGTGCATTTTCTCCTGAGAACAGGGATACACAATATATGATGGAAAAGTATTGTTTGGGCACACAATAGGGCTCAGAAGGGAAAGATCAACATTTGACTTTTAGAGAGCAAACTTGTGTGGAATAGATAGTGGCCGCAAGGCCGCATTTGCAGATCTCTCAGGTGCCTAAACAGTGGAAACCCCCACAAGTGACCCAGTCTTTGGAAACTAGACCCCTTGAAGAATTTATCTACATGTGTGGTGAGAATCTTGAACCGACAGGTGCTTCACATACTTTTAAAACATTGGACAGTGAAAATTAAAAATTAAGTTTTTCCCCAAAAAAGTTGTTTTAGCCACAATTTTTTCATTTTCACAAGTGAAAATGGACCACATAATCATAATTGGTTGTACAGAGATACCCCATATGTGGTCAGAAACTTTTGTGTTGGCACACGAAGGAGTGCTGATTGATTTTTGGAGTGCAAAATTGTCTGGAATAGATAGCGGATGCCATGTCGCATTTGCAGAGCCGCCGAAATTCCAAAACAGCAGAAACCCCCCAGAATTGACAACATTTTGGAAAATACACCTCTAAAGGAGCTTATCTAGGGATGTGATCAGCATCTTCAACCCAATGAAGCTTCACAGAATTTTATAATATTGGGCCAAGAAAACGAAATATTACGGGGGTTTTTTCAGCAGAAAATGACCCTGAAAGCCCAAATCTTTAATTTGCACAAGGGTAACAGGAGGAAATGGACCATAAAATTTGTTACACAATTTCTCCTGAGTACAGCAGTACTTTATATCATCATATGTGGTCAGAAACTACTTTTCAGACACAGTGCAAAGCTGAGAAAAGAAGCAGCACCATATCGGAGTGCAGATTTTGTTGGAATAGTTTGCAGGTGCCATGTCACATTGGCAGAGCTCCTAAAGTGTCAGAACAGTAGAAACCGCCCCACAAGTGACCCCATTTTACAAACTGCACCCCTCAATTAATTCACCCAGTGGTGCAGTGGGAATATTGATACCAGAGATGTGTCACAAAATGTTATACCGTTGGGCAGTAAAGAAAAAAATAATTACATTTTTACCACAAAATGCTATCTTAGCCCCGAGTTTTACATTTTCACAACAGGAAATAGGTAAATATAACAGCAGAATTGTTGCACAATTTCTCTTAAATGTGGCCATACCCCACATGTGACTGTACAGTACAGTTTGGTCACACGGCAAGACACAAGAGGGAAGGAGTGCCATTTAACTTTTGGTGCATAGAGTTTCCTAGAATAGTCTGTGGAGTCCATATACAAAGCCTCTAAGAGCCACAAAAGCAGAAACCTCTGTTGAGTGATCACATTTTGGAACTGCTCCTCTCTGGGAATTTATCTACAGGTGTAGTGGCTATATTGACTCCATAGGTGTTTTCCAGAGAGAAGCAAAGTGAAAATGGAAATCTGGCATTGTAGTGCCCAGTACAGAAAAAGGATTTTTTTCCGTGTTTGTGTTTATTTACTTTCACTTACAGATTAGTAATGGGGGTGTGTGTATTATAGATGCCTCCCATTATTATTTTAGGGCTTAGTGGCAGCTGTGAGCCCCACTTAACCCCTTATTACCCTGATTGCCACTGCACCAGGGCAATCGTAATAGTAAAGTGCCTGAATTGTTACAGCTAAGGGATGCGACAATCCTGGGCAGCTGCAGGCTGCTATTTTTACGCTGGGAGGGCCCAATAGGCATGGGTCTCCCCAGATGGAAAATACCAGCCACCAGCTGTCGGGCTTTAGTAAGACTGGGCATCAAAATTGTGGGGAACCACATTTTTTTTAAATTATGTATTTAAATAATTTAAAAAAAAAAAAGCCGCATGCGGTTCCTCTTATTTTGATACACAGCCAGGATAAGTGCACGGCTGGGGGCTGCAGCCTATAGCCGTATGCTTTATCTGTGCTGGGTATCATAATATGGGGGGACCCTACGGCAATTTTATTTATTTATTTTTACTTCAATCTACAATCCACAGTGACCTGCAGACAGGGTCTGTGATTGGTTGCAGCTAGACACTCTGTTACACAGGCTGAGGGCGCGTCTGACTGCAACAGACATCAGGACTTCCAGTGAGCGGGGGAAGCATTGAATATGGATTAGTGATAATGAGCGCCCCCAGAGGTGGAATGAGTGGCCACGGGATCAGTTACAACCGCGTAGGAGATTCAGTTAGTATGAAGCACTTGCTGCAATCCCCCTATCCCTTCTACCACCATTTTTATGTGACGGATTCTGGTCACTAGGAGAAAACAAAAAAGCGCGTGACTCATTTTCTGACCTTTCTTCTCCTCCCGTCTATCATTGCTTCACTATTTCCTAATCTCATTACTTGATCAAAACCGAAAAAAGTGTTTGTGTAGAAAAAGCCGACAGACTGATGAACTTGTTCTCCGACAGGACGCCTGCTCAGTGTTTCCTGACCTTGACAAGGTCAATGCCGGAGACCATGCATGAGCTGCAAAAGATGGAAGATCAGAATAGACCAGAAAGTGATGGAGAGTCATCTCTGGGGACTACAGGGAAGAAAATCATCCTGAGAAGAAGATACGTGCAGCAGGTTCTAGGAATGCTTGTACAGTAACTTGATATGTACCCGAGTCATGTCATCCACTGATGGCTTTCTATAAAATTATTATTATGTCGGAATAGTAAAAGTTATATCTTCTAAAAACATACCTTCCAAATAGTCTGCTAACGAAATTACATAATACTCTACCCCCTGCTCTAAGTTGCCACACAACATTACCCTAGCCCACCAGGGCTGTAGCCATAAACCCCTTCAATGACCTAGATTACCATTAAAGATGTTTCCTATAACCCCTTTATTGCCATAATATATATATATATATATATATATATATATATATATATATATATATATATATATATATATATATATATTATAATATTGCAATATTTAAGTGGGGAGGTGTGTAGAAGGGGGGCTGCACCCCACCATGTACATGTACTATGTTGTATAGACTGTTGAATATTATAAGATATATATGTTTGTACCAACGGCTGCCATCCAGCAGTAAATAAATTTTACATTAGATGTTAGATCAGATAGGGTTAAGGTAGTGAAAAGGGGGAGTTACAGATGGTGGGAAAGAGCACAGGAGGGAAGACTCGAAAGCACACCAGTAGAGAATAGGGTTCAAGTGTGAGAAGACATGGTCTTGATGCTAGGGACAGTAAGGGAACCTTGATGTAATTTCTACAAGTTTGGAGCCTACAGCTCACCTCGACAGGCTTAGAGAGTTGTCCACCTACAGACCCAGAATCGAACATAGGTGAATGGAGTTAGGGGGAAGAAGACACAGACTCCAGAGCTTGAGGACGAGATCCAAGATAGTGAGGGAGAGCATTGGTCGAGGAGCAGTACCTCACACGGAGAGGAAGGAAGGAATGGAAGGCATATCTGTCTTCATGATGTAAAGAATAAAAGTGAATGATTCTGATTGGCTAAGCGAACTTTGGTGTCGCATGTGTTACTGACTGTCCACAATGGTGTCTGCCAGTGGGGTGATGTACACCAGCCTGAAAAAAACAGTAAGTGTCATGCACCCCTCCCGAAGTCACATCCGCACGCAGTCTCCTTGGCAAAGGAGTGCGACGCCTATGTGGCTTGGGGCTAGCACCTTCCTTCACGCATATGTAATACTTTGGACTGTTGATTACGTTGTTCTCCTGGAGATAAGCCGCCAGCCATTGTGTCGCAGGCGGAGGAGGGGACGCTGTGCTCACCCACTGCTCGGGTCCGGCTACTGCTGCTGCTGCTGCTCGGTGGTGGCTCGAGCGGTGGGCCGGATCCCGGGGCCTCGCCCATGAGTGAAAGGGGGTGGTTTGGGTTTAGGGATATTGTCCGTGACGCCACCCACGGTTGTGGTGAGGTTGTAACACCACCGCTGCTCTGGACGCGGATCCCGGGAGCGGTGACAGGGAGCAGCTTGGATGTTGGTTCTCCCCTCCGTGGGTAGGGGGGTTGGTTGTCCCGGGGCCCGGTGAGGGGTAGGGATGGATGGCAGGTGGGTTACGGGGCCTGGTGAGGTGCAGGGTCGCGGGGGCAGCGCTGTGCCGCACGGCACGGTGGTACTCACTCAGCCAGTAATTCACACAGAGTCTCTGGTCAAACAAACGGCTGGATGGACGGGTCCCACAGGCGGCTGCGGTTGTTCTCCTCCCGGTAGGTTGATGGTGACTGCCTTTCCCTGCACCTATGTTGTGTTTACGGTTCCAATGGGTTCCCACCGGTAACCCGCTCCCCAGCTTGGATGGGTGCTGAAGGAGCCCCTTTTGCCCGCAGGCTCTAGCCCTGGGAACTGTAGCCTTGGCGGTGACTGTGTTTCCCTTTACGGTGTGAGCTGTTGCCTTCAATCGGGTCTTGACTGCTGGGAAACCCCGGAGGTTCCCTTCGCTAACGGATTTGACCGGTTTTACGGTGACTCCAAGCCTGGTCGGGGTCCGGAAGCCCTGCCGGATGGTGCTGGCTTCTCTTTGTTCACCGGTCCGGTATCGCCGGGCCACTGCCCGTCCACGGTCCTTACGGTTCGCTCCAATCAGCCTCTCCTGCAGACGGTCACCACCATCTGCCAACCTTGCTGAACCGTCCGGGCCACACACCCGGACGCAGTAAGTCTCCTCTACTCCCACTTGTCTAAACTCCTAAACTCATCTCTAAACTGACTCCTTTTCCCGCCTCCAGGACTGTGAACTCCTTGGCGGGCGGGACCAACCGCCTGGCCCACCCCCTGGTGTGGACATCAGCCCCTGGAGGGAGGCAACAAAGATTTTTGTGTCTGACTTCAGTGTGCCTAACCGGGGTGTGGGGTGTGTTGGTGTAGTTCTGTGACGACCTGGCTTGTCCAGGGCGCCACAATTGTGTTAATTGGTGACTTTCTCATAAGGAATACAGGAGAAGCATCGTTCATCTGACAGCTTAATAATGTATATGGCCAACCAAGGGTAAGTGTAGAGGGGATGATAAGACGGGAGTATGCAGCGTGAAGTGGATAGTAGTAGTTTCCCACGTGAAGAAGAGTGCCCCATGGTGAGATTGGCTCGAGCTTGTGATGGCCGAGCATAATATGCATTGTATTAATATAAGCTCATCAGTATTTATGACACATCATTCCTGTTCCTGACTGGAGAAACAGTTTTTCCACCATCACAGTCACCGGATAATATTCTTTCTTCTTCATCCATTAGAGCTGACATTGTAGATGGTTGTACAGAAGTGATAAACTGAAGTCTGAAGTGTAAATCTAGTGTGACGCCCTGGACTAGCCAGGTAGTCACAGATAGACCCCCGCACAACACCTGTCCCCCAAAAAGGTGTCATCAGCCAACCATTAAAACCTAGTCACCTCCCTCAGTGCTTGATGAACACACCAGGGGGCGGAGCCAGGCGGTTGACCACACCCACCGAGGAGTTCAGAGGGCCTGAGGCAGGAAAAACAAACAGTCAGATCAGTTGAGTTATAGTCTTGAGTGTACCGCCCCGCAGGCTCGGCTGCGACCGCCGAGCCGCTCGGATCCGTGCTCGTACTGCGTGTGGTGGCTCGAGCCTCTCACAGACCCAGGGGTCACGTCGCTCTGCAAGGGAGTTGGCGCTACACGCGGGGACTTGGGTAAGGAGTTCCACGGCAGGGGCCGCGGTGGTTTGGTTTGGAATGTAAGTTCGTGACGCCACCCACGGGTTGTGGTGATTGTAGACACCACCGCTGCGGTGAAGGTATGGGGGCTCCCGGGAGCGGTGTAATGGCGCAGCTAGGTGTTGACCCCTCCGTGGGTAGGGGGTGTTGGTCCCGAGGCCCGGTTGGCAAGGGCCGGGGTGCAGGGTGAAGTGTTGCAGTGCGGTGAGGTGCCTGATGGCACTGTTGTACTCACTCTGACACAACACACTGAAGTCTCTGGTAAACCAAACGGAGTGATAAACAGGGCCCGCAGCCGGCTGCAGCTTCTCCCAGAATAGGTTGGTGGTTTCCGCCTTTCTCCTGCACCTCTGTGTGTAAATGTTTGACTCCTATGCCTAGACACCGGTTGTCTGCTCCCCGACTTGCATATGCCGTAGGAGCCCGTTTGCCCGCAGACGCTGGCCCTTTGGGTCTCTATGCCTTGGCGGTGGCTTTACCCTGTATGGTTGGGCTGTTGTCTTCTAACGGGGCTTGTGTGGGATAGGTCCTAAAGTCCAATCCGCAATCAGTTGATTTGACTCGGCCCTGTTGGTTCGGGCTTTGTACTGGGTCTGAGTACCCCTCCTGGTGCTCCGGTTTCCAATCGGCTCCCCGGTACCGGCGGGCCACCGCCCGACTCCGGTCCCTACGGTTCCACCGGCTGTAATCCCAGCTCCTGCAGGCGGCCACCACCGTCTGCCTCCTTGCCAATGGCGACTGGGCTCCGACCCAGCCACCTGGTAGTCTTTTGGCAGGCCTGGGCACAGGACTGCCCATGAACTTGACTGCTCTCTCCCTCCTCTAGACTACTCTCTTCCTCAACTTGAACCTGACTTCTCCTGTGTGTTTTCCCGCTTCCAGGCCTGTGAACTCCTCGGTGGGCGGCGCCAACCGCCCGACTCCGTCCCCCTGGTGTGGACATCAAACCTGGAGGGTAGTGACAAGGTTTTTAGTTTGACTGGTGTCACCTAATTGGGAGGGGGTGTGGTGTGTGACTACCTGGGATGACCTGACTAGTCCAGGGCGTCATATGAGCAGTGGAGGAGGTCAGGCCTGTAGGACAGGCCTGTGACACTCTGACAGGTGCCGGGGTTGGAGCCCGGGCACCTTTGGCTAGGAGGCAAACGGTGGCCTTAGCCTGCAGGAGCCGGGAAGATGGCTCGGTGGAACCGTAGTGGACTGGGACAGGGTAGTGGCCTGCCGGTACCGACTCGGGGAACCGACTGGAAACCGGAGCACACAGGGGGGTACTCAGATCCTGAAACAAGGTCCAGAATCCACTGGACTGAGTTAATTCACTGATTGCGGTCTGGACTATAGGTCCTTTCCCACCCAAGTCCCGACTGAAGACAACAGGTCTGCGGGCAAAAGGACTCTCCCGACATACACAATGCCGGGGAGTGGACTCCCGTCGCTGAAGCGCAGGCAGCCCAAATACAGAACACGGTGCAGGAAAAAGGCCAAGACCACCGAACCGGTTGTGGGACCAGACGCAGTCGGCTGCGGGCACCGACCACCATCAACTTTGTTTACCAGAGACTTGTGTGTGTCAATAACAGTGAGTACAACAGTGCCACCCGGCCGCGCACCGCCCACCTACTCCCAATGGGTCCCGGGGCCACCATCCCTGCCCACGGAGGGGTTAACATCTTTCTGCACTACCATCTCCCCCGGGTGCCCCGTAACCGCAGCGGTGGTGTCTACCTTCACCACATCCCGTGGGTGAACTCAAGCGCGGCTCCGGCCGTGCACCTACTTAACCCCCACCAAAAGCACCAGCATCCCCTTTCAGAGCGAAGTGACCCCGGGTCCGGAGGCGCTCGAGCCACCCACCAACGAGCCCGTATCCGAGCGGCTCGGCTAGAGCTGAGCGCGGGGCGGTACACTATAATATCTGGATGTACCAGGGATGGGGTTTCTATAACTTGTCGAGTTCACTAAATAGTGAGAATCAGAGTCCAGAAGAACTGGGAAGAATGAGCAGGAACATGAAGGGTCAAGTTGTCCAAGGTCAAAACCAGAGCGGGATGTGAAGGGCTGATCCAGAAGGGTACTGCTGTATAATCCTGCAAAATCCAAGTCAGAAGAGACAGAATTGTCCAGAACAGCAAAGCAGGTAGTATGGGGAATACATATTTGGTACGGGGCTGAGTACATTTATAAAGGCCGGTGCGTAGTTGTGAGATGTTGTGAGAATCTTACCTTCGTTTTTCCTATAGGTGAGGCAGACAGGACCAGAGCGCTCCAGAGTTAAACATGCACATGCTGAGATGAAACAATGGTGGTTTATTTTCTCCAAAGGTTAAGGACATGCAGAAGTACAGCGGTCCAAGTACTTGGCATTGTAGTTCTCCTGTGATGCTTGTCTCTGAAGCTACTATGGTCAGAAGACTTTGCTTCTAGCAGCTCCAATAAGGGATGTTGTTCTCACAAACTCTGGTTTGGAATGAACATACCAGGATGTGATGCAAGAGGGTCATCAGACACTCCCATGGGCTGGACAAGAGAAACAGAGGAGCCGAAAGGTCTGACCAGTAGATGGCAGCAGAGACAAGCATGAAAAACATTAAATAACAGTTTTAACTAAGACAAATAGAAACAGCACACCTGGACAGATGGTCCCAGCAGTGCGAGAGGACCTGGACATCATCACACTGCGCACAGAGTACAAGACACTACAGTAATACTGGCAGAACAAATCCAGCAGCCACAGTGCCTCCATAATAGTGTCAGCAACAGTGATCCACACAACAATGTCATGTACAACAGTGCCCAATAACAGGGTCCAGCACAAGGCCAGATGTTCAACCACGTTCACACATTGAGTATTTGGTGAGGTTTATTTACCTCAGTATTTGTAGCCAAAACCAGGAGTGAGTAGAAAATACACCAGTGGTGCCCATTTTTCTCTTATACTTTTCCTCTGATTGTTCCACTCCTGGTTTTTGGCTACAAAAACTGAGGTAAAATTACTGACCATATAGCCTGCATAAACACAGTGAGCCACAGAGCAACCCATAATAGTGAGCCACAGTGCGCCCATAATAGTGAGCCACAGGGCTTCTATAAAATTGAACCACAGGGCACCCATAATAGAGAGCCACAGGGGACTAATAAATGTGAGCCACAGGGCACCCATAATAATGAGCCACAGTGCGCCTATGATAGTGAGTTACAGGGTACCCATAATAGTGAGCCACAGTGCGCCCATAATAGTGAGCCACAGGGTACCCCATATTAGTGAACCACAGGGGCACCCATAACAGTGAGCCACAGGATACCCATAACAGTGAGCCACAAGGGAACCCATAACAGTGAGCCACAGGGCACCCATAACAGTGAGCCACAGGGCAACCCATAAACAGTGAGCCACAGGGCACCCATAATCACGAGCCACAGGGCACCCATAATAGTGATCCACAGGGCCACCCATAATAGTGAGCCACAGGGTACCCATAACAGTGAGCCACAAGGGCACCCATGATAGTGTCGCGGGCGGAGGAGGGGACGCTGCGCTCTCCCACTGCTCGGGTCTGGCTGCTGCTGCTCGGTGGTGGCTCGAGCGGTGGGCCGGATTCCCGGGGGACTCGAGCGGCGTTCCTCGCCCGTGGAGTGAAAAGAGGGTTTTGATTGTGGGGATTTGATATTGTCCGTGACGCCCACCCACGGTTGTGGTGAGGTTGTGACACCACCGCTGCTCTGGACGGGGATCCCGGGAGCGGTGACAGGGAGCAGCTTTGATGTTAGTTCTCCCCTCCGTAGGTAGGGGGTTGGGTTGTCCCGGGGGCCCGGTGATGGAGTAGAGATGGATGGCAGGCGGGTTACGAGGCCCTGGCGAGGTGCAGGGTCGCGGGGGCAGCGCTGTGCCGCACGGCACGGTGGTACTCATGTGGTGCCCCTGGACAAGCCAGGGGGCCACAGGTAATTACACCACCACACCCTACACCCAGGTTAGGCACATCTAAGCCAGACACAAAACCCTTGTTGCCTTCCTCCAGGGGGCTGATGTCCACACCAGGGGGCAGAGCCAGGCGGTTTGGTCTCCGCCCCACCGAGGAGTTCACAGTCCTGGAGGCGGGAAAAGAGCTCAGTTTAGTTTGGAGAGGAGTTGAGGAGTGGACAGAGAATTAGTTGTGAAGGAGAAAAAGTGGAAAAGGAGCAACTGACTGACAGCGTCCGGGGTGTGTGGCCCGGGCGAGACATCAAGGTTGGCAGACAGTGGTGACCGTCTGCAGGAGTGGCCTATCGGAGTTGCCATAAGGACCGTGGACGGGCGGTGGCCCGGCGGTACCGGACCGGTACACAAGGAGAAGCCAGCACCATTGGCAGGGGCTTTTCGGACCCCGGCAAGGCTAGGAGTCCCCGTGAATTTGCCGAATCCGTTAGTGAAGGGGACCTCCTGGGTTTCCAAACAGTCAAGTCCCGACAGAAGGCAACAGTCCAACCCAGTAAGAGAGACACCGCCACCGCCAAAGGCCACCGTTTCTCAGGGCCAGCGCCTGCGGGCAAAAAAAGGGGCTCCTCCGGCCCATATCCAAGCCGGGGAGCGGGTTACCGGTGGGAACCCATTGGAACCATCAGAAGTACATAGGTGCAGGGAAAGACAGTCACCGTCAACCTGCCGGGGAAAAGCAACAGCAGCCGTCCGTGGGACCCGTCTTTCTAGCCGTGTGTTTTACCGAGAACTGTGTCATCGTCTCAGGCTGAGTGAGTACCACCGTGCCGTGCGGCACAGCACTTTCCCTGCGACCCTGCACCTCGCCAGGCCCCGCAACCCGCCTGCCATCATCCATCCCTACCCCATCACCGGGCCCCGGGACAACCAACCCCCTACCCACGGAGGGGAGAACTAACAACTCAGCTGCTCCCTGTCACCGCTCCCGGGATCCCCGTCCAGAGCAGCGGTGGTGTCACCTAAATCACCACAACCGTGGGTGGCGTCACGGACAATAACAATCAACCCCCACCATCAAGCCCCTTTTCACTCACGGGCGAGGAGCGCCGCTCGAGTCCCCGGGATCCAGCCTACCACTCGAGCCACCACCGAGCAGCAGCAGCAGCGGCCGGACCCGAGCAGTGGGAGAGCGCAGCGTCCCCTCCTCCGCCCGCGACAACTTGGCGTCACGAACAGGATCCTACCGCTCTGCCGTTTGGTAGAGGTGCGCCTTGTTACCGCCGGAGGTGTCCGGTCGAAAAATTTCAGAAGCCGCCATCTTTGGCGCGGAAAGTTCCCGCTCGAGCGTCTCCTCGAGTAGTGGAGGCGCGAAGGCCAAGACCCCGCCCCGATAGAGGAGGAGCCGGAAAGAGGCTAAGGGGGGACAAAATGGCGGCGGGTCGCATGTGAGCGCGGCTATAAAAGCAGGGACGCCAGGACCCTGCGTCCATCTTGTTCCTGGAAGAGGCCACCAGCAAGATGTTCATGCCGTCCCGAAGCACCGTAGCTCCCGCGCCTGGAACAGCGGCGTGGGTGGAGATCCCGACCGCGCAGCTCTATCATAGGCTGCAGGTCAAGATGCAGCTCCTCTTGGAGGAGTGGGAGACCGACATGACGGAGGTCATAGCGACCGTGCGGAAACGCGAGGAGGACGTTGCGGAAGGGAGGGTGAGTGACCCACGCCCCGATGCCCCTAGTGGGTCGGTCATCGTGGCTGCGGGACCCGGTCTAAACCCTCTCACCCTGCTGCCGCCCTCGCCACCCGTTCCGGCTGCCGTGACCCCATCACTAGGCCCGCTACCACTTCAACCGGTAGCGATACCCCGCATGCCCGCCCAGGCAGGCCGACCGGTAGCCGGAGCCCGTAGCCGACCGGAGGTGCTCCCATGGAAAGCCCCGAAGCCTGAACCGGAGGCAACCCCCGAGAGATCCCCCAAGCCGGAGCCGATAGACCACTCCGTGAAGAAGGCCCAGCAGCGGAAAGCCCCTGTGCCCATCCCCCACGCCTCGGATGAGGTAGCGCCGGGTTGTCGCTGCAAGGCGGCGTCCAAGGCCACGTCACCGCGGGACCTTCTGCCCAGATCACCAGCAGTGGGCAGTCTCGCAGGGCCCGACCCGTGCACCGGAGCTCGCAGCAGCGCCGTACTGGGAGCCTGGAAATCGAGGAAAGGGAGAGGAAGAAGGTGGAGTTGGTGGCCCGTGCGATCCGGGAGAAAGAGAGTCTCCGCCAGGCAACCTTCCGCGTCCGGGGCCCGCTGTATGAGGGGCAGGTGAGGCGGTTTGATGTCCACCGGGGCTATGGATTCATTTATGAACCGGGCCTGGAGGCCGAAGTTTTTATAGCCCGGCGGGATGTTAATGCTCACCTGCCAGAAGAGCACCCAGGCCGCTACTTGATGCCAGGGGACCTTGTGCAATATACCCGGCACTGTGGGGAGAGGGGGTGGTTCGCGCTGGATGCGAAGTTGAGGGGCAGCCAGGAGGCCCGTGTGAGCGCCGCACCCCCTCCCTCAGGTGATGCCGAGGACTCCGTGTGATGGCAGCGGAGCACCGTTGTCACCGTCCCCGTTGGGACCACCAAAGTTTAAAAGTGTTGAAAGTTTTGCCAAGATAATAAATGAATGATAAGTAAATGAAACTGATGAAGTTACCTGATTGTCCACTGTGATTTGGAACCGGTCGTAGCCGGCAGCTGGTCCCCGTTGGGACCCCCTTCACCACTTTACATAGTAACTACTATGAACAGGCCCGAGAACTTGCAGGGCAACCACAAACTTAGTGGCATGTAAATAATGTTATGTTACAGCTTCCACCGTTGCCGCCTCCGGAAAGGCAGATTGGAGGAAGGGCCCGCAGTGGAGCAGGCTGGGGCCCAGCCACCACCGGAACCGGTGGCGATCCTCTGGGGGTTTCAGGGGTTCCCCATGGACATGGGTCCCCTAAAAAGGACAGAACCCGCTCGGGCAGCTTGTGCAGGACTGGGGTCAAGGGGTGCTGCCCATTTGCTTAGGGGCAGCATCAGGGCCAGGTTGCTTGGGTGGGAGAGAGCGGAAGCCGTAACCGTTGAAACCGTTTAAGTAAGAGTACCTCCCGATGTGGGAAGACGTTATTATAATTGTATGTGTGTTACCGTTGTTTTTCTTATATTTTTACAGTTAAAAAGAAAAATAAAACCGGTGATGGACGGGCAGCCCGCGGACGGTCTGCATTTTGCTAAGGGGGAATGTGGTGCCCTGGACAAGCCAGGGGCCACAGGTAATTACACCACCACACCCTACACCCCGGTTAGGCACATCTAAGCCAGACACAAAACCCTTGTTGCCTTCCTCCAGGGGCTGATGTCCACACCAGGGGGCGGAGCCAGGCGGTTGGTCTCCGCCCACCGAGGAGTTCACAGTCCTGGAGGCGGGAAAAGAGCTCAGTTTAGTTGGAGAGGAGTTGAGGAGTGGACAGAGATTAGTTGTGAAGGAGAAAAAGTGGAAAAGGAGCAACTGACTGACAGAGTCAGGGTGTGTGGCCCGGGCGAGACAGCAAGGTTAGCAGACGGTGGTGACCGTCTGCAGGAGTGGCCTATCGGAGTTGCCGTAAGGACCGTGGACGGGCGGTGGCCCGGCGGTACCGGACCGGTACACAAGGAGAAGCCAGCACCATTGGCAGGGACTTTTCGGACCCCGGCAAGGCTAGGAGTCCCCGTGAATTTGCCGAATCCGTTACTGAAGGGGACCTCCTGGGTTTCCAAACAGTCAAGTCCCGACAGAAGGCAACAGTCCAACCCAGTGAGAGAGACACCACCAAAGGCCACCGTTTCTCAGAGCCAGCGCCTGCGGGCAAAAAAGGGGCTCCTCCGGCCCATATCCAAGCTGGGGAGCGGGTTACCGGTGGGAACCCATTGGAACCGTCAGAAGTACATAGGTGCAGGGAAAGACAGTCACCGTCAACCTGCCGGGGAAAAGCAACAGCAGCCATCCGTGGGACCCGTCTTTCCAGCCGTGTGTTTTACCGAGAACTGTGTCATCGTCTCAGGCTGAGTGAGTACCACCGTGCCGTGCGGCACAGCGCTTTCCCTGCGACCCTGCACCTCGCCAGGCCCCGCAACCCGCCTGCCATCATCCATCCTTACCCCACCACCGGGCCCCGGGACAACCAACCCCCTACCCACGGAGGGCAGAACTAACAACTCAGCTGCTCCCTGTCACCGCTCCTGGGATCCCCGTCCAGAGCAGCTGTGGTGTCACCTAAATCACCACAACCGTGGGTGGCATCACGGACAATAACAATCAACCCCCACCATCAAGCCCCTTTTCACTCACGGGCGAGGAGCGCCGCTCGAGTCCCCGGGATCCGACCCACCGCTCGAGCCACCACCGAGCAGCAGCAGCAGCGGCCGGACCCGAGCAGTGGGAGAGCGCAGCGTCCCCTCCTCCGCCCGCGATACTCACTCAGCCAATGATGAGGACACAGTTGTCGGTAAAACACACGGCTGGATGGACGGGTCCCACAGACGGCTGCGGTGTTGTTTCTCCCGGCAGATTGATGGTGACTGCCTTTCCCTGCACCTGTGTAGTGTAACGGTTCCAATGGGTTCCCACCGGTAACCCGCTCCCCAGCTTAAGGGTTGCTGAAGGAGCCCCTTTTTCCCGCAGGCTCTGGCCCTGGGAACTTTAGCCTTGGCAGTGACTGAGTTTCTCTCTCTCGGTTGGACTGTTGCCTTCTGTCGGGACTTGGCTGCTGGGAAACCCAGGAGGTTCCCTTCGCTAACGGATTTGGCAAATTCACGGTGACTCCTAGCCTTGCCGAGGTCCGTAAGCCCCTGCCGGATGGTGCTGGCTTCCCTTTGCGTACCGGTCCGGTACCGCCGGGCCACCGCCCGTCCACGGTCCTTACGGCTAGCTCCGATTGGCCTCTCCTCACCGTCTGCCAACCTTGCTGGACGTGCCCGGGCTCCAACCCAGACACCTGCAGTAGTTCAGCACCCTTTTACTCTCTGCACTTAACTCTGCTCTGCACTCAAGCTCTGCCTGAGCTAAACTGACTGTTTTTCCCGCCTCCAGGACTGTGAACTCCTCGGTGGGCGGGACCAACCGCCTGGCCCACCCCTTGGTGTGATCATCAGCCCCTAGAGGAAGGCAACAAGGGTTTTGTCTGACTTAGGTGTGCCTGACCGGGAGTGTGGGGTGTGTTGGTGTTGTTCTCTGTGGCCCTTGGCTTGTCCAGGGCGCCACAATAGTGATCCACAGGGCACTCATAATAGTGAGCCACAGTGCACCTATAAGAGTGAGCCACAGGGGACCTATAATAGAGAGCCACAGGGAACCCATAACAGTGAGCCAAAGGGCACCCATAACAGTGAGCCAAAGGGCACCCATGACAGTGAGCCAAAGGGCACCCATACCAGCGCACAGAATAGTTAAAGTCACCATCACAGGACAGTAGATCAGAGTCACAGTGAGCAATGGTGTCAGCGCACTTCCCTAGGGCTGTTACCTTGTTCACTCGTATGGCACTGCTTCATGTTCCATTTAGCTCCTGGCAATATTCCTGACGAAGGGCTGAGTTATAGACCAAAACGTTACTGTTAATTTCTTGGATTGCAATTACCAGTAAATCATGTTATTTACTTTCATTGCTGTGGGAGTGCCAGATTTATTTTTTGTATGTACCATAAGGAGTGGTATCCTATCTGAGCATCTATTTTTCGGACATAGTGACGTTTATTTACCTTTTATCGGTGTCAACCACAATGCCCCCACTACAATCTCACCTACAGTTCCTCATAACCATGTCAGCCACAGAGCCTAACAGTGTCCAAAACAGGGCCCAATGGCATTGATTGCTGGCAGACCTTAGCTTGGGTGCCACATAACAGTACCAGCTAGAATGCCTGCATAATAGTGCAAGATACGGGCAACTTTACAACGTCTTGCATGGTTTGTCCTTACTTACTAAAGACCGGAATAAAGTCTGAAGCATCTCAGACTCAGGCACTTAACCATACCTGAAGTCAATTAGAGTAAAGCTTTTAGGACTCGCATCCACAGCTTTATGACCTTCAGGCGTCTGCTCATCAGATGTCACATTGGTGAACTTGACTCTCGTCACAGATGAAAAAAATTGGTACTGACCAAATCAATACAGTTGAAGGGGACAGATGGCTCCTTCCTTACCTTTGCTCTTAGTTCAATGTATCCTGAGATGAGGGGCACAATAATTCCAGCCTTAAAAAATCTAAAACCTGATTCCATGATACACTGCCAGGCGACGTCTATGCTATATGTGCCTTACTGTGATCACCCAGTAATTGTGGTGTGAACTGCAGCATGTCTAGAGTTGTATTATTATCATGAGATATTGTGTTGACTGTCACAATTCCTATGTGCAGAACATTCTGTATTGTTCTGCTATGCTCTTCTGCAGAGCCGGTATATGTTGCTTATAGTGCAGATCGTTTGGCAGGATGAATGCTCTACTGGTTTGTTTCACAGCACTGAATTCCATGTTGGTCCTGGGAAGTGCTCTTGCAGATGCTTCTCGTTCCCAGTGATTGCTCTGCTTCTTTAGGGAGCATGTTAGCTCAAGACACCGCCAGTCGTTCTTCCTGGTTTTCAGTTGTGCTGTTGACTCCCGTGTGCTCAGTGTTCACAGCTTGGCCTCTCGACTCCGGATTGTTGTTGACCCGTCTCTGCCTGTATCCCCGTTTCTGTTGTGACTTCCTGGCTTCTGACCTCGGACTTCCTCCTGACCACATCCCCGCCTGCTCCCTGTATTTTGTATGTACTCTCCTGGAACCCTGACCTTCAGCTTGTATTTTGACCTCATCTCTGTCTGCCCCTTGTGTACTGTCATGTCCTCCTAGTTTATGACCTCGGCCTGTCTAATTACCTCTCCATCTACCGCATACAAGTAGTGTCTAGCGCCACCTAGTGACAGCCATCATATTGACTTTGTCTAATTAGTAATTACAAATCCTTAAGAAAATGAAGGAAAGATAAGGAACCTCACCTCCATAGGTAAACTTGCTTGACTTGCAGGATCATTTTTTAATGTGGTTGCAATGTGGAGCATTTACTTTGCACAGTCAGTATTTGTAAAGTGTGCAAGGAAAGACTTTGCCTCCTCAAGATCAATAAGTCAATCACTTAATCAGCGTCTTCCTTACGACCTTCAATTCATATGAAATTCCCAAACCCAACAGTTTGTGTGATGAAGAACGGCGCCTCCATTAATTTAGGCAATAGCGAAGAGGTAAGCAGATCAAATGAAGACAGTAACATCTGCTGCAGGGAGCGTACGGCTGATAATTGTCACATCCAACATGGCAGTATTATAAATGGAGTGATATAGATAACGAGGACGACCGAAGGAGCACGTACCGGGCGGCAGGAGGAAAGCACAATTATTCTTAAGTGAAAATCTATTGGTGTTTTTTGGGCTCAATTGATAAATTCTTCGAGGTTTCTTGCCAGTTCCAGTGACTATTGATATTACTATCGGAAAACATTAAAGTGACGCTTCTGTAAAGCGGGTGGAACCCTGCAGGAAGGTTGCAGACACTTTTCCTGTAAGAAATGACTGTATTTTTCTACAGACACCAAGGTACAACATGCTTAGTGGTTATGTCGCGGGCGGAGGAGGGGACGCCGCGCTCTCCCACTGCTCGGGTCCGGCTGCCGCGGCTGCTGCGGCCTGCTGCTGCTCGGTGGCTCGAGCGATGAGCCGGATCCCGGGGACTCTAGCGGCGCTCCTCGCCCGTGAGTGAAAAGGGGGTTTGGGTGTGGGGATTGTTTATTGTCCGTGACGCCACCCACGGTTGTGGTGATTGAGTGTACACCACCGCTGCTCTGGCTGGGGATCCCGGGAGTGATGGTATGGAGCAGCCAGTTGTTGTGTTGCCCCTCCGTGGGTAGGGGTTGGTGATCCCGGGGCCCAGTGATGGAGTTGGGATGGCGGACAGGCGGGCTAGGGGCCTGTGGAGGTTAAGGGGCGCAGGGGCAGCGCTGGGCTGCACGGCACGGAGGTACTCACTCAGCCAGTAAACACGACACAGGTAAACAAACGGCTGGTTGGACGGGTCCCTCAGACGGTTACGTTGCCGATGTCCCCTGCAGTTGACGGTGACGGTCTCTTCCCTGCACCTATGTGTTGTTGTTTGGTAGCGATGGGTTCCCACCGGTAACCCGCTCCCCAGCTTGGATATGCGCCGGAGGAGCCCTTCTCTTGCCCGCAGGCGCTGGCCCTGGGAAACTGGTGCCGTGGCAGTGTCTACCCTTCACGGTTGGACTGTTGCCTTCAAACGGGACTTGGTTGTTGGGAGACAGTCGTCCCCTTCACTGACGGATTTGGCAAATTATGGCGACTCCTAGCCTTGCCGGGATCCGAAAGGCCCCTGCCCTGGTGCTGACTAATCTTCGTATACCGCTCCGATACCGCCGGGTCA
This sequence comes from Anomaloglossus baeobatrachus, assembly GCF_048569485.1. NCBI lineage: Eukaryota > Metazoa > Chordata > Amphibia > Anura > Aromobatidae > Anomaloglossus > Anomaloglossus baeobatrachus. The sequence goes on along the minus strand of NC_134356.1, from coordinate 643,956,486 downwards.
CCACCCGTCCACGGTCCTTTCGGCAACCTGTAATCAGTCTCGCCTGCAGACGGTCGCCGCCGTCTGCCAACCTTGCTGTCTCAGTCCGGGGCACACACCCGGACCAACTTCAGGCTTCTTGCTGTCACTTTCTCTTGCTCCTTTACCACTTCCTTCCACTTCACTGTTTACTCCTTCACCTCCCTAGCTTAACTGCCTGGTTTTCCCGCCTCCAGAGCTGTGAACGCCTCGGTGGGTGGAGCCAACCGCCTGGCCCACCGCCTGGTGTGGACACCAGCTCCTGGAGGAAGGCAACAAGGATTTCTGTTTTGACCTAGTGTGTACCTGCAGGGAATGTGGGGTGCGTGTGGTGTTGTGACCTGTGACCCCTGGCTTGCCCAGGGCGTCACAGTTACAGTTGCTTGACGTAGCACACAATGCTTGGTGATTACACGAAAATGTGATCGGAACGTGCATTGAAATAGATGACCAGTTGCAGAGCACCAACATGTACCAAAAAGGATCATGTTGCCCATGTTGGTCTCTGGAAGGCTACCCACTGCTATAGCATACCCAGCCTTGGCATTCGGTGCAGGATTACACTCATCTATGATTGCCCAAAGCCACTGTCAGATTGTTAGCACCCGTAGCCAAGGAGCGCCGATGCTCTTCCCTCCTCACCTCAAATATCCCTGCAACCTCCGTCCGTTCCCATGATCTCCAGGTCTTCTCTGTTCCTTCGTCAGCAGTTCCATTTGCCATGTGTCCAGGGCACCAATGTTCCTCCTGCTGAATGCCTCCTGGTCCGTCTCCTGGCTCCAAAGGCCCGTGCATGTGCAGTAGGGCTCTTGGGAACACTCTTAGAGCACATCCGTGCTGCTCTCCCTGTTCTTAAAAGGCCAGCATGACCTATCCTGCAAGTTCCTCCTTACCCCCGCTGTTTAGGCATAGTGTATATAAGGCATCCTTCCCCATTGGGAGGTGCCTATTCAACATTTCCCCATAGCTAGTCTGCCCGTGCTAGTTGTCAAGTCCCTGTGCTTGTGCATGCTCTTTGTACTGTCCCATAATCTTCTCTTTGTTCCTGCCTAATATTGTCCATGTACCCGCCTGTTTCTTCCAGACCCGGTCTACACCTTCCATCCTCCAGTGGCCTCCAGAGCCAGTCTGCACCGGCAACTTCTGCCTCATCCACTCTGGTTCCTGATTTCCGTCCTCAGCGCCAGCTGCCGAAGTATCAGGGACTCCCCGAGGCTGTCTGTACCGCCCCGCGGGCTCGGCTGCGACCGCCGAGCCGCTCGGATCCGTGCTTATACGGGGGTGGTGGCTCGAGCCTCTCACGGACCCGGGGGTCACGTCGCTCTGCAAGGGAGTTGGCGCTACACGCAGGGACTTGACGGGGAGTTCCACGGCCAGGGCCGCGGTGGTTTGGTTTGGGATGTAAGTTTGTGACGCCACCCACGGGTTGTGGTGAATAGATGGACACCACCACTGCCGTTAATTAGGCCTCCCGGGGATGGTGTTGCGCAGCTTGGTGTTGACCCCTCCGTGGGTAGGGGAGCGATGGTCCCGGGGGCCCGAGGGAGGTGCTGAGGCGTGGTAGCGGGTGCGTGCCGGGTGCTGATGCGGTGCACGGCCCGAAGACACTGGTGTACTCACTATGACACAATACACTGGAGTCTCTGGTAAACCAAACGGGGTGATGAACAGGGCCCGCAGCCGGCTGCAGCTTCTCCCAGAATAGGTTGGTGGTTTCCGCCTTTCTCCTGCACCTCTTTGTAAGAATGACTCTAAGCAACGGTAGTCCGCTCCTATGCCGTAGGAGCCAGTTTGCCCGCAGACGCTTGCCCTTTGGGTCTCTATGCATTGGCAGTGGCTTTACCCTGTATGGTTGGGCTGTTGTCTTCTAACAGGTCTTGTGTGGGATAGATCCTTAAGTCCAGTCCTCAATCAGTTGATTTGACTCGGCCCTGTCGGTTCAGGGCTTTGTACTGGGTCTGAGTACCCCTCCTGGTGCTCCGGTTTCCAATCGGTTCCCCGGTTCGGTACTGGCGGGCCACCGCCCGACCCCGGTCCCTACGGTTCCACCGGCTGTAATCCCAGCTCCTGCAGGCGGCCACCACCGTCTGCCTCCTTGCCAAAGGTGACTGGGCTCCAACCCAGCCACCGGAGTAGTCTGTTTGCAGGCCTGGTCACAGGTCTGCCCTTGAACTCGTCCTCCCTCCTTCACTGTCAAGGTTACTCCTCACACTCTGCTCTAGAACTTCTGTCTGCACTTGTGTCTTTCCCGTCTCCAGGCCTGTGAACTCCTCGGTGGGTGGAGCCTACCGCCTGGCTCCGCCCCCCCTGGTGTGGACATCAAACCTGGAGGGTGGTGACAAGGGTTTCTTGGTTGGCTGCTGTCACCTACTCGGGGAGGGGGGGTGGCGTGTGTGTGTGTGTGCGACTACCTGGGATGACCTGATTAGTCCAGGGCATCACATTCCCCTTTGGTTTAATGCAGACCGTCTGCGGGCTGCCCGTCCATCACCGGTTTATTTTGTTTCTGAAAGATAGAAAAACGGGAGCACAGTACAAGTATACTAACGGTTGTACAAACTTTCAAGAATTTTGAAACTTTTTGGATCTTCCCTTACGGGAGGCACATGCTTGAACGTTACGAACATAAAACATTTTTATTATTAAGGGAAACGGGTCCGGGTCCTTCAGTCACCCACCCAAACAACCTGTACCTTGATGCTGCCCCTAAGAAGTGGGCAGCACCCCTTTTCCCCAGTCCAGGAATGGGCCCAGGTGTTTTCGAATGGGACGGGTGCACATTTCACAATTGCCTGTCTTTTTAGAGGCCCCACGTCCAGGGGACCCCTGACTCGGAGGATGGCCACCGGTTGTCGAGGGTGGCGTGCCTCGGCCATCTACATACCTCCCAACCGTCCCGAATACAGCGGGACTGTACCGGATTTCAGCGAGTGTCCCGGTGTCACGATCGTGAGGCTTTTGTCCCGTGGCTCCGCCCACCCGCTCTCTTCCCGTCTGACTTTCTCCCCCTCCTAATGCACATGAGCAGAGCCGAGCGCTGCTTCACTGCTCTGGCTCTGTGCTGCCGCTGTTATGGGTGGGCGGCAGCAACACTTTCCTGGCTGCCGGCGCTTTAAATCGGCACCTGCAGCTCAGCGTGCACTGCTCTCAGCTGGGCTGCTTGTGTACGGAAGAAAGTGCATCTGTGGGCGGAGCTACCGAGCAACATGCTGAGCTCTGTCCACAGATGAACAGACTGGAGGAAGAGGAGCTGCAACACCAAGAAACGCTGTATGTGACCCCCCCCCACCTACCCAGAGCTGTATGCCCCAGCCCCCTCCTCACCAGAGCTATATGCCTCCAGTCACCCCCTCACCACATCTGTATAGCCCCCTCACCAAATTTGTATGCCCCCCAGCCCCCCCACCAGATCTATATGTCCCCCAGCACCCCCCAGCTCTATATGTCTCCAACCCCCTCCCACCAGATATGTATCCCCCAGCCCCCCCTCGCCAGATCTGTAAGCCCCAGCAGCCCTCTCCTCACCAGAGCTATATGCCTCCAGCCAGCCCCCCCTCACCAGATCTGTATGCCCCCCATCCACCACACCAGATTTGTATACCCCCCAGCCCCCACACCAGATTTGTATACCCCCCAGCCCCCACACCAGATTTGTATGCCCCTTAGCCCCCACACCAGATTTGTATGCCCACCAGATCTATATGCCCCCGCCCCCAGCTCTGTATGCCTCCAGCCCCCTTCTACCCGATATGTATCCCAGCCCCCCTCACCAGATCTGTATGCCCCAGCAGCCCTCTCCTCACCAGAGCTATATGCCTCCAGCCACCCCCCCCCCTCACCAGATCTGTGTGCCCCCCAGCCCCCACACCAGATTTGTATGCCCCCATCCCCCCATCGGAGCTGTATAAACCCCAACACCAGAGCTATATGCCCATTAGTAATATCTATGCTACCAGTAATTTGTATGCCCCACAGTAAAGTGTATTTCCCCCAGTAATGTGTGTACCCCTTAGTAACGTGTATGCCCCTCAGTGAAAAACACAGACGCTCTTCACTGATGTGTTAAACACGCATATGTCCCTTCATACTCCGTGATTCACGGAACACAGTGGTTGTCCATGTGCAATCCGTGATACGTGATCCGTACTCCGTGATTGCACATGGACATATACTCACCTGCCCCCGCTCCTGCTCTCCGTGGTGCTGAAGAGTCCAGCATCCAGCCACCGCTCTCTCACCTCTGCAGCTGCTTCCGGGTCGGCTCTGGCTGCATAAATGAATATGCATCCCATAATGTGCCAGTCAGGAAGAAGCAGAGAGCAGCTGCCGAACTCAGCATCGCTGGAGAAGGGGAGTTGAAAAAGCTTTTTTATTTTAAATGTCCGTGTTTTTCTGGTACGTGTTTCACGGATCACACCATAGTGTGGTCTGTGGGACATCAGTGATGCCAGAAAAAAACAGACATGTTTCTGTGCGGAGACACGGTCAGTGAAAAATCACTGATGTGTGTGCAGACCCATTGATTATGATGGGTCTGCATAGGTCAGTGATTCTGGTACGTATAAAAACTAGCACATACATACTAGAATCACTGACATCTGAAACAGGCCTAATATGTATGCCCCCTCAAGTACTGTCTATGCCCCAAGACCCTCCTGTGCTGTATATACTGTAGCCCCAGCCCCTCCTGTGCTGTATATACTGTAGCCCCCAGCCCCTCCTGTGATATATACTGTATATATACAGGGTATACACATTTTATATATATATATATATATATATATATATATATATATATATATATATATATATATATATATTATATAAACCCCCATCCTCCGTTGTGATACATACACAGCGGTGTCAGTGTGCGTGGCTAGGTCTGTTAAAGTGTTGCCAAGTTATCACATGCCGAGGAGCAGCTGGATAGAGACAAGCGGGGTAGGTGAGTGCGGCTGCTGCTTCCCCATATTATTACCTCCAATGTGTGTATATATATGATGTATATATCTATGTATGTCAGTGCAGATGACTGTGTATAGATTTGTCTGTTTATATGTATTTTAGGGAATTTGTCTTCAAATATGTACCGTATATGTGCGTATGTCTGTGCCCACGATCAGGACTCACTGTGCCCTGGAGGCAGCGGGTCCTGACCTGCGGGGCTGCACGTCTCCTCCGCAGGAGAACGCAGCTGCCTGTGCCCATGATCAGGACTCGCTGTGTCCTGGAGGCATCGGGTCCTGACCTGCGGGGCTGCACGTCTCCTCCGCAGGAGAACGCAGCTGCCTGTGCCCACGATCAGGACTCACTGTGTCCTGGAGGCATCGGGTCCTGACCTGCGGGGCTGCACGTCTCCTCCGCAGGAGAACGCAGCTGCCTGTGCCCACGATCAGGACTCACTGTGCCCTGGAGGCAGCGGGTCCTGACCTGCGGGGCTGCACGTCTCCTCCGCAGGAGAACGCAGCTGCCTGTGCCCATGATCAGGACTCGCTGTGTCCTGGAGGCATCGGGTCCTGACCTGCGGGGCTGCACGTCTCCTCCGCAGGAGAACGCAGCTGCCTGTGCCCACGATCAGGACTCACTGTGTCCTGGAGGCATCGGGTCCTGACCTGCGGGGCTGCACGTCTCCTCCGCAGCAGAACGCAGCTGCCTGTGCCCATGATCAGGACTCGCTGTGTCCTGGAGGCATCGGGTCCTGACCTGCGGAGCTGCACGTCTCCTCCGCAGGAGACCACAGCTGCCTGTGCGCACAATCAGGACTCGCTGTGTCCTGGAGGCATTGGGTCCTGACCTGCGGGGCTGCACGTCTCCTCCGCATGCGACCACAGCTGCCTGTGCCCACGATCAGGACTCACTGTGTCCTGGAGGCAGCAGGTCTTGACCTGCGGGGTTGCAAGTCTCCTCTGCAGGAGAAAGCAGCTGCCTGTGCCCACGATCAGGGTTCAGTGCGCTGTGGTCTCCTGCTGTGTTCTCCCTACGGAGGACGCATGCAACTGCAGCAAACAATTGACATGCTGCAGTCTGGAAAGACGCTCCGCAGGTCAGTGTTTGCTGCAGAAAAAACAAGCATAGTGGGCACGGGATTTCTAGAAATCCCTCCACTGTGCTTGTACTGTACAATGCAGCGTTTTATACACAGCAAAAACACTCTACATCCAAAATGCTGCAAATACTGATCGTGGGCACGCAGCCTTAAACAATGTGATCAGCAGTGCTGAAAAGGATTGGATGTGGGCGTGACAAATTGCAAAGTGGGTGTGGTTAGGGGCATGGCTTACGCGCGCCGCATACTTTGTCCCTCTTTCTCATCTTTAAATGTTGGGAGGTATGCATCTATTTCCCGCAGACCCATCCTCCAGTCTGCCTCTCCGGAGGCTGTGAAAGGCCAGTTACGGTGGGTGTTATTTACAAGCCCAAAAGTTTTTGGGTAGCCTGCTAGTTCTCAGCCATTTCTTTAAGGAAACGGGGGCAAAAACAAAGTCCCAACGGGCGGCGGGAAGTATGGTCCCAACGGGGACTGTTCACTTTGGCAGCCGGGATCCGCTGCCTTTACTCTTGGTCGTCATCCTCCCCGTACTCAGCCTCAATGGTCACTCCAAAGCTGTACGGTGGGGGGAGGGGACTGGGGCTGCTCCGGGGCACTGCAGCCCTCTCTCAGGCGGACATCCAGGGCAAACCAGCCCCTCTCCTCACAATGCCGGGTATACTGGACCAAGTCGCCGGGTAGCCGGTCACGATCCGGGTGGCCATAGGGTAGGTGCAGGTTCACATCTCTGCGGGAGAAGAAAACTTCGGCCTCCAGGCCGGGCTCATAGATGAACCCCCATCCGCGGTCACAGTCAAACCTCCGGACCTGGCCCTGGTACTTTTGGCCTCGTACCCGGTAGGTGGCACTCCGCAAATTGTCCTTTTCCCGGATTGTGCGGGCGAGGATCTCTGCTTTCCTCTTCTCTGGGCGTCGCCTTCACCAGGACTGGCGGGATCACGTCCAGGACAGGCACCTTCCAGGGCAACGGGGTTGGTGCGGGCCGGGTATACAGCCGTCCGCGAGCCACGTCTACAGGCGGGTCCTCATGGGCAGTTGGGACGGGTTCCACCGCCGGTGTCGGGGGCGGTGGACCGAGCGGGAGGGCAGCCGCAGCTAGAACGGGCTGTGGAGGAGGCGACAGGGGAAGCGGGGGAAAACCTGGTCCCTCAGCCGCAGCGACCGGTCCCTCCAGGACATAGGGGCCCGCCCCTCCAAATTCGTCTCCATCTCACGCGCTCGCGCAGCCGAAGCTATCTCCCCCATCTCGGTCGCCCACTGCTCCATTAAGTACCTCACCTGCACTTGTTGGCGGCAACACATGAGAGTCGTCCGGGATTCCACCCACGCCGCTGTTCCAGGCGCAGGTTCTGGGAATTCGGGCTTCTCAGACGGGGCGGACATGTTGCACTCTCGGGATCCAGGAACACAACGGGTAGCAGAGTCCTGGAGTCCCTGCCATTTATCTCCTCAGTCACATGAGACTGAATCTTCACCCGCCCCACCTTGGTCTTTTCCGAGCACTCTCCTTGCTCTCCGCACCGCTCTGCTCTCGGGGGGCGGGGTTTCACTTTCGCGCCTTTTCTGTTCAAGGAAGACGGCTCGGGCAGGAACGTTTCGTGCCAAAGATGGCGGATTCTGCAATTTTTCAGCGTGACGCCGCTAACAGCAGTTTCCAGGCGCACTTACACAGGTAAGTGGACGGTTTTATCCTGTTCGTGACGCCAGAAGAGTCGATGTGTACTGCCCCACGAGCTCGGCTGCGACCGCCGAGCCGCTCGGATTCGTGCTCTTACGGTGGGTGGTGGCTCGAGCCTCTCACGGATCCGGGGGTCACGTCGCTCTGCAAGGGAGTTGGCACTACACGCAGGGACTTGGCGGGGAGTTCCACGGCCGGGGCCGCGGTGGTTTGGTTTGGGATGTAAGTTCGTGATGCCACCCACAGGTGGTGGTGAATAGATGGACACCACCGCTGCGCTGCCATTAACTAAGCCTCCCGGGGATGGTGTTGCGCAGCTTTGGTGTTGACATCTCCGTGGGTAGGGGAGCGATGGTCCCGGGGGCCCGAGGGAGGTGCTGAGGCGTGGGAGCGGGTGCGTGCCGGGTGCTGATGCGGTGCGGTGCGCGGCCCGAAGGCACTGGTGTACTCACTATGACACAATACACTGGAGTCTCTGGTAAACCAAATGGGGTGATGAACAGGGCCCGCAGCCGGCTGCAGCTTCTCCCAGAATAGGTTGGTGGTTTCCGCCTTTCTCCTGCACCTACTTAATGTGAATGTTCTGGCATCTATGTCTAAGCAACGGTAGTCCACTCCCCAGCTTGCTGGGTGTCGGGAGAGCCCTGTTTGCCCACAGATGCTGGCCCTTTGGGTCTCTATGCCTTGGCGGTGGCTTTACCCTAAAAGGTTGGGCTGTTGTCTTCAGTCGGGTCTTGTGTGGGAAAGGTCCTAAAGTCCAGTCCTCAATCAGTTGATTCGACTTAGCCTAGTGGGTTCTGGGTTTCATACTGGGTCTGAGTACCCCTCCTGGTGCTCCGGTTTCCAATCGGTTCCCCGGTTCGGTACCGGCGGGCCACCGCCCGACCCTGGTCTCTACGGTTCCACCGGCTGTAATCCCAGCTCCTGCAGGCGGCCACCGCCTGGCTCCACCCCCCTGGTGTGGACATCAAACCTGGAGGGAGGTGACAAGGGTTTTGAAGTTTGGCTGCTGTCACCTTTTTAGGGAGGGGGTGTGTGTGCATGGGACTACCTGGGATGACCTGACTAGTCCAGGGCGTCACACTAGTTTTAGTTTAGAAGGCCAAACTCTTTGAAGGAATGTTTGACTCCTATGCCTAAGCAACGGTAGTCCGCTCCCCGACTGGTATATGCCGTAGGAGCCCGTTTGCCCGCAGACGCTGGCCCTTTGGGTCTCTATGCCTGGGCGTTGGCTTTACCCTGTATGGTTGGGCTGTTGTCTTTTAACAGGTCTTGTGTGGGATAGATCCTTAAGTCCAGTCATCAATCAGTTGATTTGACTCGGCCCTGTTGGTTCAGGGCTTTATACTGGGTCTGAGTACCCCTCCTGGTGCTCCGGTTTCCAATCGGTTCCCCGGTTTGGTACTGGCGGGCCATCGCCCGAACCCGGTCCCTACGGTTCCACCGGCTGTAATCCCAGCTCCTGCAGGCGGCCACCACCGTCTGCCTCCTTGCCAAAGGTGACTGGGCTCCAACCCAGCCACCGGAGTAGTCTGTTGGCAGGCCTGGTCACAGGTCTGCCCTTGAACTCGTCCTCCCTCCTTCACTGTAAGGTTACTCCTCACACTCTGCTCTAGAACGTCTGTCTGCACTTGTGTCTTTCCTGCCTCCAGGCCTGGCAACTCCTCGGTGGGCGGAGCCAACCGCCTGGCTCCGCCTACCCTGGTGTGGACATCAAACCTGGAGGGTGGTGACAAGGGTTTCTTGGTTGGTTGCTGTCACCTACTCGGGAAGGGGGGGGGGTGGCGTGTGTGTGTGACTACCTGGGACGACCTAATTAGTCCAGGGCGTCACATGCCTCCTGGCAGTTACTTACCAGAATTCTGTCTGCTTCTACCTCCTGTGGTTGTGGTGAAGTCTCAGTAGGCGCTGAGGTCCACTCCTCTGGGTCAGTAAATAGTATCTTGGATCAGTGAACCCACTTCCTCCTTGTCTGGTTACCCTTGCGTGACAGCCACTATGGGTTCTTGTGGCCACTTAGCCACTACTTTTTGGAAAATACCCTCCAGACAACCAACAGATGCCTTTGTATAAACTCATGTAGCGCCCCTGAGACTGGTTGCTACAGGGTATTGTATTTCATGTATTTTATAGTGTCCTTCCATCCTGGGCAGGAAGAGGTTAAAGTCTGGTAAGTTTAGTTTTTGCATCAAACAGCCTTGCAAACACAGACAACAAATGGCTCACACAGAAACAAAGGGAATTTCTGGTGACCATAATGGGCTGGAACATTCCTCAGGTGGTGTCATGTGCAGGAGTGAGTCACAGAAAAGACAGTTTAGTTTCACTTTACCTCAGAACTAGTGATGGGCAGTCCGGCTCTTTTTGGTGATCCGGTTCCCATGGCTCCGCTCACTAAAAAGAGTCGACTCATTCGGATCGTTCTCCGCTCCTTATTAAATAGGTGTTCACCCCAGGTGAACACATATTTAAGATTATAGTGACGCCGCTGAAACCACACCCACCCGCTGCTAAACCCCACCCACTTACAAGGGACCATTTAGATTGCGGAGTGGGTGAGGTTTAGACGTGGGCGGGGTTTCAGCGGTGAAAAGAGCCGTTCAGCAATTTTAGTGGCTCACTTTGGTGATCCGGCTCCTGTCAGTCACAGCAGGGAGCCAGATCTTTGTGTCTGATCGTTCACAACCGACACATCCCTACTCAGAATGGCTCCAGAGACCAGACAGAGTGGACGCGCAGTGAGGGAGCCTCTCAGGGAGGCAGAGGAGCAGAACAATCCAGACCAGTGTGTGCCGCCCCCGTGCCAGCAGCCGCCGCTGCTCGGATCCGGACCTTTAGGGGTGGTGGCTTGAGGGTCTCCGGACCTTGGGGTCTCGCGGACACGCCGAATAAATGGGGGGGGTCGTATATGCACGGACTGGGCCGTATTGAGTTTGTGACGCCACCCACGGTGTGTGGTGAGGTGGGCAACACCGCTGCTGTGATGGGGCACCCGGGGGAGATGTTGTGCAGCGAGTTGTTAACCCTTCCTTGGGCAGGGATGGTGGCCCCGGGACCCAGTTGATGCGTGCAAGGGATGGCGACCGCAGGTGGTGCACACACAAGTCTCTGGTAAACCAAGGTGGTGGTGGCCGGTGCCGCGGCTGGTTGAGTTCTGGTTCCCCACCCGGCTGGTGGTCTCTATCCTTTTCCTGCACTGTTTTAAGTAGAAATTACTTCCTAGTGTGAAACATAGGAGTCCGCTCCCAGCTGGATGTGGCCTAAGGAGCCGTGCCCGCAGACGCTGGCCCGTGGGATCTATGGGCCTTGGCGGTGACCTCTTATCCCTAATCGGTGGGCTGTTGTCTTCTATGAGGCACTTTGGGTGGGACAGAACCTCTAGTCCTGGCCTCAATCGGTTAATTAACCAGCTCCAGACGATTCTGGTTTCTGGCTTCAGGATCCGAGTACCCTCCTTTGTGCTATGGTTTCCGGGTCGGTTCCCCGTGTCGGTACCGGCGGGCTACAACCCTGTTCCGGTCCACCTCGGTTTCACCGAGCCGTCTTCCCGTCTCCTGCTGACGGAGACCACCGTCTGCCTCCTAGCCAGTGGCACCAGGGCTCCTACCCTGGTACCTGTCAGTTTAATTCAGGCCTGACACCCAAGCCTGACCTCCACCCTCACTGAACTCTAAACTGATCTGTCTACTTTCCCGCCCCCAGGCTGTCTAAACCCCTCGGTGGGCGTGCACCAACCGCCTGGCCACGCCCACTGGTGTGTCAAACTGTCCCTAAGGGGGATGACTAGGGTTTAATGGTTGGCTGTGTGTTTCCTAATGAGGGAACGGTGTTGTGCGGGGGTCTATTTGTGACTACCTGGTTTTGCCAGGGCGTCACAGGTGCATACACCCTTCCCTCACCCAGGACCGGGCTGGTGGATCGCTGAGGGCCCTAAGCTGAGAGAGCAGATCCAAGTGGGTACTGGATGCCACCAGTCAGGAGGTTCCCAGTCCATTAGCCGGCAGAGACCTGGAATGGGAGAGGACAGCCACACGAGAGCACAAAAGGAGGGAGCCCACAGACTGCCCTACCAGACTTTGACCTCTGCCCTGCCTGGGATCGATCGGAGCTCATTACAGTAAGGACCAGCATCCTGGGTGCGACACAAGGACCAGTGAGTAAAAGATCTGAAACCCGCAACTCAGTGACTCTGACTCTGTTTGTCATTGCCTTGCGCTCCGACGATTCCCAGTCTTCCCGTTTTCTCCCTCCTGGGTGCCGCTCCTTCTGTGAGGAGCAATATCATCCTGGCTGCACCCCAACATCTCCCTCGGCGAGGTACCCTGCAGTGGCAGACTTATCCTTGGCCACTCACCACAGGTGGCGTAGTAGACCTCATCCGTTCCACTCCTGGAGGAGGAAAGGTCGAAGGCAGGGTCTGCAGCAGAGGAGCCCGGGACCCCAGTCACCACCGTAACCGGTGACAGCTTCTCCAGGAACAATCCTTGCTTGCCACTTTTACTGTGCACCATGGGTCCATGGAACCGGGCCAGGCCACGACGTCTGCAAACCACTGGCCTGGCAACGGGTATACAAGATACGGACCGAAGCTCCTATCTTGGGCTCCATGGGGTGTCAAACTCGTATGTTGCCCAACATGAAGTGATACCAGAATATAGTCGCTGATCATAAAATGTAAGTATATGAGCAGCCCAATTCATTCAGACTGGCATTGTCCACGCCAGTCTTAATGAAGAAATGCCAAATTGATCAAGAAAAATGACGAAAGTGTCAAAATATTTGTGCAGTTTCACATTTTGGTAAAATTTTCCTACTTTTCAAAGTTGTTTTTTTTTTACACACAAACACTTTGATGAATTGGCCCATAAGAGCCTGTACACACAAGTGGGACATCAATACTTAATTTACTTTGCTTACCTCAAATTTGGCACACTCCTCACTTCTCTTCACAGCTCGTAGAGGTGATTCATCAAGACTGGCGATTTATACACTAGTAATGATCAAAAGTCTGCAGGAGTAGAATGTGCCAAATTCATTAGGAGACACTTAAAGGGGATGTCCACCTTTGGGAACAATTTTTGTTCCTTACCTAAATGCATGTATTTGAGGCTGAAAACATTTTTGCAATTGGTTTTCATTAAAAATATTGCATCGTCAGCGATTCAATCTCACCTGCGGAGGACAGGGTCAGGGGCATTGATATCGTCGTTCCCATTGATAGGCATACTGAAGTCACAGGGGCCCCGGGGTATGATTTCAGCTATCTATACACACCTGTTATCGGTTGGAGTGGAATCGGTGCCGTTGCCGGTACAGGATAAATGGAGGCTCCTAATTCCCTCTCTACAGGGAGAGGAGTGGGATGAGGTACTGGAGTCTCCAACTATGGTATCTCCGTCCATCAACAATTGATTGATACAATGCTATTTTATACATCAGGCATACTTAACTCCCACTCGCTTATTTACTATGGGCCAGCGCCGATCGTCGAAATGCCCACGATGCCATGGACCAGACGCAAACTTTCTGCACATGGTGTGGAATTGCCCGATCATATACACGTATTGGCAGGAAGTGACTTCCCAGTTGTCCTCAATGGTGTTGATGCCTGTTCCATGCAACCCTCTGTTGTGCCTATTTGGAGTAATGGAGGACGGGATGGGAGATCACTACTAGAGTTGAGCGCGGTTCTAGGTTCGAGGTTCTCCAGTTCGCGGCTCGAGTGATTTTGGGGCCTGTTCTAGATCGAACTAGAACTCGAGCTTTTTGCAAAAGCTCGATAGTTCTAGAAACGTTCGATAATGGTTCTAGCAGCAAAAAAACAGCTAATTCCTAGCTGGCTTTCCGCTGTAATAGTGTAAGTCACTCTGTGACTCACACTATTATGACATTTCAGTGTATAGTGTGCGGGAACAGCGCCTTCAGATCACTGCTGTTTGTATAATGGTGATCGCCATTTTTTTTTTTTTTTCCTTGTCTTCCTTCCCTAAGCGCGCGCGTGTAGTGGGGAGGGCCATTATGGCAGCCAATCCCAGACACACACACAGCTAAGTGGACTTTTAGCCAGAGAAGCAACGGCATGTGTGATAGGATGTCCATGTCACATGTCCCTGCATTATAAAACCGGATATTTTCCTCCAGCACGCCATTATCTGCCTTCTGCGTCCTTGGTGTCAGACATCACTGGCGCAGCTCCGTCCTTTGTCCTATCGCCGATACTGCTGTATGCGCTCCATACACAGCGCTGGACAGCTTAGGGAGAGCACTTTCTATAAGTCCTTTTAAGGGCTCGTACCGGCAGGGTCAGAGCCATAGGTGACAGGTCCTGAAAACAGAGACAGCGTCTGTGTAGCTAAGGTCAGGGATTTCCTCGCTGCATTTCCCCATTAGGAGGGATAGAAAGGCAGGCTTCCTTTCCTCTACCCAGAGCCCCACAATCCTGGCACTGTACCCTCCTGTCCTCTGCACGCTCCAACTCATTATAACTAAGCCATTATATTAGCAAACACTCAGTGTACCTAGTGGCATCCTAAACGTAGCTATTGGACTTTTGTCTAGTCCCACTAGTGCAAAGACATTTGCAGCACCTCTGCCTGCATTGCACACTCCAACTGATAGTTACTAAGCCATTATACTAGCAAACACTCAGTGTACCTAGTGGCATCCTAAACGTGGCTATTGGACTTTTGTCTAGTCCCACTAGTGCAAAGATATTTGCAGCACGTCTGCCTGCATTGCACACTCAAACTCATTGTTACTTACTAAGACATTATAATACCAAAAATTGAGTAAACTTAGTGGCATACAAGAACTGGCTGTTGTATTCCATTAGTGCCCCACTGGTGGCAAGCTATTTCTAGCACCTGTGCAGGACACCCTCCTGCTCTGTTTTTAATAAGCTATAATGATAGCAAAAAATACTGCCATTTAGTGGCATCATAGAACTGGCTGTTGGACTCCTTTATTGTGCCACTTGTGCCAAGCAATCTCAAGCACCTCTGCATTCTACCCTCATGCACATTTAGCTATGCTAATTTTATAGCAAACTCAGGGAATTCCTTGCTGCATTTGATCATTAGGAGGGATAGAAAGTGAGGCTTCTTTTACTGTCCTGGTACCCACAGAACATGGCCACTGTACCCATCTGTCCACTTTTGCCACGCTATTTAATTTGCCCAAAGAGCTGACTCTTTTTCTGCCATCCTAAAATTGTCTGGAATACTAAGTTAGTGTTCCTTTGCTGCCAAGCAAGGTACAACACATGTGCATTCTACACTCCTTTCCATTTCTGGAATGCAATTATTAACTGCAGGTAGTCCAGCCAATCTGTGACGAAGGTGCAGGCGTGGATATAATGTAGCCTGCATCCAATGATGGTTCTCTCGATGTCTGACAGCTCAACAATACCTTCTGTTTCCACTTCCAAAACAAGTGATGACCTGCCAATCACACTCCCTGTTGCGGGTAAAGGAGTGGAAGTTCAGTGTGAAAAACCATGTGTGACTGCTGTCCCCACAGTCACAGATGATGAAAAGCACGCAGATGCACTTGATGGGGCAGGCGGTGGTTGCACAGGCACGCTAGGCCGCATTGTAGCACAGTGAAATTCACATTGCGACTTATGCTTCATTTTAAGTCGTGTACAGGGTGGGCTCCCCAGTATGCAGCAAAACCAGGCAACAGGAAAAGGACTCTAGGCAGTTGGGTTGATAAATGATTGTTTAACTTTACCAAAACAAACAATAAGAACCATGCATACAATTTAAATAATTGAACAATCTATTCTGTTGCCTACTACCTGCTAATCCCTCTGTGTAGCAGTAATTGTGTGTTTGTGCGTGTGTGTGTGTGTGTGTGCGAACACGACTTACCAGTGGCGCATCACGAGAGCTTCCAAGTTACCTACCTAAACATAGACAAAACACATTACCCCCCCTGAATACCCTTGTTAGCTGAAGCCTCACAGATAATGCAGATGATAACAGTGTGAATGCAAACCACACAGCTCTGCAACACAGTCATGGAAATCTTGAAAAGCAACAGTCAATGCAAACATGTGTTGCTGTCCCTCTATGATTTAAACTGTATGTGACAATTTGACAGTGCAGAGGCAGCAAGTCTTATTGCCTATAAATAGTCGGCCTACCCAGAACAGATATGTGTTTTGCTAATAAAACAAAGTGTTGCATGCCCGCATTATTGTCTGGGCACAGCCTACCGTACCCGGGTACTGTGATGTCCAGTTGCCAGAAATACAGACTTTACGCTCCTCTCACGGTAAACAGTATAGACAGCACTGTAAGAATGTTGGTCTGTGGCACAAGATGCTGCTCACTGGCATTACGGGGCTCATCATCAAAGTACAACATGACTCCCCTCACAATTGAACGAAGTGTTTCCGCGGTGGCTCCTTGCTGTAACACACACCTTTAGCTTTTCCTTCTGTTCATAGACCGCATCTCCAAGTCCACACCCGAAGAGCAATTTGATATTGCTATAGTGACCAAACAAAGGCAGATCCAAAATAACAGCAGCCCCTTGTGTGTAGTCTGCAACAATGCATGCAATGGCAAATTAGCATGTTGCATTGACAGTGGCTAAAGCTGAGCAATACACCTTCACGCTATCAATTCATATCCATGTGACACTTCATGGAGGAACTACTCAAAGGTGTGAATTTTTGCCTTCTACTTACAGATTGTTGACAAATCTTACAGATTCCATGACTTGGGTGATCCTTTGCGATGTCCAAAAATTCACAGGCTAGGCAAGGCTTTCAGCCCATGCGACCTGCATAGCCAACACGACTTCTGCTCAGAGTCAAAGTTGTGGTCCAGGATTCAGTTGTTGACGTGCTTCCAGTACTTTGTCTCTGGCCAGGAAGACGCAACGTAACCTCGTCGTCAGTAGCATCCTCCTCCACCTCCTCTGCTGACCTCATCGACTGGCTGACTTTGGTTTGACAGTAAGTGTGGTCTCCAACCTCATCAATAACCCTGTGTGTTTTCATTCCCCTCGTCCTGAGTCCTCCGAGGAAACCTCTTCCTGCCCTGACCGAATAGTAAAATTGTCATTCCAATCAGGTATCTGTGCTCCTCATCATGTTCCCCATTGTCTCCACCAGGGGGATTTACTTTTTGGAAATGAGGGTGTAGATTAGGCTCAGCACCTTCTTCATCGGGGCCTGGATCCCACTCACAAAGCTTCTGGCCATCTGCGCAGATCATTTCCCCTGTCTCATGGAACTCGCTACCTCAACACGTCAGATTATCTGCTACACCCGCAAGCTTCAAACTGAATCTAAAAACTCATCTGTTCAGAAATGACTATAACCTTCAATGACACCACCACCATACGTACTTGACGCTCAACCTAAACCGCTCCTACTGTCTCCTCCCAAAAATCCTTTAGAATGTAATCCCGCAAGGGCAGGGCCCTCTTCCCTCTGTACCAGTCTGTCTATAGTTACTTGTATATGTATTCTGTATGTAACCCCCTTCTCATGTACAGCACCATGGAATCAATGGTGCTCTATAAATCAATAATAATAAAAATAATAATAATAACTTCCTTGTCTGTACTCATTGCAGCTTTGGAGCAGACCTCTGATTCCCAGGCTATAGTGCGACTGAACAGCTATGCAAACTCAACCATCTCTGTTACCCCATACTCAGCAGGGCTGGTGGAAACTTGAGAGCTGTTAGGAAGCAAGTGCGATTGGATTGACACCACAGAGGAATGGAGTATTTGGGATCTTGAAATTGGGGTGGAGGAGAGGCCACTTTATGGAGCACTTGAGATCCATTGAAGCAGCTGCTGTTTTGGCCTCATCTACATTTGTTAGCGATGGTTGTGTCAGTGAAAAAAAGGATCATATCAGATTATCCATGGGAAGAAGTACACCTGTTCTTTTGGATGGTATTTGTTGTTACAAAACCTGTAACCTGAAGCCTGCTGCGGTTTCATTTGCGCCCAGGTGTCAGCTGTCATTTAGGGCTGTGCCTTGGGTTGTCCAGCTGGCTACTTTCTCCTCCACGTCTAAGTGTGGAGAGGCAGCTAGTGCGCATGCGTGTGCCGATTTACCCCAGCCGCAGCCTAACTACAGTGTTTCGCCTAGTGAGTATGCTCTGCCTGACTGTGCCATTGCTAAGGCTAAGTCTTCATTTCGGGATACAGCGCATGCTCCCACACTTAGTGCGAAAAGCCTCTTTGCACAGGTACTTGCATTCCGTGCCGGGTCTAAGTCCTGTTTTGTGCCTAGACACCATGCTAAAGCTGATAGTCTTTTTTCAGAGACTGTATTTCATGCTACTGAGCATGCTCAGGCACTTACTGCATCAGAGACTAGGTCCGGTAATTAACTCTTTGGCCCTGCCCCTGATGTGGGGGTCCCATATAGACCACAGGGCATCAGGTGTCCTGACGATGTGGCCAGGCCACTCCCAAATGGCTTGCAGAGGCCCACCCCTATGACTTGTCACCGCATTATTGATGGTCAGACGATGACTGGTGAGGTGTTTGGGTCATGGCAGCCATGAGGTCATCATTGAAGTTGCGGTTCCAAATAGGACGCTAGTTATGCCACTCATGACATGTCACTCTGCTTTTGTCTCCAGGAGGTGCATTGTGGTTCACCCTGGTTTGGGGCGGACCCAGGTTATAAAAGGGGCTGGAGCCAACAAGGAGGTGCGCAGTCTTCTATTATGCTCCGAAAGAGCACACCTCCATGTGTTGAACCCATTGCGGCTTTAGGCCAGAGGTAGGCAGGGATAGGGCGTCGATGCAGGCCACCACCACAGTTGGTAACGCAGAACGGTTAAGACCAGCTCCTGTCCTACCAGTCCTGCTTGTGCAGCCCAGTGGCATTAACAGGCCTGCTGCTGCTGATGCACCTGCTGTCCACAGGTGTGGCCCCTACGCACACGGTCAGCGTACTCAATGGCCCCTGTGTTGTTAACAGGGAGTTCCTGGGCTGGGTGGGCATGTGGACCCTGTGACGCTAACAGGGCTCCCAGTCTCCAGATCCGAATGGCGTCTAACTCGGTTCAGGCTACTATTAGTTTTATAGCCACACAGCTCTGTATCCTCCACCAAACCTTCCAGTTGCCAACCTCTCCGTTTCCATCTGGGAGCACGGTGGACACTGACTGCTGATGGGGATATATACCTTTCTCTTTCTTTTCTTATTAATTTTCGTTATATAGCGGTAACATAGTATATACCACCTTATCCAAATCTGCCAGTCCCACTGTAACAGATGGTGTTTCTTCAGCAAATATTACTGTTGCTTAACCACCAAATCCACGGACCAAAACTTTTTTCCCCTTTCCAACACACCTGTTCCCCTTTCCACCAGCATCTGTCCTTTTTCAACTCATTTTGGTATATGACCAAAAGTGCAACTCTGCAGGGACACCGTACTCAACGCCATCTCAGCACAGCAGCCAGCCCTCGGTCCCTCCGATGTGGACAAGTAAAAGACCATTTCCTCCTATCCATGACAAAGCGTTGAGATTCACTCTGTGCAGCACTGGTGTTTAGTGGAAAAGCAGATCTAAGATTGCGTACCACCTTCCGCAGATACTCCTGTATACGTGCGTCCCTTTCTATGGCAGGAATTATTTTGCCAAATTTTGTCTTGTACCGGGGATCTAACAGTGTGGCAACCCAGTAGTCAGGAGGATTACTTCGAATTCGTACAATCCGAGGGTCATGTTGTAGGTAGTGCAGCAAGAAGGCGCTCATGTGTCTTGTGCATCCAGGAGGACCAAGTCCTTGGTGTGTTGGTGGCAGAGAGGTGAGAATCGTGCCTCCTTCCTCTGCCCTCTCCCCACAACCTCGCACAACCTCGCACAACCGAAATGTGAGCAAGCTCTCACTCATCTGCTGAGTCTTCCATGCCCATCGCCAGTTCGTCCTCCATTTCTTCATGGGCTCCTGCACCTTCCTCAACACTTTTTGCTGATACTATGCGCCCTTGTTAATCCCTCTCCCTCACCATGACTGCCGCATAGGTGCCGCTGACCATCTGGACCTCGTAGATCTTGTTATCCCTTCCGCATATGACTCCTCTTGTACTTCCTCCCCTTCCTCTTGTCCCAACACCTGACTCCGAATAATAATTACAGTGTGCTCCATCATGTAGATGACCAGAATTGTCACGCTGAGAATGGCATTGCCAGTGCTAAACATCTGCGTCGACATTTGTAAACTGTGTAGAAGGGTGCATAGGTCCTTGATCTGACACCACTCCAGCAGCGTGATCTGCACCACCTCTGGATCAAGTTATCCCAGGCTATATGTCATAACGTATTGCAGCAGGGTTCTGCGGTGCTGCCACACACGCTGCAACATGTGCAGATTCCAATTCCTGCGTGTCGTAACATCGCATTTCAGGCGTTTAACCACCAGACCTAAAGACTTCTGTAGCGACGAAAGTTGTTGAGCTGCTGTGTGCGCACGATGGAAGTGAGCACATAGCGAGCGTGCACGCTGCACAAGGCCATGTAGGCCGGGATGGTGTTTTAAAAATTGCTGGAGAATTAGGTTCAACACGTGAGCCATACAAGGCACGTGTGTCACATTGCCCTGACGATGGCCCGCAGCCAGGTTTGCATCATTGCCGCACACGGCTGTTAAGTCACCAACGGAGTCCGCTCCGTCAATTTGTACTCCGGTCGCCAGGTGACAACGTGTTCCTTTCATGCATAGTGCTGATGATGGGAGAGGAGTCGATGCCAGCGGCGCAGGTGGACGCAGGTTATGCTCACCCACTGGGTTGCGTTACCTTGACAGATGCAGAATCTCTGGCTGAATGTAGCTGGTGGGTATCTCACAGATGAAATACCATCATTCAGCTACAACCAATGGGAAGACACCACACCCTTTTTTATGCCCATCCTGTCTGCAGACCACTGCCAGACATAGCTATGACCTCTGGTTACTTTTACCCCCAGTTCAGTTTTATGATTTTGTGTGCTTGTTACCTGACTACTTTTCCTGCTTGCTGTTTATATACCTTGTTGGCCGATCCGCATTTCACCTCTGCTTGTTTTCTGATTAAGTCCTGGCCGTCCCATTCTGTTCCTGTTCCTGTTCCTCAATTAATGTTTTGACCCTGCCTGACTACTATTCTCTGGAACTGCAGCCTTCCACAGGTATTAATCACCTTGGGCCCTGTGTAATTCCTAATCCCTGTATAGGGGTTAAAGGGTTTCAGGGTTCTAGGGGTCCTGCTTGGTGAGTGGCTTCCCTCTAGCCTATCATTTACAGCCAGAGTGTGTGGATCAAGGAAGGCGTTACACCATGCTCTCTGCAGAAGGCCATGTGGGCCAGGATAGTGCTTTAAAAATTGCTGGACAACCAGGTTCAACACGTGAGCCACACAAGGCACGTGTGTCACATTATCACAGCGAAGGGCCGCACCCATGTTTGCATCATTGTCGCACCCGGCCTTCCCTGGCTGCTGGTTGAGTGGAGACAACCATTGATGAAACTCGGTCTCCAGAGCTAACCGTCCACAACTTCTCAGCGGTGTGACTCACATTTCCCATACATTTCAAAGTAAACCTTTGACCGCCTGATGGCATTGAGCTCTGCTGCCAGCATAGTAAGGAGGTGTGTGGTATTCCTTGTGCACAGTTACAAGGAAGGGTGGCCTGACCACACAGGGTTTGGGCCAAGGTGGAGGACCCACACGAGGTTGAAGAGGCAGAAGCAGTATATTAACCTCTACATACAGAAGAAGGATTGACACAACTCGTGGGGACGGCAAGACTTGTACAGCAGACCCTTCTCCATCTCTCCCCACAGTAACCCATTGCCCAGTCAGTGACATGTAACGCCCCTGTCCATGCTTACTGGGCCAATTATCTGTGGTGAAATGCACCCTGTCACACAGAGTTTCTCAAGGAATCAGTGATGTTTAGTGCGACATGCTGGTGTAGCGCGTGCACGCCTTTGTTGGAGAAGGAGTGGCGCCTGGGCATCGGCTCTTGGGGCACTGCGATGGGCATAAGGTCTCGAAAATCCTCGGTTAAAAAGGTTGGAAAGGCAGCATTTTGGTAGCCAACAGTTTGCAGATGCTGAAAGTTAACCTCCAAGCCATGTCATGCCCTTCTAAAAGCATATAAAACACAGCGAGGGGACTCCAACCACAGTCTCCCTCGTTGCCACTAATTGGGCCACACACACCCCACTTGACTGGCATCAGTTGACCCAATTTTCAAGATGAAAAAGATGCTTTGCATGAAGCACTCTCAAAAATACGCGTGCCTTTCCCGTCCCCTGGCTGACCCAGGGGAAGAAAAGTCCTCTGAGAGCCATGTCCACATTGTCAGTGGACAGACACGTGTGCTTATCTGCCAGCAGACCCCCAGCAGCACTGAAGACAGGTTCCGAGAGAACGCTGGCTGCAGGACACGACAAGATCCCCAAGGCGTACGTGTCGAGCTCAGGCAATTTATCCAGATTGGAAGCCTAAAATGAGCAGGGCTCAAGTTGCACAGTAATGGCATCGATGTTTCCTTGCATATACTCATATATCTGTGTCTCCTCCTCTTTTTCCTTGTCCAGCTGTTTTGTTTTCGCATGAGTATATGTCCTTGTCACTTTCCCATGTGTTTGTGTTGTGTTGTGAGTTGTTTATCACCTTTTGGACACCTTTGAGGGTGTTTTCTAGGTGTTTTTATGTGTTTGTGATTGCCTGCCATTGTTTCCTATGCGGTTCGAGTTCGGTTTGTCGAACGTTCGACGAACCGAACTCGAACGGGAGCTCCGTTCGGCGAACCGACCTCGAGCCGAACCGGGACCGGTTCGCTCATCTCTAATCACTACATAAGAATATTTCTTAGGCCCCTTTCACATGTCAGTGATTCTGGTACGTTTGTGCTTTTTTTTAAACGTACCAGAATCACTGACATACGCAGACCCATTATAATGAATGGGTCTGCTCACACGTCAGTGATTTTTCACTGCACGTGTCTCCGTGCGGCGTACCCGCGTGTGAAGAGTGCCGCGCGATCAGCTGAGGTGTCACTGAGGTTACCCGCTGTCAACACTGGATCCAGTGACAGCGGGTAACCTCAGTGACAGCTCAGCCGATCGCGCATCTCTCTTCATTAGCTGCGTGGAGCTGACAGGAGCGGCGGTGTATTCTGCAGCTCCTGTCACCTCCATGCAGCAGAGCTGGATGCGATGCTGGACCATCCTGGATTCCGCCGGACATGGAGGGCTTTTTCGGGCTGATTAAATTGGTGAACCAGGGTATATGTTTGTGTTTTTAATTCTAATAAAGGATTTTTTTCTGGTGTGTGTGTTTATTTACTGTAATTTACAGATTAATCATGAAAGGAATCTCGGGGAGACGCCTGACATGATTAATCTAGGATTTAGTGGCAGCTACGGGCTGCCATTAACTCCTTATTACCCCGATTTGCCAAAGCACCAGGGCAAATCGGGAAGAGCCGGGTACAGTCCCAGAACTGTCGCATCTAATGTATGCGGCAATTCTGGGCGGCTGCTGACTGATATTGTTAGGGTGGGGGGCTCCCCATAACGTGGAGCTCCCCATCCTGAGAATACCAGCCTTCAGCCGTATGGCTTTATCTGGCTGGCATTAAAATGGGGGGGGACCGCACGCCGTTTTTTTTAATTATTTATTTATTTATTTTACTGCACAGTATAGACACGCCCACCGGCTGCTGTGATTGGGTGCAGTGAGACACCTGTCACTCAGCGTGGGGGCGCGTCTCACTGCAACCAGTCATAGGCGCCGGTGGGCGGAGAAAGCAGGGAATACGAGATTGTTTAATGAGCGGCCGGCTTTTTCAAAATAGTAAAAGCCGCCGCAGCAGTGTGAATGCCGTGCCGGTGATCGGGGAACGGTAAGTATGAGAGAGGGGGGGGAAACTGACCGACAGACTGTGAGAGCGGGACAGACAGACAGAGAGACCGACAGAGAGACTGACCGACGGACTCAGGGAGATTGCCGACATACACAGAAATAGAAAGAATGGCCGACATCACTAGAAATAAAAACACCAAACGGACACGGACTATAGGTAGATGCATACGTGTTTACTAACGTGTGTGCACATACCCATAGACTTTCATTGTGTCCACGTGTGCGTGCTCCGTGCAGATAACTGACATGCATCCGTGCAAAACGCAAACACATACGGATCATGGACACGCACACACGGACATAATGAAATAACGCACGTGTGACCACAATCATAGATTAACATTGGTGCATGTTTGTCCGTGTCTCCGGTACATACGGAAACGGAACAAACACGCACGTGTTTCACGGACGTGTGAAGGGGGCCTTAGAGAGACATTGTTCCTGGCCAGGAAATTAATTGCCTTGAGGTGGATGGGGGGTTCAAATCCAACTGTGCGAGCCTGGATTAAACTGGTTAACTCGATAATTCCATATGAGCGGGTGGTATACTTTAATAGAGGACATCCGGAAAAATTCAGGAAAATTTGGGATATGTGGAACTCCTCCCCCGGCACACTCGAAGAAGCCTCAGGTTGATTACAGTTACAATAATAGATTGATACTCAGTATTGGATAATGAAGCGCATTCCAGTGGCATAGCTAGGCGGTATAGAACAGGAATAGTTATTGTTACTAATTTTCGTTTTCTTTAGGTTTAGAGACTACATATTACATTGATTAAAATTGACTACATGCTATATCTATATATATCAGTATGTACTGGCAGGATCAGTGTTGTAGCATGCAGTTGACAAGGTCGATAGAGGTGCAGATAGTGCTATGAAAATCTTATTACCTTATCCGTTAATGTTACTATTTGTTCATGCTATTGACAGATATTCCTGGAAAGTACTTGAGTAATGCTATGTGTGATTTATCCTGTACCACATGTTTTTGGAATTAATAACACGAAGTTAAAAAAAAAAAAATATTGCATCGTTTGTCTTCTACAGCCTCAGTGCTAGACTGTGTAATACTGGCAGCAGAATGGATTAAAGGGAACCTGTTACCAGAGTTTGGCCTTCTAAACTAAAACTAGTGTGACGCCCTGGACTAGTCAGGTCATCCCAGGTAGTCCCATGCACACACACCCCCTCCCTAAAAAGGTGACAGCAGCCAAACTTCAAAACCCTTGTCACCTCCCTCCAGGTTTGATGTCCACACCAGGGGGGTGGAGCCAGGCGGTGGCCGCCTGCAGGAGCTGGGATTACAGCCGGTGGAACCGTAGAAACCGGGGTCGGGCGGTGGCCCGCCGGTACCGAACCGGGGAACCGATTGGAAACCGGAGCACCAGGAGGGGTACTCAGACCCAGTATGAAACCCAGAACCCACTAGGCTAAGTCGAATCAACTGATTGAGGACTGGACTTTAGGACCTTTCCCACACAAGACCCGACTGAAGACAACAGCCCAACCTTTTAGGGTAAAGCCACCGCCAAGGCATAGAGACCCAAAGGGCCAGCATCTGTGGGCAAACAGGGCTCTCCCGACACCCAGCAAGCTGGGGAGCGGACTACCGTTGCTTAGACATAGATGTCAGAACATTCACATTAAGTAGGTGCAGGAGAAAGGCGGAAACCACCAACCTGTTCACGGAGAAGCTGCAGCCGGCTGCGGGCCCCGTTCATCATCCTGTTTGGTTTACCAGAGACTCCAGTGTGTTGTGTCATAGTGAGTACATCAGCGCCTTTGGGCCGCGCACCGCGCTGCACCACACCGACACCCCAGCACCCAGCACGTATCCAATCTCTCGCCTCAGCGCCTCCTTCGGGCCCCCGGGACTATCATTCCCCTACCCACGGAGGGGTCAACACCAAGCTGCGCAACACCGTCCCCGGGAGGCCTAGTCAACGGCAGCGGTGGTGTCCATCCATTCACCACAACCCGTGGGTGGCGTCACGAACTTAAAAATCCCTTAAACCACCGCGGCCCCGCCTGTGGAACTCTCCACCGAAGTCCCCGCGCGTAGCGCCAACCCCCCATTACAGAGCGACGTGACCCCCGGGTCCGTGAAGAGCTCGAGCCACCCACCGTACGAGCACGGATCCGAGCAGCTCGGCAGCTCGGCAGCTCGGCCGAGCCCGCGGGGCGGTACACTAGCACCTTAGGCAGCGCCTGTGCTGCATTCCATGAAGGTGCATGTGTGACGCCCTGGACTAACCAGGTCGTCCCAGGTAGTCCCACACACACGCCTTTCCCCCCCCCTTAGTAAGGTGACAGCAGCCAAACTACAAAACCTTTGTCACCTCCCTTTGATGTTCACACCAGGGGGTGGAGCCAGGCGTTTGTCTCCGCCCACCGAGGAGTTCACAGGCCCGGAGGCGGGAAAACAGTAGATTAGTCTTGACAGTGGAGTGAAGTGGAGTCAAGTTCAAGGGCAGACCTGTGCTCAGGCCTGCCAAAGTCTACACCAGGTGTCTGGGTTGGAGCCCAGTCACCTCTGGCAAGGTGGCAGACGGTGGTGGCCATCTGCAGGAGCTGGGCTTACAGCCGGTGGAACCGTAGGGACCGGGGACAGGTGGTGGCCCGCCGGTACCGAACCGGGGAACCGATTGGAAACCGGAGCACTAGGAGGGGTACTCAGACCCAGTACGAGGCCCAGAAACAACTGGGCTGAGTCCAATCAACTGATTGAGGACTAGACTTTAGGACCTTTCCCACATAAGACCCGACTGAAGACAACAGCCCAACCATAGAGGTAAATCATACTATGAAGAAAAAGACATGGATCGCACATCCCAAAAATACAATGATCTAAAGCCGCTAGGCAAAAAATTAAATAGAACATGAGGTTCTTTTGTTACCATTCTGATCAGATTGTATTAAGCCCACTGCCACGTCACGGCAAACCTCTTGAGTGGGTCCCTAACCTGACCTTTTTGTGCGGCACTGTGCACTGACCACCGCCGCAGCGACAAAGCGCTTGGATCTGCACTCTCCCCATTTGCCACAGGTGATTTTAATCAGCAGGAGACTGCAAGAGGGGTCAGCCTTCTTTTTGCTCCCAGTTCACATATGGGAGCCAGTGGGAGGTGAGTGCACAGCTCCTCTCACTGTGTGCTGGTGCTGTGTGGTGGCTGCTGTTGTGGTGGTGTGGTGTCGGTGGGGCGGCACGGCCTGGAGCCTTGGGGGCTTTGCCTTGCAGCATGGGTGCTGTGAGGCACCAGGTCGCCCGCCCTGCTGGCGCTTTGTCGCTGCGGCGGTGGTCAGTGCACAGTGCCGCACAAAAAGGTCAGGTTAGGGACCCACTCAAGAGGTTTGCCGTGACGTGGCAGTGGGCTTAATACAATCTGATCAGAATGGTAACAAAAGAACCTCATGTTCTATTTAATTTTTTGCCTAGCGGCTTTAGATCATTGTATTTTTGGGATGTGCGATCCATGTCTTTTTCTTCATAGTATGATACAACCATAGAGGTAAAGCCACTGCCCAGGCATAGAGACCCGAGGGGCCAGCGTCTGTGGGCAAACAGGGCTCTCCCGACACATATCAAGCCGGGGAGCGGACTACCGTTGCTCAGGCATAGGAGTCGTGATTTCTACACAAGGGAGGTGCAGGAGAAAGGCGGAAACCACCAACCTGTTAAGGGAAAAACTGCAGCCGGCTGCGGGCACCGTTCACCATCTTGTTTGGTTTACCAGAGACTCCAGCGTGTTTATCATAGTGAGTACACCAGTGCCTTCGGGCCGCGCACTGCGCTGCACTGCACCGACACCCCAGCACGCATCCATCCCCTCGCCTCAGCACCTCCCTCGGGCACCCGGGACCATCCTCCCCCTACCCACGGAGGGGGTTGACACCAAGCTGCGCAACACCGTCCCCGGGAGCCTAGTCAACGGCAGCGGTGGTGTCCATCCATTCACCACAACCCATGGGTGGCGTCACGAACTTAAATCCCCTGCAAACAACCGCGGCTCCGGCCGTGGACCTCCCCACCGAAGTCCCTACGTGTAGCGTGAAGAGCTCGAGCCACCCACCGACGAGCACGGATCCGAGCGGCTCGGCAGCCGGCCGAGCCCCGGGGTGGTACACATGCTATCCCCTGCCCCCCCCCCTGTAGACCCCAGAAATACCTTTATAAAATCTTACGCCATGTATGTAAATTGCCCAGTCCGGTCCGATGAGCGTCCTAATCTGCACCTCCTGTCCCTCCTTTCACCGTCCTCCTGTGTTGATTGACGTGTATGACACCTTGGGCACCATCCACATAGGCGGGCAAAATCTCGCGCCTGAGCAAACATATTCCTGGCTTCATAATACTGAGACCACAGATGTCCATGTGTTTGTGTGGCGCCCCTGACCTGGTCAGGCGCCACTGAGTACTGCACCCATACTGGGGCAGTACTTCCAGGTAATTCCAAAGGCCGGAAAGGGGTGTGTACGCACAGACACATAGCAACCAGGTCCCCAACACCATTAGATGGGACCCTTGGGTAGCCTCTGGAAGAGGCTATCTTTCAATTCTTAGCAAGGGGTGTAGTGGAGAGGCTGGAAGCTAAGTTGCAGAGGCTGTAAGGAAAGTAGGAGGAGAGAGCCAGTCTGGGGGTGGAGTGTGGCAGTTGCAGAGAGACGCAGACACACGGACACTCAAGTGAGACCCTGCACGTGTAGTAGCTGTTAGCGGGGGAGAACAGTTACGAGAGAGTCAGTCAGAAAGACACCTGAAGAGAGTCAGTCGAGTACGGAGACTGCTGGTGACTAGGCACGCACAGGGAACAGGTCCCTAGACCAGACGTCCATTTATTGAGCTGCTAAACCTGGCAGTGAGGGGAACCACAAGTCACACACCAACAAACTAGAGTCCGAGCCTCAGCAGCAACAGGGGGGCCCATAAGGAGACAGAGCCAGAAGCCATCTTACCTGGTCCACGCTGCCGGCAAACGTACCAAAAAGGGGAGAAAAGGCAGTAGCGACTTCCCTGGATAGACCCCACAGTACTTCAAGTCAGGGGTTATCCGAAACAAGAAGTGATAGGAAGGCGAGTTAATGGTTACCCTTAGATTGGCCTGAAGGAGTTTCTGGTTCCACCTGGTTTAATCTCAGCATCGCCCGGGTACCTCACAAAATATCTAACAGTGAGTAAAAACAAGTTGAAAGACTTTCCGGACTGAGACTGAGTTATTCTGGGACCTGTTGTTCTACACGCCCGAGCCCCTGGGGCCAGCCTCACTCACGGGAGGCCATATCACCAGACTGCAGACTCCATCAGCCCCAGACGCTCGTTAAACCTTCAGTGGCGTTTACCCATATCCCTGACCGCAAACCGTGAGTGGCGTCACAACTCCCATGTAAATAAACCTGACATACCTGTATCCAGATATACCTAAAGTGAAGACCCTGTGGCGTCCCCGAAGGTGGAGTGGTGTCCCTGGGGCGACTGCTGCAGGTGGGCGACACATTCACACTGTGTAACGAACGTTACACAAGTGTGGAGTGGTAGCCCGAAAAACAGGTGAAGAAGCTTCAACTTCAATGTCATCATAAATAGCGTCAGCTCGAGGATTGAAAAAAGTATGAAAAGTGAAAAGTAGAAGATTGGAAACGGGTGGTTTGGAGCCACGAGACAAAAGTCAGCTCCGATGGGGAAAAAGGGGCTAACTGATCATTTGAAGGAACTGTCAAGAACTGTCAAGTTAGGTGCATAAAGCCTGATGATATGGGGATGTTTCACAGCCAAAGGCGTTGGATACTTGACCAGTAGCGATGGTGGTCTCAATGCTGAGTATCCTACAAGACGAGTTACTTCGTACACTCGAGTACTATGGGCATGAAAAGGACTATAGTGTTCCAGCAGGACAACGACCCGAAGCATAGGGCGAGATTGGGGAAGAAATGGTTTAATGACAATGAAGTAGAGGTGCTGGATTGTCCCCACAGTTCCCAGACCTCAACCCAATCCAAACACTTTTGGCTAGAGTTGAAGAAAAATCTGTATACAAACCCAAATGAGCCAACCAGTATGCACCAATAGTGGGAACGTGTAGAAGAGACCTGGCATCAGATTTCGGTGGAGACATGCTTAAATCTGATGGAGAGCCCAGGAGGCTTGAGACAGTGGTGAAAGCCAAAGGTGGATTTCCAAAATAGTAACAAATTAATAACATTTAGATTTTTTTATTAGTAAAACAGTAACAATGCAGTGACATGACAGGAATCTGCATAACTAATCGTATGCTAAATAGTTGCAAGTCACATTTATGTATGAGATAGCCAAGATGATTGTCTATAAAATGAAGGTCATTTCACACTCAAAGCTGAGGATGGTGAGATATGGAGCCTGAAAGTCAAAAGTTCAAAACATTGTTATCCTTTTGCTTAACAGTGTACATCACATTGGATACACAAAGACTGCTATATATACATCACATAAATACACTGAGGCTGCTGTATTCATCACATAAACGTCTGCGTCTACTGTATATACAACACATGCATAAACTCAAACTGCTGTATATACATCACATGAATACACTGAGACTTCTGTATACAACACATAGCAGACACTAAAACTGCTATATATACATCACATGAATACATGGAGAGTGTTGTATTCAGCACACAGAAGTCAGTAAAACTACTGTATATACATTACATGAGTACACTCAAAGTGCTGTATATAAATCACATGAATACACGGAGACAGCTGTATATATTATATAGGAAACACTGAGACTGCTGTGTATATATCACATAGAAGACACTGAGACTCTGCGGTATGTATATATATATATATATATATATATATATCACATAGGGGACACTGAGACTGCTGTATATACATCAAATATGACACACTGAGACTGCTGCATATACATCACATAGGAGACACTGAGACTCTGCTGTATGTACATCAAACAAGATACATTGAGACTGCTGTATATATGTATATATAACTCTTCGGAGACACTGAGACTGCTGTATATATAACATAGAAGCCACTGAGACTGCTGTAAATATATCACATAGAAGACACTGAGACTCTGCTGTATGTACATCAAACAAGATACACTGAGACTGCTGTATATATATCACATAGGGGACACTGAGACAGCTGTATATACATCTAATATGATACACTGAGACTGCTGTATATACATCACATAGGAGACATTGAGACTGCTACATATACATCAAGCAAGATACATTGAGACTGCTGTAAATATATCACAAATGAGACACTGAGTCCCCGCTGTGTATATATATATAGCAAATAGGGTATACTGAGACCGGTGTTTATATGTCGCGTAGCATGTTCTGACTCTGGTCCACCAGCATTGTTGTGCCGCTGTGTAGCACAAGCACTGCAGCCCCCCCCCCCCCCCGGGAATATTCCCAAGGGTGGGAGAAACTACATCATCCCTATAGTAGAGAATCAATTGATATTCTTCTGTGCACAAAAAAATTGTGATATTAAGCGTTCCCTTTCTGAACCTTTATTTTCGAAAGTCGTCAGGGATCTGATCTTTTTTCACTGTTCTAGACATGACCCTAGAGTTCCCACGTTCTACATAAAATGTGTAGCATCTCCCTGCAGCTTATGGACTCTTGAATGTCTAATGCTTGGCACCATCAGCCTTGAGCAAAGAACAATTTGTGTTTCTTTTTCATCTGATCATATATCACGTCTTATCAGTCAGAATCTTCCCTGCGGGCATTCTCCGCTGATTCAGGGTTGTACACATAGGACTTATTGCTTTTCTTTTTATATAGATACAATTTTTGTTCAATTTACATCTGTTTCCCAGTAAAGGATAATCTAAGCATCTGATTGTAAAGGGAACACGTAACCTCCAGAAATGCAATTTACCTACAGATATGGGGGAAAACTGCAGGTAAATAATGTTTAAACCCTGTGGAGCCGGATAACTGGAGAAGCGGCTTCAGGGAGAAAATAGTGTTACAGGGAGAAAATGGAGTTATAGCTACCAGAAAAGACGTATGCTCAGTGTCACTTCTGGTGGAGAACTCCTGTAAAAACTGTGTGTGTGACTCCTAACTCCTCCTGGTGGCCGCACCTCCCCCTACCCAGGTCCTAAGCTAGTGGATTGGGGCCCCTGTTGTGAGACATCCTGTAAATGCCACACTGTTGGCAACCCCTCTTATACCCAACCCTAGCCCAGTCCCCAGTGGGGAAGGAGCAACCCATGTATGTACAGTTAGGTCCAGAAATATTTGGACAGTGACACAATTTTCGCGAGTTGGGCTCTGCATGCCACCACATTGGATTTGAAATGAAACCTCTACAACAGAATTCAAGTGCAGATTGTAACGTTTAATTTGAAGGTTTGAAGAAAAATATCTGATAGAAATTGTAGGAATTGTACACATTTCTTTACAAACACTCCACATTTTAGGAGGTCAAAAGTAATTGGACAAATAAACCAAACCCAAACAAAATATTTTTATTTTCAATATTTTGTTGCGAATCCTTTGGAGGCAATCACTGCCTTAAGTCTGGAACCCATGGACATCACCAAACGCTGGGTTTCCTCCTTCTTAATGCTTTGCCAGGCCTTTACAGCCGCAGCCTTCAGGTCTTGCTTGTTTGTGGGTCTTTCCGTCTTAAGTCTGGATTTGAGCAAGTGAAATGCATGCTCAATTGGGTTAAGATCTGGTGATTGACTTGGCCATTGCAGAATGTTCCACTTTTTTGCACTCATGAACTCCTGGGTAGCTTTGGCTGTATGCTTGGGGTCATTGTCCATCTGTACTATGAAGCGCCGTCCGATCAACTTTGCGGCATTTGGCTGAATCTGGGCTGAGATATATCCCGGTACACTTCAGAATTCATCCGGCTACTCTTGTCTGCTGTTATGTCATCAATAAACACAAGTGACCCAGTGCCATTGAAAGCCATGCATGCCCATGCCATCACGTTGCCTCCACCATGTTTTACAGAGGATGTGGTGTGCCTTGGATCATGTGCCGTTCCCTTTCTTCTCCAAACTTTTTTCTTCCCATCATTCTGGTACAGGTTGATCTTGGTCTCATCTGTCCATAGAATACTTTTCCAGAACTGAGCTGGCTTCATGAGGTGTTTTTCAGCAAATTTAACTCTGGCCTGTCTATTTTTGGAATTGATGAATGGTTTGCATCTAGATGTGAACCCTTTGTATTTACTTTCATGGAGTCTTCTCTTTACTGTTGACTTAGAGACAGATACACCTACTTCACTGAGAGTGTTCTGGACTTCAGTTGATGTTGTGAACGGGTTCTTCTTCACCAAAGAAAGTATGCGGCGATCATCCACCACTGTTGTCATCCGTGGACGCCCAGGCCTTTTTTGAGTTCCCAAGCTCACCAGTCAATTCCTTTTTTCTCAGAATGTACCCGACTGTTGATTTTGCTACTCCAAGCATGTCTGCTATCTCTCTGATGGATTTTTTCTTTTTTTTCAGCCTCAGGATGTTCTGCTTCACCTCAATTGAGAGTTCCTTAGACCGCATGTTGTCTGGTCACAGCAACAGCTTCCAAATGCAAAACCACACACCTGTAATCAACCCCAGACCTTTTAACTACTTCATTGATTACAGGTTAACGAGGGAGACGCCTTCAGAGTTAATTGCAGCCCTTAGAGTCCCTTGTCCAATTACTTTTGGTCCCTTGAAAAAGAGGAGGCTATGCATTACAGAGCTATGATTCCTAAACCCTTTCTCCGATTTGGATGTGAAAACTCTCATATTGCAGCTGGGAGTGTGCACTTTCAGCCCATATTATATATATAATTGTATTTCTGAACATGTTTTTGTAAACAGCTAAAATAACAAAACTTGTGTCACTGTCCAAATATTTCTGGACCTAACTGTATGTGGTTGTGGATGATGAAACCGGTACCGACCTCCTTTGGATCCATGAT
This sequence comes from Anomaloglossus baeobatrachus, assembly GCF_048569485.1. Taxonomy (NCBI): domain Eukaryota; kingdom Metazoa; phylum Chordata; class Amphibia; order Anura; family Aromobatidae; genus Anomaloglossus; species Anomaloglossus baeobatrachus. The sequence continues at coordinate 643,922,883 of NC_134356.1, read as the reverse complement.
CCAAAGGTTCACCTTCCAGCAGGACAACGACTCTAAACATCCTGCCAGATCTACAATTAAGGGTTTAGATCAAAGCATATTCATTTGTGTTAATGGCACAGGCACAGTCCAGACCTAAATCCCATTGACAATCTCTGAGAAGACTTGAAAATTGCTGATCACAGATGTCTTCATCCAATCTCACTGAGCTAGAGCTTGTGTGCAAAGAAGAATGGGCAAACATTTCAGCCTTTAGATGTGAAAATCTGGTAGAGACATCCCCAAAAGACTCGCAGCAGTCACTGCAGCAAAAGGTGACCCTACAAAATATTAACTCAGGGGGGTGGAATACAAAGGCACATCACAATTTTCAGATTTATATTTTTAAAATATTTAGAAATCCATTTATCATTTTCTTTACACGTCAAAAACACTTTCTACTTAGTGCTGCTATATACATAAAGTCCTAATAAAATACATTTATGTTTGAGTGTAAAATGAAAAAAATGTGGAAAAGTTCATGCTGTATGAATACTTTTTCAAGGCACTGTATTGTGTGTATTGCACAGAATCACTTCTCCTGTCCTGCATAATGGGGAAATTCTCAGTATCTGTATTATTCTGTATATATACACTGCACAGTACCACTTCTCCTGTCCTATATACTAAGTGTGATCCTCAGTATCTGTATTATTCTGTATATATACACTGCACAGTACCACTTCTCCTGTCCTGTATACTGGGTGTAATCCTCAGTATCTGTATTATTCTGTATATATATACTGCACAGTACCACTTCTCCTGTCCTGTACACTGGGTGTAATTCTCAGGATCTGTGTTACTCTGTATATATACACTGCACAGTACCACTTCTCCTGTCCTGTATACTGGGTGTAATCCTCAGTATCTGTATTATTCTGTATATACACACTGCACAGTACCACTTCTCTTGTCCCGTATACTGGGTGTAATCCTCAGAATCTGTATTATTCTGTATACAGTCAGGGCCAGAAATATTTGGACAGTGACACAAGTTTTGTTATTTTAGCTGTTTACAAAAACATGTTCAGAAATACAATTATATATATCATATGGGCTGAAAGTGCACACTCCCAGCTGCAATATGAGAGTTTTCACATCCAAATCGGAGAAAGGGTTTAGGAATCATAGCTCTGTAATGCATAGCCTCCTCTTTTTAAGGGACCAAAAGTAATTGGACAAGGGACTCTAAGGGCTGCAATTAACTCTGAAGGCGTCTCCCTCGTTAACCTGTAATCAATGAAGTAGTTAAAAGGTCTGGGGTTGATTACAGGTGTGTGGTTTTGCATTTGGAAGCTGTTGCTGTGACCAGACAACATGCGGTCTAAGGAACTCTCAATTGAGGTGAAGCAGAACATCCTGAGGCTGAAAAAAAAGAAAAAATCCATCAGAGAGATAGCAGACATGCTTGGAGTAGCAAAATCAACAGTCAATACAAAGGATTCACATCTAGATGCAAACCATTCATCAATTCCAAAAATAGACAGGCCAGAGTTAAATTTGCTGAAAAACACCTCATGAAGCCAGCTCAGTTCTGGAAAAGTATTCTATGGACAGATGAGACAAAGATCAACCTGTACCAGAATGATGGGAAGAAAAAAGTTTGGAGAAGAAAGGGAACGGCACATGATCCAAGGCACACCACATCCTCTGTAAAACATGGTGGAGGCAACGTGATGGCATGGGCATGCATGGCTTTCAATGGCACTGGGTCACTTGTGTTTATTGATGACATAACAGCAGACAAGAGTAGCCGGATGAATTCTGAAGTGTACCGGGATATACTTTCAGCCCAGATTCAGCCAAATGCCGCAAAGTTGATCGGACGGCGCTTCATAGTACAGATGGACAATGACCCCAAGCATACAGCCAAAGCTACCCAAGAGTTCATGAGTGCAAAAAAGTGGAACATTCTGCAATGGCCAAGTCAATCACCAGATCTTAACCCAATTGAGCATGCATTTCACTTGCTCAAATCCAGACTTAAGACGGAAAGACCCACAAACAAGCAAGACCTGAAGGCTGCGGCTGTAAAGGCCTGGCAAAGCATTAAGAAGGAGGAAACCCAGCGTTTGGTGATGTCCATGGGTTCCAGACTTAAGGCAGTGATTGCCTCCAAAGGATTCGCGACAAAATATTGAAAATAAAAATATTTTGTTTGGGTTTGGTTTATTTGTCCAATTACTTTTGACCTCCTAAAATGTGGAGTGTTTGTAAAGAAATGTGTACAATTCCTACAATTTCTATCAGATATTTTTGTTCAAACGTTCAAATTAAACGTTACAATCTGCACTTGAATTCTGTTGTAGAGGTTTCATTTCAAATCCAATGTGGTGGCATGCAGAGCCCAACTCGCGAAAATTGTGTCACTGTCCAAATATTTCTGGACCTAACTGTATATACACTGCACAGTACCACTTCTCTTATCCTGTATACTGGGTGTAATCCTCAGAATCTGTATTATTCTGTATATATACACTGCACAGTACCACTTATCCTGTCCTGTATACTGGGTGTAATCCTCAGTATCTGTATTATTCTGTATATATACACTGCACAGTACCACTTCTCTTGTCCCGTATACTGGGTGTAATCCTCAGAATCTGTATTATTCTGTATATATACACTGCACAGTACACACAGAGACAAACACACACAGAGTCAGAGACAAACCTAGACACACAGAGACAGACACACAGAGACAAACACACACAGAGACACAGACACACAGAGATAGACAGACAGAGACAGAGAGACACAGAGACACAGATACACACACAGAGACACGCACACACACACACAGAAACAGACACAGAGACACACAAAGACAGAGAGACACAGACACATAGAGACAGAGACACACAGAGAGAGAGAGGCAGATAGAGACCGAGAGGGAGACAACCAGACAGAGAGGGAGACAACCAGACAGAGAGGGAGACAACCAGACAGAGAGGGAGACAACCAGACAGAGAGGGAGACAGACAGAGATGGAGAGTGAGAAAGTGGGAAAGCGGAAGAGACAGAGAGACAGTTACTATCCCGGGCAATGCCAGATATTACAGCTAGTAAAAAATATATTTAAAAAAAAAATAAATTGCGAAATTGCTTTTTTTTTGCAATTTCAACGCACTTGGAATTTTTTTTACCCATTTTCCTTTGCGTATCGTAATAAAATCAATGGTGTCATTCAAAAGTACAACCCGTAAAATTCAAGTCCCATACGGTTATGTGGACAGAAAAATAAAAATATGTTCTGGCTATTGGAATAAGGGCTGGAAAAAACGAATGTGAAAAAAAAAATAATGGAAAACATTTTGCACCGATGCACTGGACGAATTAGGGCAAAAAATACACACAAAAAAAACATTTTATTTTTTACATTATTTATTGTGAGTGGACAGTAACCATAAGTGACAATCCTGATGAGTCCGACCTTTACTTCTCCGCTGTCAGAGTTGCTTGGAAGAGGCTTTTAAGCTTATTATTAATGGTATGGTGTCACACTTGCCCTTTGAACTTTGCTGTCTCAGGGGTCTTAGTAAATAATACGGTCTACTCTGGGGAGAGGCAGCAGCAATGTGTTCTTGGCCTTGGAGGAACATACATTCCTGGAAATGAACTAATCCTTTGGAAAGATTTCTATATGTATTATATAGCTATCTCTTGACGTGTAGATTGCAACACAGGGAGTACGGTCCTCCGCTGAAGAAGCCATTGGTGAGGTTGGGGGTGGTCGGACCCCCAACTCATGGTTGAGGTATCACTCATTAATTTAATGTAAAGTGTGCTTAACGCACAGATGGGACCCATCCATGTTTATAAGATCGGCGCACTTATAAAATCAATGTCCAGCCAATTAGCTGTGCTCACCATAGACACGGTCCACCTGGTCTGTCAGTGTAATGTTATGTACTGAATGTCTTCTATTGTATGCATCCTCCTAATTGTCTATATACGGGTCTACATCCGGCCCTGTGGCCATATAGTATGCAATCTGCAGTCCCAGGGCAGGACATATGGACAAGCTTACAGGGCAATTCCATATTACATGTGTCGCGGGCGGCGGGGCGCTGCGTTCGCTAACGCTCGGGTCCGGCGCTGCTGCTGCTGCTCGGTGGCTCGAGCGGTGGGCCGAATCCGGGGACTCGAGTGGCGCTCCTTGCCCGTGAGTGAAAAGGGGGTGGTTTGTTTGGAGATTTAGTCCGTGACGCCACCCACGGGTTGTGGTGAAGATGGGCACCACCGCTGCTGGTGACGGGGATCCCGGGAGCGATGGTAGGGAGCAGCTGGGATGTTGTTTTCCCCCTCCGTGGGTAGGGGTTGGTGGTCCCGGGGCCCGGTGGTGTGACGGGAAGGCAGGGTCGGTGAGGTGCAGGGTTGCAGGGACAGCGCGGCGCGGTGCCGGATGGCACGGGTGTACTCACTCAGCAAAAGAGGCACAAAGTCTCCGGTAAACCAAACGGCTGGATGGACGGGTCCCGCAGCCGGCTGCAGTGTCTCTCCCCGGACAGGTGATGGTGGCTGTCTCTCCCTGCACCTTTGTGTACTGTGTTGACTCCAATGGCTTCCCAACGGTAGTCCGCTCCCCGGTGTATAGATACCGGAGGAGCCCGTTTTGCCCGAAGGCGCTGGCCTTTGGACTTCTAGCCGGTGGCTGTATGTCCTCACGGTGTGAGCGGTTGCCTTCAATCGGGACTTTGTTGTTAGGGAACCCCTGGGGTTCCTGTCACACTCGGATTTGACTGTTGACGGCGGCTCCAAGCCTAGTTGGGGTCCAATGGCCCTGCCTGTGCGTGCTAGCTTCACTTCGCTTCCCGGTCGGTACCGGCGGGCCACCACCCGGCCCCAGTCCTACGGTTCCGCATTGATCCACCACTCCTGCAAACGGCCACCACCGTCTGTCAACCTTGTTGTCAGTGCCTGGGCCACAAACCCAGATACTCTCCACTTCACTCCTCTCACTTCAACCTCCTGGACTTAACTGCTCCTTTTCCCGCCTCCAGGTGTGACGTCCTGGGCAAGCCAGGGGTCACAGGTCATAACACCACCACACCCTACACCCCAGTTAGGAACACCAAAGCTAACCAAAAATCCTTGTTGCCTTCCTCCAGGAGCTGGTGTCCACACCAGGGGGTGGGCCAGGCGGTTGGCTCCTCCCACCGAGGAGTTCACAGCTCTGGAGGCGGGAAAACCAGGCAGTCCAGCTAGGGACGGAGAGGAGTAAACAGTGAAGTGGAAGGAAGTGGTAAAGGAGAGAAGCTGAGGAAAGGGAAAGTGACAGTTTGTAAAGCCTGAAGTTGGTCCGGGTGTGTGCCCTGGACTGAGAGACAGCAAGGTCAGCAGACGGCGGTGACTGTCTGGAGGGGTGACTGCTTGGAAGTTGCTGGAAGGACCGCGGATGGGTGGTGGCCCGGCGGTACCGGAGCGGTATACAAAGAGCAGTCAGCACCAGGGCAGGGGCCTTTCGGATCCCGGCAAGGCTAGGAGTCGCCATAATTTGCCAAATCCGTCAGTGAAGGGGACGACTGTCTCCCAACAACCAAGTCCCGATTGAAGGCAACAGTCCAACCGTAACAGAGAGACACTGCCACCGCCAGGGCACCAGTTTCTCAGGGCCAGCGCCTGCGGGCAAAGTAGGGCTCCTTCGGCCCAGATTGAAGCCGAGGAGTGGGTAACCGGTGGGAACCCATCGCTACCAACACAGAAACATTAGGTGCAGGAAAAGTGACCGTCACCGTCAACTACTGGGGAAAGCAAGTGCAGCCGTCCGTGGGAACCGTCTTTCCAGCCGTGTGTTTTACTGAGAACTGTGTCATCGTCTCAGGCTGAGTGAGTACCACAGTGCCGCAAGGCACAGAGCTGCCCCCGCGTCCCTGCATCCCACCAAGCCCTGCATCACCCACCTCATCACTGGGCCCCGGGACCGCCAACCCCCCTACCCACGGAGGGGAGGATTAACATCCAACTGCCCCATACCATCACTCCCGGGATCCCCATACAGAGCAGCGGTGGTGTCTACAAATCACCACAACCGTGGGTGGCGTCACGGACAAAAAACAATCCCCACACCCAAACCCCCCTTTTCACTCACGGGCGAGGAGCGCCACCAGAGTCCCCGGGATCCGGCCCATCGCTCGAGCCACCGAGCAGCAGCAGGCCGCAGTAGCCGCGGCAGCCGGACCCGAGCAGTGGGGAGAGCGCGGCGTCCCCTCCTCCGCCCGCGACACAGGCCTGTGAACTCCTTGGTGGGTGGGGCCAACCGTCTGGCTCCGCCGCACCTGGTGTGGACATCAGACCCTGGAGGGAGGCAACAAGGGTTTTGTGTCGGGCTAATGTAACTGTCTGGGGGTGAGGGGTGTGTGTGTTACTTGTGACGAGCTGGCTAGTCCAGGGCACCACACATGGTCTGACCATTCACTACATTCAGGGTTTGGCTGAGGTTTAAGGGGCCCTTTGCACACTACGACATCGCAAGCCAATGCTTCGATGCCGAGCGTGATAGTCCCCGCCCCCGTCGCAGCTGCGATATCTTATGATAGCTGCCGTAGCGAACATTATCGCTACGGCAGCTTCACATGCACTCACCTGCCCTGCGACGTCGCTCTGGCCGGCAACCCGCCTCCTTCCTAAGGGGGCTGGTCGTGTGGCGTCACAGCGACATCACACAGTAGGCGGCCAATAGAAGCGGAGGATTTAAGCAAGCATTGTTGACCTTAGGGAGATCAACATATCCACTGCGGAGACACCATCACGTGTTTCTCAACGCAGTGATTCTAGACCAAAGCCCCCTGGGAAGTATGCAAATGAGAAAGCCGCGGAGACACCATCACATGTTTCTCAACGCTGGCAGGAAACTAGCCAGGTCTTTCACCGGGAAGGAACAACCACGGGAACGGCAGTCTCCAGTCAAGGAGACCACCTATACAAAACATGGTATCCATCCACAGACAGCCGTTTCAGGGTATTAGCCCCTCATCAGTGTGGAGTAGGAATCTGGCTAGTGGGGGCAATGCCTAGTAAAAGACTACTTAAGCAAGCATTGTTGACCTTAGGGAGATCAACATATCCACTGCTTGACTGGAGACTGCCCTTCCCGTGGTTGTTCCTTCCCGGTGAAAGACCTGGCCAGTTTCCTGCCAGCGTTGAGAAACATGTGATGGTGTCTCCGCGGCTTTCTCATTTGCATACTTCCCAGGGGGCTTTGCTCTAGAATCACTGCGTTGAGAAACACGTGATGGTGTCTCCGCAGTGGATATGTTGATCTCCCTAAGGTCAACAATGCTTGCTAAACATCCCGCCCACCTCCTTCCTTCCTCATTGCAGACGGGACGCAGGTAAGGAGATGTTCCTCGCTCCTGCGACTTCATACACAGCGATGTGTGCTGCTGCAGGAACGAGGAACAACATCGTACCGTCGCTGCAGCCAAAATAATGTAAATGACCGACGCTACACCAATCATACGATACCGACGCTTTTGCGCTCAGTAATTATAGTTAAAACGATTTACACACTACGATGTCGAGAGTGACGCCGGAAGTGTGTCACTTTCGATTTGACCCCACCGACATCACACCTGCGATATCGTAGTGTGCAAAGGGCCCCTAAGGTTCCCACTAATGGGACTAAGATAAAGACAATATGGTGAATCAAACAGGTGGGAATAAAGGCATAATCATACAATCACGGGTGTGTTACAGTTGACAGACAACCGTTTGGTATCCGGCTGCAGAAGGTCGCTGCGTTTCACTGCACAAATTGCTCCTTCATATTCCATTCGTTCTTCCTTGGTGTGAATGGAGTTCTATGTTTAGAGGTGTGGTGGTATATGGAGGATACATGGAAGACGCAGTGGTCAGGAATGTGACCATCATATTATATGAGAGGAAACAAAGCTTTGTGATAAGATGAAGATACATTTGGGTTAGTTTGGTCAGGAATATGAGGGTCAGACTAATGGTCAGTAGAAGGTCTTGTGGTGAGTGGAAGTTACATTTTTTGGTTGTTATGTTGGTATGGTTAAGGAGGAGAGCAGTATACATGTGGAGGTGATGAGTGGAAGTTATATTGGGGAAGTCTGATCAGGAATATGAAGAGCAGAAAAGCAGAGAGGAGAAAGAGCTAAGACTGTTCGTATTGCGTCTTACCCCCAACATCAGTAGCTCCATCAGGACTGACGTATAAATCCCTGTAAAACAAGATACGGGTGATTGTGCTGACGGGGCCATTGACTGTAATGATCCAATGTGTTGTGTCGAATATCATTTTCGGCCATATGTACGTTTTTGAGACAAGCACCAAAACTCAGTCAACCACTTAATGGAACCTGCTCTATAAAGCAAACAGGCCAATATGACCAAAAGTGATTTCCAACAGAGTACCCAGTGACTTTGCCAGCATCAATACAGTCAGACGTAAGCCCCAATGGAGCCACAGAAATGAGGATAAAACACAATATGAACATAGATTTAGAGAGGAGGTTACATTTGGGGTAGTTTGGTCAGGAAAGTCAGGAGTAAATTAGTGTAGATAAGAGGACTACTTTTGGTGGTATAATTAGGAATGTAAAGAGTAGCCAAACAGGGTGGCAAGGTTGGAAGTGTGAGCAGTAGAGTAACAGACAGTAGGAGGTCTTGTGATGATTTGAGGATACACTTTGAGCAATATGATTAGGAATTTGAGCAGCAAATTACTAGAAATGAGGGAAGAAGGTCTTGTGATGGGTGGGGGATATATTTTGGGTAAAAAGCAGACTAGAGACATTTCTTGGGCGATATGATCATGAATTTGAGGAGCAGAAGAGTAGAGAGTAGAAGGTCCGGTGATGAGTGGAGGCTGCGTTTAGGGTGGCATGGTTGGAATTGTAAGCAGCAGGATAGAGAACAGTAGGAGGTCTTGTGATGGATGGAGGATACACTTTGGGCAATCTGATTAGGAATTTGAGAAGCAAATTACTAGAAATCAGGGAAGAAGGTCTTGTGATGAGTGTAGTGTGGCGCCCCTGAGGCTCCAGTAGTCACAGAGTATTGCACTTAATTTAAGGTGCGATATTCGCCTTGGGTAAGGAAGGGGTTAATCAACAGTGTTCCACATTCACACTTTACATATAGCTTGGGAGCTTTCTCACAGGTGGGGTTGGCTCAGGGTGGGCAGGGGGGTGGGCATCACGAGGCATGGGACTTCCCTGGTCACTGAAGCCAGCCACCTGGGGGGCGGGTTCCACTTTCCACTTGGGGTAGAAGTAGGAGCACACTCACACAATCTTCATGCAGTCTACCCGGGACACCAGTTCTGGGACACTATCACCTCTTTCTTCTCTTCTATTCACGGGGTCTGGGGCTTGGAGCAGAGTGCTCGGCCCAGGTTCCCCACGGCTGGAAGGGCAACTCAAAGGGCTTTCTTTTTTCAAACACCGATGACTGCTTCTAACTTATCCGAGACCGACGGGGTACATCACAGCGAGTGACCAGTACTACCCGGGCAAGCAGCTCAAAGAGTGAGTAAAGACACCTGGAACTGCAGCATTTGACTCGGACTCTTATTACTGGCACCGCCGCCCCGCGTCTCAGCGCCAAAGGCCATCGCCATAACTACTCTCCTCATCATCCTCCCCGGGGGCCCTCTCTACCTGTGGGGAGCGATACTATCTCTGGCTGCTACCACCATCCGCCCAGAAGGACAGCGACAGCAGCAGCGGCTAATCCCTGGCCACATACCACAGGTGGCATCATGATGTGATGCCCTGGACCCCAGGGGTCACAGGTAATAACACCTACCACATACACACATGCCCCCCACCCCCTGTGAGGTCACACACACGTCACCCGAAAGGGAGACCTGATACCTCCCTCAGGGCCAGTAGGGCACACCAAGTGGGCGGAGTCAGGCGGAAAGACACGCCCACCGAGGAGACTACTGTCCTAAGGCAGGAAGTTCTAACAGAACAAGATTAGTTTGTACAGTGACAGTGAGTGGTAGTGGAGCAGCTGTCAGGGACCGGGTAGGAGCCTGGGGCCCTTGAACCGTCAGGCAGGCAGACGGTGGTGGCCGCCTGCAGGAGTACTGGTACAGCAACCGGTGGAACCGTACGGACCGGGCCTGGGTTGGAGCCCGCCTGTCCTGAACCGGGGAGTCAACCGTGTACCGGAGCACCAGAAACCAGGTACTCAGACCCCGTCCTAGCTTAGAAGCCACTGAGTATAGGCAATTGACTGATTGCTGGCTGGACCTCACGGGTTCATCCACACCCAAAGTCCCGGAAGAAGGCAAAAGCCGACCGAGACCGGGTGAGCGCCACTGCCAAGGGCCAAACACCCAACGGGCCAGCGCCTGCGGGCAACCGAGGGGTCCTCCGGCAGCTCAACGCCGGGGAGCGGGCTACCACTGCCCAGGCAGGGGAGCCTAAACACAACTACCAGAGGTGCACGGGAAAGGGGCCACCATCAACCCCACAGGGGACATCAGCAGCCGGCCGTGGGGACCAACCACATCCGAACTTTGGTTTACCAGTGACTCTGAGTGTGAATTAATCGTGAGTACACCAGTGCCATCCGGGCACGACACTACACCGCGGCACGGCACCCTGCACCCCGACAACAACATCAGCGCTTGCAGTCCCCCAAGCTGGGGCCCGGGACACACCGCCCCTACCCACGGAGGGGGCTACCATCTCAGCTGCGGCCGCAACACCGATCCCGGAAGAGCTCGCCATCGCCTCAGCCGCAGCGGTGGTGCATCCCGTCACCACGACCCGTGGGTGGCGTCACGACCCGTGAGACAACAGCGCGGCCCTCCCCGGCTGCGCGCCCCGTCCCACCACCACCACCCCACTACCTCTCCCCTCTAACAGAGCGACGTGGCCCCCAGGCCGGAGGCGCTCATGCCACCGACAACCCGAGCCCGGACCTCGAGCGGCTCGGCCCGAGCAAGCGGAAGAAGCGGCCGGGCCCCTCTCAGGGCGGTACAACAACATTTCTACTACTGCTACCCTCATCATCCCCCTCCTCCCTCCATCATTAGACCCGTTCCATGTATGCTCAACAGTCGTCCTCTCTTGACGACAGTAGATTGATGTGTTACATCGCCTCCCATCCTCCACACAGAAAGATCAGGGAACAACATGGTATCAGGTGGTGATGGGCTATTGTCCAAGACAAGAGCAGCTACAGAAGATTTCATCTAGCAAGTGTTTAACACAGAAAACACTGACCACTATAAAAACACAATGCAATCGTTATCAGGGACAGATCCTTCAAGGACAAATATCGGAGAACCAGGAGCATCTCTGGAAATGTTGCTCCCAGGGAAATCAATTCACTTGATGACAAATCACTTTTTCCAGAGATTGCACCATCAGCTGAAGTAGGGTCGATTCCTTCCTAATAATGAGGATAATGGATTTAGAGAACACACATGCTCATGTTTGTTGCTGGAAAAAATCCCTATGTGTAAATAGTTGGGACATTGATCAAATTTTACTTATTGGTAACTTAACTCTAGTGTGGTTTTAAAGATGAATTATCAGGTGGGCATAAGTCTCTACATCAGATACAGATCCCTTAATTAGCTTCACTATCAGTGTCGCGGGCGGGGAGGGAGCCGTCGCTGCTGCGCTCTCGCTGGCGCTCGGGTCCGGCGCTGCTGCAGCCTGCTGCTTGCTGCTTGGTGGCTCGAGTGGTGGGCCGGATCCAGAGACTCGAGCGGCGCTCCTCGCCCGTGAGTGAAAGGGGATAGTTTTTGGGGTTTGGGAAGTCGGTCCGTGACGCCACCCACGGTTTGTGATGAGGTTGGGACACCACCGCTGCTCTGGACGGGGATCCCGGGAGCGATGACAGGGAGCAGCCGAGATGTTTCTCTCCCCTCTGTGGGTAGGGGGTTTTGGGTGGTCCCGGGGCCCGGTGAGGTGACTGTAATGTGGACGGCAGGGTTTGGTGAGGTGCAGGGTCGCGGGGGCAGCGCGGTGCCAGACGCCACGGTGGTACTCACTCAGCCAATAACGTACACGGAGTCTCTGGTAAAACAAACGGCTGGATGGACGGGTCCCGCAGCCGGCTGCAGTGGTCACTCCCGGTAGGTTGGCGGTGACTGCCTTTCCCTGCACCTGTAGTGTGTTTTCGGCCCCGATGGCTTCCCACCGGTAACCAGCTCCCCAGCTTTGATAGGCGCCGAAGGAGCTCCTTTTGCCCGCAGGCTCTGAACCTGGGAATTGTAGCCTTGGCGGTGACTGTATTTCCCTTCACGGTTTGGACAGTTGCCTTCAATCGGGTCTTTGCTGCTGGGAAACCCCGGAGGTTCCCGTCGCTAACGGATTTGACCGGTTTAACGGTGACTCCAAGCCTGGTCGAGGTCCATAGGCCCTGCCGGATGGTGCTGGCTTCTCTTCGCTCCCTGGGTCGGTACCGGCGGGCCACCGCCCGACCCCGGTCCTACGGTTCCGCGTCGATCGGCCTCTCCTGCAGACAGCCACCACCGTCTGCCAACCTTGCTGTATGTGCCCGGGCCACGTACCCGGACACGGTCAGACTGCTCCTCACTTGCCACTTACTCCTTCACTCTCCCTAACTGCACTCCTTCCTTTTCCCGCCTCCAGGACTGTGAACTCCTCAGTGGGTGGGGCCAACCGCCTTGCTCCACCCCACCTGGTGTCGACATCAGCCCCTGGAGGGAGGCAACAAGGATTTATGTGTGACTGATGTGCCTAACCGGGGTGTGGGGTGTGTTGTTGCAGTACCTGTGACGACCTGGCTTGTCCAGGGCGCCACATGTACCATACGCAATTCTGGTGTCTACTGTTGTTGAAGGACCTCTGAAAACATCTCAAACAACAAAGGGGTCAAAACAAACAGTATAACCAAGCCTTGAGTGGTAACATGAAGTTCTTGGGCAGGCCTACTGCAGAAATTGAATAGGGGTCCATCTCCTACTAAGTGCCAATTACAATACAGGTGTCTCTTTATGTGGCAGATGGACCTCTGAGAACCCTCGGACATAGCTGTACCTAAAAGGAGTGAATAGGTATGAGTTACAACAACCCAGAGGTGTAACATGAAGCTCATGAACCCTACCGCAAAAAATGAATCAAGGTCTACCACCTATCATGTGCTGTTTGTAATACTGTGAATACTCAACGAAAACAACCACTCCTCAAAGCTTGGGATTACCTAAGAAGGCTAAATAGGAAGTAGTCCCAACCACCTGCTTGGTCCTAGTGCAAAATCTTTAGTCTACCAACTTCCATGTGCCATATACAACACGAGGAACTACTTAGGTGTCAGATGGATCTTTGGGAACTCTAGGGCACAAAGGCAGGGGTGTACATAAAGAGGTGAATAAATAGTAGTCCCATCCATGCCCAGAGGAATAGCCTGAAGCTCATTGCCTCTATTCAAAAAAGTGGATCAGAGTCCACTATTTTGCCATTTGTAATACTCGTGTCGTCTTTGAGGCTTTTGAAAACCCTTCAGACCCCATGTCTATGAATCACCTAAAAGAGGTCAATAGTACTTATAGCACCTAGTGGGGTCTTAGTGCAAAATCTGTAACATCTCTGTCACGATTGTCTATTGTACTTAAGAGGTTCGTGAAAACTCTGGGGCGGGAATGTCGCATTGCTCTGTGATTTTAAATGTGATTTGCATTCTGTTGGTGCAGCAAGGATTAATGACATTTTCCTTGCTAGTAGCTCCTGGTTAGTTCACCTCAGGTGCAGCCGGTTAGTGACCACTCCCATCTCCTTTAAATAGTCACACGATCCATCACCTGTTGTCAGTAATAGAATCTCATTCTGTTTCTGACCACTGTAGAGGGAGGAAGTTCTCTTGGAGCTGCTGGTGTTATGCTCTTGGAGCTTAGCTGTTGCAGTGCTATGTTTTGGAGCCTTGTTGGCTGCAGCCTTGGTGTCTGGCTACAGCACCAAGGTTTGTTTGTATATCCTTTTGTCTATGTTGCCCTGTTTGTTCTACTTTCCCTGTGTGTCATTATCGTAGGGGTAACATCTATCGTACTCACCGGCCTTGTCACTATCCAGAGTGAGTGGAGGAACAGTAAGGGACTAGGCATGTGACAGCGACGAGGGGAAGGACTCGTATAAGGACGTTATGGGAGCTCAGGATCCAGACACAGGTTAGCAGGTTAGTGTCAGGAGGTGGTCCATCTCCCGCTTCGTATTATCAGGGTCCTCCTCTCCTCTTCCATCACCGTTAGTGCTCATGTAGTTTTCAGTCGATGGTACATGCGCATATGTCACGCCGTGTATCGGACACTCGACAGTCTGAGCATGACAATCTGTCTCTGGTGTCTTCTTATGTGGTCTCTGGACCCTCTCAAGCACCAAGGTTCATGTGCAACTACCTGTGACCCTCTCATTAGTACGGCACTGCCTCAGTGCCAAATGGACCATGATAAGTATGGCTGTAATTGTAATTGGTGCAGGAGTTGAAATACCACCAGGGTCCTGGATCCTGGATTGTTGAAAAGGTCTCTTTGGCCCATATGAGAAGACCAGTACTACTATAGACCCATGATAGTTGGAGACCCTGTTGGTGATTCTGTGTTAGGGCTCAAAAGCTTAACTTATGCCACTAATAGTTGGCAAAGGGCCATATTACAGAGTTACATTGCAATCCAGAAGGTTCAAGTTACACCTCCTGAGAGGGCAGTGTGGTCTTCAGTGGCAGCAGTGAGCGGCCCATCAGTGGTCATTATAAAAGAAACAGTGGCGAGAATAGATTTTCCAGTGAGTATACACAGTATCAGAGTATCAGTGCATAGTATTGATGATACTGCAGATTTGGAACAGAATAGAGGACGGTGTCTACTTAGCTTCTTCTTCTTTAGGAGACCACAGGAATTTGGTGCATAATGATAGGTCAATATAAAGTAATGCCAACATCTGGGTGTGCTCCTGAACTAGTAGGGACTGAAATCATATATTACACATTTTTCACAAACACTTGGCTGATGACATAACATTATGGTACCCAACAGATCTGAGTGAAATGCAGACAGGGACAGCCATAGGGATGCAAACAGTGGCACATGCACCACACAGCCGCCCCGCGCAACTTTACCGGTATCCCCAGCATAAGGATATCATTGAACACAATGGTGGAACAGGGAACTGTTTATATTTTCCTTTTTTTATTTTATTTTTTCATTGTCAGTCAGTATTTGGGGGGAACTGTGGGGTCAGTCATACTGTTAGGGCCATCATAATGTGTGTGGGAGATTGTGGAGCATCTTAGTGTTTGTGTGGAGGGATTCTCGGGTTCAACATACAGTGTGAGTAGATGTGGTTCCATCATACTGTGTGGGGGGCTGTGGGGGTCATAAAACAGAGTGTGGGGCTATGGGGTCCAGCATACTTTTTAGGAGGGCTATTTTGTCATTGTACTTTGTAAGTGGAACTGAGCATAGCAGTGCCCGCTCATCACTAGTTACGAGTACAGAGCACCCGAGCATGGTAGTGCCCGCTTATCACTAGTTATGAATACCGAGCACCAGAGCATAGTAGTGCTCGCTCATCACTAGTTACTAGTACTGAGCACCTGAGCATGGTAGTGCCCGCTCATCACTAGTTACGAGTACCAAGCACCCGAGCATGGTAGTGCCCGCTCATCACTAGTTACAAGTACTGAGCACCTGAGCATGGTAGTGCCCGCTCATCACTAGTTACGAGTTCTGAGCACCCGAGCATGGTAGTGCCCGCTCATCACTAGTTACGAGTACTGAGCACCCGAGCATGATAGTGCCCGCTCATCACTAGTTACGAGTTCCGAGCACCTGAGCATGGTAGTGCCCGCTCATTACTAGTTACGAGTACTGAGCACCCGAGCATGGTAGTGCCCGCTCATCACTAGTTACGAGTTCCGAGCACCTGAGCATGGTAGTGCCCGCTCATTACTAGTTACGAGTACTGAGCACCTGAGCATGGTAGTGCCTGCTCATCACTAATTACAAGTACCGAGCACCCGAGCATGGTAGTGCCCGCTCATCACTAGTTACCAGTACTGAGCACCTGAGCATGGTAGTGCCCGCTCATTACTAGTTACGAGTACTGAGCACCTGAGCATGGTAGTGCCTGCTCATCACTAATTACAAGTACCGAGCACCCGAGCATTATAGTGCTCGCTCATCACTAGTTACCAGTACTGAGCACCTGAGCATGGTAGTGCCTGCTCATCACTAGTTACAAGTACTGAGCACCTGAGCATGGTAGTGCCCGCTCATCACTAGTTATGAGTACAGAGCACCTGAGCATGGTAGTGCCCACTTATCACTAGTTACGAGTACCGAGCACCTGAGCATGGTAGTGCTCACTCATCACTAGTTACGAGTAATGAGCACCCGAGCATGGTAGTGCACGCTCATCACTAGTTACGAGTACTGAGCACCCGAGCATGGTAGTGCCCGCTCATCACTAGTTACGAGTACCGAGCACCCGAGCATGGTAGTGCCCGCTCATCACTAGTTACGAGTACCAAGCACCCGAGCATGGTAGTGCCCGCTCATCACTAGTTACGAGTACCAAGCACCCGAGCATGGTAGTGCCCGCTCATCACTAGTTACAAGTACTGAGCACCCGAGCATGGTAGTGCCCGCTCATCACTAGTTACGAGTACCGAGCACCCGAGCATGGCAGTGCTCGCTCATCACTAGTTACGAGTACCGAGCACCCGAGCATGGTAGTGCCCGCTCATCACTAGTTACAAGGACAGAGCACCCGAGCATGGTAGTGCTCGCTCATCACTAGTTACGAGTACCAAGCACCCGAGCATGGTAGTGCCCGCTCATCACTAGTTACAAGTACTGAGCACCCGAGCATGGTAGTGCTCGCTCATCACTAGTTACGAGTACCAAGCACCCGAGCATGGTAGTGCCCGCTCATCACTAGTTACGAGTACTGAGCACCCGAGCATGGTAGTGCCCGCTCATCACTAGTTACGAGTACCGAGCACCCGAGCATGGTAGTGCCCGCTCATCACTAGTTACGAGTATTGAGCACCCGAGCATGGTAGTGCCCGCTCATCACTAGTTACGAGTACCGAGCACCCGAGCATGGTAGTGCCCGCTCATCACTAGTTACGAGTACCAAGCACCCGAGCATGGTAGTGCCCGCTCATCACTAGTTACAAGTACTGAGCACCCGAGCATGGTAGTGCTCGCTCATCACTAGTTACGAGTACCAAGCACCCGAGCATGGTAGTGCCCGCTCATCACTAGTTACGAGTATTGAGCACCCGAGCATGGTAGTGCCCGCTCATCACTAGTTACGAGTACCGAGCACCCGAGCATGGTAGTGCCCGCTCATCACTAGTTACGAGTACCAAGCACCCGAGCATGGTAGTGCCCGCTCATCACTAGTTACAAGTACTGAGCACCCGAGCATGGTAGTGCTCGCTCATCACTAGTTACGAGTACCAAGCACCCGAGCATGGTAGTGCCCGCTCATCACTAGTTACAAGTACTGAGCACCCGAGCATGGTAGTGCTCGCTCATCACTAGTTACGAGTACCAAGCACCCGAGCATGGTAGTGCCCGCTCATCACTAGTTACGAGTACTGAGCACCCGAGCATGGTAGTGCTCACTCATCACTAGTTACCAGTACTGAGCACCCGAGCATGGTAGTGCCCGCTCATCACTAGTTACAAGTACTGAGCACTCGAGCATGGTAGTGCTCACTCATCACTAGTTACAAGTACTGAGCACTCGAGCATGGTAGTGCTCACTCATCACTAGTTACCAGTACTGAGCACCCGAGCATGGTAGTGCCCGCTCATCACTAGTTACCAGTACTGAGCACCCGAGCATGGTAGTGCCCGCTCATCACTAGTTACAAGTACTGAGCACCCGAGCATGGTAGTGCTCACTCATCACTAGTTATCAGTACTGAGCACCCGAGCATGGTAGTGCTCACTCATCACTAGTTACCAGTACTGAGCACCCGAGCATGGTAGTGTCCGCTCATCACTACTAGAGACACTTATAAAGGGGGAAATAATTCTGAGACTGCAGTAGTCAGTAAAAATTGCATTTTGTGATGAATCTGGAGAAACCACTAGTTATATATGTTGCGTTGGGATATTTCCAATGTTCTTGTTTGAATAATTTATTTATTGCAGACGGCAAAAAGTCTATAAATTTTTACTAATAAACAAAATTTTCAATATGGGGGAGGGGGAGAATAATTGTGATTGCAACTATATATTAAATCAATCACCCTGTATTTGCATTTCTGCTCTGCGCTTTGTGTGATGGATGCCTGTAACAATGATTTGTGGATCGGAATTGGCACAGTACCTAAAGCCCTAATGAGTGGGGTTTCTGAATTAATAGACTTTGAGCACAGAGGGTTAAATATTGATTAACTTTCCCTTTTGTAAATTGATCCTGTTGAGCGACTACTCTGAGCTCAGCAATGTGAAGACGCCCCCTTCTCTGCGAACCATCATGCTATCCCCAGTGGTCCTCTTCACCCCCCCCCCCGCCATGTGGTCATCCTCTTAAGCATTTCTCCGCAATATTAAGGTAATGCCGAAGATTAAGGGTCCCGGTGTAAATGACTGATTAAATTACATGCTAGTGCCCTGACGATCTGTCACTGTCACAGCCCGGTGGCTGTACTGACCTCACCCCGTACCAGTCCTGGTCATCTCCTAACGCAGGGTGGGATCGGTGCCAGCCCCCAGCCCCGCAGAAGTCTCCTCGCTGCAGAAGTCTCCTCGCTGCAGAATTGGCGGCTGCTCGCAGTAAATGCAGTTATCCCCCCTGCAGTTTTTTTTACGATATCCTGAAATTGCTGCATTTGGCATCATGACGTATCGTAATGTAGCTCTCCTCTGCTGATGAGCCGTACCGGGGGAGAAGGGTGATCTGTACTTGTCAATTACCAATACTGTATCGGATAATGTCCCACTCTTGGATGATGAATATAGGTGGCAGATGGCATTAATGTACATTATATCTAATCTTATTCTTCCCAGAGGAGGATGATGCTCCACTTTGCATGGTTAGTACATATAGATGAAGGCTGAGGTGAAGGACTTGCCCTTCCCCACCCAGATGTATAACAAGATGGTGGGACGTGTCGGGGTACGGGCCAACAAGATACTATGCTTAGCCATGGTTACATCTCTCCTGTGGGTACAGAAAAGTCAACCGATGACGCCCTTGTTATACTAACCCTTATACGTGTGAAGTGACAAGTCTGGGAGGCCTCTGGCTGTGTAGTCGTGGCAGCACTGTATTCAAGGCACATCCCTGGCTTCATCACTTCTTTAATGTTGAGAGAGTGTATGTCGGTGTCTTCATCGGCCGATGCACAAAAAGGCTGCAGGCAAAAGTCCAGATGCAATAAAAACGACATTTATTCTCAAAGATAAAACACTCCGGGCAGCAGATTCCGGCAATATTAGTGGAGCTGGGGACACCCTGCCCGAACGCACCCTCTGGTGGGAATATGCCCAAAGTACTCCACTTCCTACGGGCTTCCACTCTTCAGCCAAGCATACACCGGACCCACACCGGCAGAATAGGCTTTGAGGTTGCGTTCACCTCCTTATCTCAGGTGTCCCTTGATGGTCCGCTCACACAATCACACTTGCCGCTGCAGATGTGCACTCTCCGCTGCCCCGGATCCTCTCTCCCTACACACATTCAGACCTTGCCTAGATATCCGGCCGACTCCTCCTCCCCGGTGGCAACAGCCGTCCCACCCGGCCACTAGGGGGGTGCCCTAACACATCATATACAATAATAAAAATCAACACTTTTAATAATCACAATGCCGGGTAACTATGCTAAACTAATAGGGGGTAGGCCCACCCACTACATGCCTCCCCTCTTAAAATCCGAGCCTCCCGGCAAGGCTCTAAAACTTTAAACATATTGACACATAAAAACCTTTTGGGTCAGTCCTCAACAGCGGCACCAGTTCAGCGGCACTCCCGGTCTTTAGGGGCGCTTAATAGCGCAGCAGCGCTCCCGGTCTCTGGATAGCGCCCGGAGGCTCATCAGCGCTCCCGGTCTTAGATGGGCGCCCGGAGGCTTCAATAGCGCTCCCGGTCTTTGCTGAAGGTGCCCGGAGGCTTCAAAAGCGCTCCCGGTCTTTGCTGGAGGGCAACGGGCCCG